>NC_092145.1:106322428-106648964 GCF_043159975.1 Macaca nemestrina | reverse complement strand
GTAGTTTGTGTGGATTTTTCAAATACTGTATCTGAAAATGAGACTGTTATTTTTTATGAAAGTGATAGGAAATTGTGGTATCAACATGAGAAGCTGCTAAGAGGCGGAGAAGTATATATTGTAGAATGTATTTAAAGGCAAAAGTGAGAAAAATGTAAGAGGATTTCCCACTGTGTCCCCATTGAGTTCATTTCATTCAAGAAACCACTTACATGTGTAAAGTATCTGGAATCTAGGAGTCTTTTGCTATTATTTCTTCGTACTACTAAAAGCCAGAAGCTGGATCTGTAAATTACAGTATTCTTGCAATAAATTCCTTTTGTATTCTAATTAGCTAGCATAAGGTTTTGTTGCTTGACCCCAAGAACTTCGAGTCCTCACAGCATTTTAATCTCTGGTTCTATTGTTCTTGAGATTCCCCAGCATCTTTGCATTTCCTATAATTTGATTGTTTACAGATTTAAGAGTTCCTTGGATTCAGTGAGGCAATAAACCTCTTTTTTTTTTTTTTTCCTTAAGAGTTCCAGCAGCCTGGTGGCTCACGCCTGTAATCTCAGCACTTTGGGAGTCCTAGATGGGCAGATTACCTGAGGTCAGGAGTTCGAGACCAGCCTGGCCAACATGGCAAAACCCATCTCAACTAAAAATACAAAAATTAGCCAGGCATAGTGGCGCATGCCTATAGTCCCAGCTACTTGGGAGGCTGAGGCAGGAGAATTGCTTGAACCCGGGAGGTGGAGGTTGCAGTGAGCCGAGATCGTGCCATTGTACTCCAGTGTGGGCGACAGAGCGAGACTGTCTCAACAAAAAAAAAAAGAAGAGAGAGAAAGAGAGAAGAGAGCGCCTGCTGTCTATTTAATCATCTGAAACCATGGCCTAGAGGTGCATTTGGGCCCCTGGTCGCACCTGACAGAACCAATATCCATCACCTCAATTCCTCAGGAGCTTCCCATACTCCATTTCCACACTATGCCCAGCCCTCAACTGATTCATTTCATTTCTGCCTCTGAATTTTTTCTGACATATCAGTTAGGATCAGGTTCAGGTACATGAAACACACACACACACACACACAGCACGCACACACTTGTTTAAGAAAACAGAAGCTGACTCCCATCTGACGTAAAATAAATCTGGAGGTAATCAGTCCAGGATGGGGTTGGGGTTCCGTGAACCCATCAGGGACCAGCTTCTCTCTGGCTCTTGGCTCTGCCATCCCTACAATGTGGCTCTCTTCCTCATGCTTAAGATGGCGCTTGGAACTCTAACCATCTCACCAACATTTAACTAGCAGGAATGAGGAAGGGTAGAACTGTGTGGGGCCTCCCTTTAAAATCACTTCCCAGAAGTGCTATATCCTTCTTGATCTCATGAACACAGAACTTAATCACATATACACAATTTGCTATGACAGAAGTTGAAGAATGTAGACACTCTGTGACATTTTCTACATGCACTTTAACATATCACTTTCCCAGCTCTCCTTGTCTTAAATCCTGCAACCTTGATCCTTCCATGTCCTTGACCAACTGACCAAACAATTAGTGCTAATCTTTACTCAGTACAGATCTTACCTGTGACCATCTCACCTTCTAGGCAAAATTAAAAATCAGATATAATAGCTGAAGTTTTGCCCCTTGAAAGGAATTCCTTTCTCAAGTGGCTTTCAGAACCACCCCTAAGTGGGACTGTAATACTGCAGTCATCTATTTCCTACTGGTCAAATTACATGTTCAATCTCAGGTTTATGGACCAGCAAGTGAGGTGATGAGAAAAGGAAAGATTGAAGATTCATCAACACCAAAGCAGTATATTCATTCGGCTTTTCCTGAAATTACAAGGTCACTGCTTCCCTCTATCCTCATTTCACTTAGTTTCTTCTCATTCCCAAGCCTAATCCACTCTTCTCTTGTTGATTCCTTAAGACACACACGCCCCACCCAGTACCAACACATACTTTCAATAAACTCCCTTTTGCTTGAGTTGCCCAGAGTCAGCTTATGTTGTTCGTATTCAAAAATCCTGGGTGACACAGAAAATGGTATCAGGAAGTAGGATTCAGGCAATGACTCCCTGGGAAATTTGGAATTTCTTATCTAGTTGATTTGGGACAGGAGAGAGTAAAGCTCCTATTCATATGACAGGAGTATAGAGATAAAATCACTAAGTTTTTGCTTCTGAGCACCTGGAATAAAGTGTCCATGGTGCACAAGCTTTAAATGATCACATAACTTCTGTCAGGCAATGTGAAGAAAGCATGAAGGATTCAAGCACCATAGGTCATGGTGCTTGCATCCGACCTCACTAATTAACTTCAAGGAAGAAAGTAATGAACTCACTTAATCATCATCACAAAATATGGATTAAAACTTAAGCATTTTCACTGGAAGTGCTAGCCAGAGCAATCAGGCAAGAAAAGAAATAAAAGGTATCCAAATAGGAAGAGAGAAGGTCAAACTGTCCCTGTTTGCAAAAGATATGATTCTATGCCTAGAAAACCCCATAGTCTCTGCCCAAAAACTCTTTATTCTGATAAACAATGTCATCAGTTTCAGGATACAAAATCAATGTACAAAAATCAGTAACATTTCTATACACCAACAACATCCAAGCTGAGAGCCAAATCAAGAAAGTAATCCCCATTCACAACAGCCACAAAAAGAATACCTGGGAATACAGCTAAATAGGGAGGTGAAAGATCTCTACAAGAATTACAAAACACAGCTGAAAGAAATCAGAGATGACACAAACAAATGGAAAAACATCCCATGCTCATGGATAGGAAGAATCACTATCGCTAAATGGCCATACTGCCTGATATAATCTGGATATTTGTCCCCATCCAAATCTCATGCTGAATTTTAATCCCCAGTATTGGAGGTGGGGCCTTGCAGGAGATGATTCAATCATGCAGCTGGTTTCTCATGAATAGTTTAGCACCATCCCCTTGGTGCTGTCCTTGTGATAGTGAGTCAGTTATCACGAGATCTGATCATTTAAAAGTGTGTGTCACCTCCCCAACCCTCTCTTGGTTCTGCTTTCACCATGTGACATGCAAGCTCTTGTTTGGTCTTTCACCATGATTGTAAACTTCCAGAGGCCACCCCAGAAGCAGATGCCAGAGCTATGCTTCCTATACAGACTGCAAAACTGTGAGTCAATTAAACACTTTTTCTAATAAATCACCAAGTCTCAGGTATTTCTTTATAGCAATGCAAGAAACATCCTAACACATTTCCCAAAGCAATTTAAAGATTCAATGCTATTCCTATCAAACTACCAATGACATTCTACACATAACTAGAAAAAATTATTCAAAAACTTATATGGAAGGAAAACACAGCCCAAATAGCCAAGGCGATATTAAGCAGAAAGAACAAAGCTGGAGGCATCACACTACCCGACTTCAAACTATACTACAAGGTTACAGTAGCCAAAACAGCATGGTACTGGTACAAAAACAGGCACATAGACCAATGGAAGAGAATAGAGAGCTCAGAGATAAGGCTGCACACCTGCAACTATCTGATCTTCCACAAAGTTGACAAAAATAAGCAATAGGGAAATGACTCCCTATTCAATAAATGGTGCTGGGATAACTGGTTAAACATAGGCAGAAGATTGAAACTAGAACCCTTCCTTACACCATACATAAAAATCAACTCAAGATGGATTAAAGTCTTAAATGTAAAACCCAAAACTATAAAAACCCTGGAAGACAATCTAGGCAATACCATTCTGGACATAGGACATGGCGAAGATTTCATGACAAAGATACCAAAAGCAATTGCAATGAAAACAAAAATTAACAAAAGGGACCTAAATAAACTAAAGAGCTTCTGCACAGTAAAAGAAACTATCAAAAGAGTAAACAGACAGCCTACAGAATGGGAGAAAATATTTGGAAACTACGCCTCGGACAGAGGTCTAGTATCCAGCATCTGTAAGGAACTTAAATCTACACACAAAAAGCAAACAACCTCATTAAAAAGTGTGCAAAGGACGTGAACACTTTTAGAGAGAAGACTTACGTGCGGCCAACAAGTATATGAAAAAAATGCTCAACATCACTGATCATTAGAGAGATGCAAATCAAAACCACAATGACATAACATCTCACACCAGTCAGAATGGCTATTATTAAAAGGTCAAGGCCAGGTGCAGTGGCTCACGCCTGTAATCCCAGCACTTTGGGAGGCCTGAGGTCAGGAGTTCGAGCCCAGCCTGGCCAACATGGTGAAACCCTGTTTCTACTAAAAATACAAAAAATTAGCTGTATCTGGTGGTGCACGCCTGTAGTCCCAGCTACTAGGGAGGCTGAGGCATCAAATAAAAGGTCAAAAACTATCAAATGCTGGTGAGCTTATGGAGAAAAGGGACCACTGATACACTGCTGGTGGGAATGTAAGTGAGTTCAGCCATTGTGGAAAGCAGTTTGGCGATATCTCAAAGAACTAACACAGGGGCAGAGAGTCCCTAGAAGAGTGTTTTGCAAACTTTTCTGACAGAAACCCCAGGAAGAAACGTATTTTGTGTTGTGCCCTGGAGAACACAAGCATGCATGCCCGTATGCATATAAGCACACATGTATATGCCAGTGAAATGACATTTTCATAAAACAATATTCACCCTAACTGCATGCAATGCAATCGGATATTTTCTATTCTATTTTCTTCCGGGTCACTTGTTTTTTTGTTTTTGTTTGTTTGTTTTTTGAGACGGAGTCTTGCTCTGTCACCTAGGCTGGAGTGCAGTGGCACAATCTCGGCTCACTGCAACCTTCACCTCCTGGGTTCACGCCATTCTCCTGCCTCATCCTCCCGAGTAGCTGGGACTATAGGCACTTGCCACTATGCCCGGCTAATTTTTTGTATTCTTTAGTAGAGATGGGGTTTCACTGTGTTAGCCAGGATGGTCTCAATCTCCCGACCTCATAATCCACCCGCCTCGGCCTCCCAAAGTGCTGGGATTATAGGCGTGAGCCACCGCGCCCGACCCAGTTCACTTGTTTAATGTCGTTATACCCACTAAAGTAACACCCACTAAAGTAACTCCACAACATATCCACTCTAGTGTCATGGCCGGCAATTGAAAAATGTTCTCATATACACCTAAAAGTGAAATTCTTGGACCTAGATTACTGGCATCTTTGATTTGACTCAAAATTTCTAAATACTTATCTAAATTCTACTCTCTCAAGTGATTATGCCTTTGCTCCACATTCTCATTAACTCCCAGTATTTTCTTTCTTTTCTTCTTTTTTTTTTGGATGGAGTCTCACTCTGTTGCCCAGGCTGGAGTGGTGCAGTGGCCTGATCCGGACTAGCTGCAATCTCCGCCTCCCAGGTTCAAGCGATTTTCCTGCCCCAGCACCCCTGAGTAGCTGGAATTACAGGTGCGCACCACCACACCTGGCCAATTTTTGTATGTTTAGTAGAGACGGGGTTTTGCCACGTTGGCCAGGCTGGCCTCGAACTCCTGACCTCAGGAGATCCGTCCACCTCGGCTTCCCAAAGTGGTGGGATTACAGACGTGAGCCACTGCGCCTGGCATCACTCATTGTTTTCTAAATGTGAAAAAATTTGCTCATCTCTTTAGTGTGAAATTGTCTAGAGTAGAAAAATATTACAGTAGCAAAAGGAAGAGGTAGAGTTTGGTTTTCATCTGTGGCTTTCTTTTCTTGTTCTTCTTTTTTTAGTGTTTGTTGATGTAATCAGCGTTTTGGGTTTTTAAAATGAGATCTACTAGAATAAACTTAAATACTTACGTTAATGATGTTGAGGGGAGGAAGAAATGAATGATTCTGAAAACTGTGTATTTGGAAGCAGAGAGTCAAAGGCTCAAAGTACTTGAGGCGGGATGGAAATCCAAGTGCACGTGAAGGGATCAGAGGAGAAATATTTTCTTCCTTGTAAGCGGAGGGAGAAGTTGGATTAGAAGTAATGCAGATTTAACACTTTGGTGATGGGAAGATGAGGGGCTTTGTTTCAAGACAGACATGGTGCCTGTGCTCCGGAGCTTACAGTCCAGCAGAAAAACAGTCAGTAATTAGAAGTTCCGTGTGCTTAAAGTGAACATGGTGCCCTAGTGGGATTCAGTGAAGGATCTGACCTAGTTGCAGGACTCCGTGGAAGACTTACTGAGAACATGCTGTTTAAGCTGCGACCTGAGTGATGAGGAAGAGTTACTGAGTCAAAGATTGGGAGAAAAGTATACCAGGCTGACAAAATAAGGAACTTAAAGGAGTTTAAGTGGTTGAGAAAATAAAAGAAAGTCAGTATTGCTAGCGTAGAGATTGAGGAGGACCGAAGTTGACCGGAAGCTAGAGAGGTAGGTAGGGCTGACATCACGTAAGGTCTTACGAGCCCTGTAAAGAGTTTGAACTTAATGACCACTTACATGGGAAGCCATTAGAGAACTTTAAGCAAGAGGACAGACACGATCAGAAAGGTTTTCTGTAAAACATTACTACCGCTGCCTTTTGGAGAATGTATCAGAGATGGGCCAGAGGAGATGTGGCCAGGACTATTTTTCAATAGTCCAGGCGACGACTGGTGACTTGGATTGGAGTAGGGGCAGCAGATCTGGACAGATTTGAGAGATGGTGAAAAGACAGAATTGACAATGTGTGGTAATGGAATGTTGCGATGTGTATGTGCAGGGAGAGCAGTCCAAGGAAACTCATGTGTTTTTCACATAGGCGAGTGGGTGGATGTTGTACAGTTTACTGAGATGGGAGAGACTGGAAGAGAATCAAGGTTTGTGAAGAGGATCATGAGTCCACTTGTGTTCATTGTGATGCATTTGAATAAATGTCAGTAATCCTTTCGCCAGCAGGTACCAAGAGACATACCAACAGGACACCCAAACAGGGGGAGCTTAAACAAATGGGGCTTCAAGCTTTATGAAAAAAGTCTAGATGAAGTTGGTTGTTAGAATTGGTTCAGTGATTTAAAATGTCAATGCTGACATCTCCATAATTTTCTTGGCCTTTTCCTCATGATCACAAATACTGTTCAACACATCCAAGCCCAAGGCAGGAAGACAGGAAAAAGAGGGAAAAGGTGTTCTTCTTTTGAAAGGTTGTCATTTTGTTCAAGAAGAAAAGCTACCATTTATTATTTTCCTAATTGCAGGCAGTTTTAGTGGCTTCTGCATTAAATTTCTCATAATGAACATTTTTTTCATCATCACACAGGTAGTTCTTAACTGCATCATTGCATGTAAGATTGCTTAGGAGAAAGACTAGACATTAAAACAGAAGATGAAAAAAGAAGAATATTAGGGAAATTTCTGAAGAGTTTTCACAGTTAATGATTGGCTCTAGTAAACATTTCCAGTAAAATGGTAGAAATATGTTTTCAATCGAATTAGGGTGACATGTTCAAAATGGGAATAACCAACTGTGTGTTCAAATGCTGATGCGGATCAATAAGATGAGGTTTAAAAAGTGGCCATTGAGTTTAGTAACTTGTTGGTTATCCGTGACCTTTTCAAAAGCACTTTTAAGACTAATGGATGACCAAACCACACTGAAGTGGGTTGAGAAGTGTATGAATGTTAGAAGATGAGGACAGTGTCACGTAGGACACATAAAAAAAGTAAATGTGTTTTAATACTCATGAAATGAGGCCAGGTGCGGTGGCTAACGCCTGTAATTCCAGCACTTTGGGAGGCTGAGATGGGCAGAACACTTGAGGCCAGAAGTTTGAGACCAGCCTGGCCAACATGGTGAAACCCCATCTCTACTAAAATAAAAATACAAAAAATTTAGCCAGGCGTGGTGGCGGGTGCCTGTAATCCCAGCTACTTGGGAGGCTGAGGCAAGAGAATCATTTGAACTCAGGAGGTGGAGGTTGCAGTGAGCCGAGACCACGCTATTGCACTCCAGCCTGGGCAACAAGAACAAAACTCCGTCTCAAAAAAAAAAAAAACAACTCATGAGATGAATCCAGCAGAGATGGTAAGGTTGTAAATACAGCGACACAAGGGAATAATCCACACAGCACGATGCTGATTATGCAGGAAGGATACTAAGTGAGGTGATACTTGGATAATAGGAGGCAAGGAGAGAAGCTTGGGGCCAATGGAGATAGGTTATGTATTTAGTGGTGGAAGGTTAGTACTTCATATCTTCATGAACATGAAGATTTCATAAAATATGAAGTACTTTGTATTATTAAGTATTCATTTAGTATCATATCATTATTCAATCATATCATATATCATTCATGTAAGTATTCATTAAGTATATCATTAAGTATTCATTATCATATCATTAAGTATTCATTAAGCATGAAGTATCTTTTTGTGATGAAATAATATTCTATTATAGTAATATACCACTTTTTAAACCCATTCATCTGTTAAAAGATATTTGGCCAGCTGGGAGTGGTGGCTCACACCTGTAATCCCAGCACTTTGGGAGGCCAAGGCGGGAAGATCACTTGAGGTCAGGAGTTTGAGACCAGCCTGGCCAACACGGCGAAACCCTGTCTCTAATAAAGATACAAAAAATTAGCCAGACGTGCCCGCTTGAACCCAGGAGGCAGGGGTTGCAGTGAGCCAAGATCACACCACTGCACTCCAGCGTGGGCGACAGAGCAAGACTCCATCTCAGAAAAGAAAGCTATTTGGCCATTGTGAATAGTGCTGCTAATAGCATTCATGTACCAGCGTTTGTTTGAGTACCTGTTTTTAATTTTAGGGGGTATATACTGTAGAGTGGAATTGTCTGGTCATATGGTAATTGTATGTTTAACGTTTTGGGGGAACTGCCAACCTGTTTTCCACAGTAGCTGCACCACACTACTTTCCCACCAGCAATGTACAAGGTTCTGATTTCCCCGCATCTTTGCCAACAGTAGTTATTTTCTGGGTTTTGTTTTTGGTTTTTGTTTTATTTTTTATTGTAGCCATCCTACTGCGTGTGAAATGGCATATCATTATGGCTTTGCTTTGCATTTCTCTAATAACTAACAATGTTCAGAATTTTTTCATGTGTTTGCTGGTCATTTTAAAAATCTTCCTTGGAAAAATGTCTATTCAAGTCCTTTGCCCATGTTTTGATTGTGTTGTTTGACTTTTTTGTTGTCAAGTTAAAAAAAGTTCTTTATGTATCGTTGATATTAGAACCTTATCAGATATATGATTTGCAAATATTTTCTCTACATGTTGTCTTTTAACTTCCCTCATAGTGTCCTTTGATGCACAAAACCTTTTAATTTTGATAAAGTCCAATTTATCTATTTTTTTCTTTTGATGCTTGTGCTTGTGGATTACCAAATCCAAGGTCATGAAGACTTATTCTTATGTTTTCTTCTAATAGTTTTTATTTATTTTTTTTTTTATTTATTTTTATTTTTTGAGATGGAGTCTCGCTGTGTTGCCCAGGCTGGAGTACAGTGGCTCCATCTCAGCTCAACATAAACTCTGCCTCCCGGGTTCTCCTGCCTCAGCCTCCTGAGCAGCTGGGATTATAGGAGCAGACCACCAAGCCCAGCTAATTTTTGTATTTTTAGTAGAGACAGGGTTTTGCCATGTTGGCCAGGCTGGTCTCAAACTCCTGACTGCAGGTGATCCCGTCTCAGCTTCCCAATCTACTTTTTTTTTTTTTTTTGAGACAGAATCTCATTCTGTCACCCAGGCTGGAGTGTAGTGGTGTGATCTTGGCTCACTGCCCCCTCCGCCTCCCAGGTTCCAGCGATTCTCTTGCCTCAGCCTCCCGAGTAGCTGGGATTTGTATTATGTCTTAAAATAGGAAAGTGCGAGTCCTCCCATTTCCATCTTTTTCAAGATTGTTTCAGCCATTTTGAGGGCCTTGCAATATAAATTTTAGGATGTGCTTTTTTATTTCTGCAAAAAAAGGCCATTGGGATACTTTTGGTACTTCTGCAAGTGGACACGAAAGAAGGGTTAAAAACAGAAAGGTTGCATGAAAGTCTGTTTAAGAAACACTTAGATTTCCAGATACTCTCCTCACTCTGTTAACTGGGTGATTTATCTCCTGCGCCCCGGAAGAAGATTCAAGGATCATTGTTAGGAGGGGATAAAATGGAGGAGCTCTGGAATGGGGGACTCCAGGCATAATTGAGGTTAAGAATCCCATATTGCAAAATGGAGTTAAGTGATCATAATCAAACAGATTATCAGACATCTGAGGAAAGTTTCTAACATGAAAGATAGAGAGGGACAGGAAGAAACTAGAAAGAAACTACGCAGTAATAGGAAGCCTTTTTAAAAAGCCATTAACCATTCCTCAGAGAGCAATCCCCAACCTTTTTGGCACCAGGGACCGATTTCGTGGAAGACAATTTTTCCACCGACCAAGGAGGAGGTGGGGGGATGGTTTCGGGATGAAATTGTTCCACCTCAGATCATCAGGCATTAGTTAGATTCTCGTAAGGAGCACGCAACCTAGATTCCTCACATGTGCAGTTCACAGAAGGGTTCCACTCCTAAGAGAATCTAATGCCTTCGCTGATCTGAGATGAGGCGGAGCTCAGGCGGTAATATGTTCACTTGCCCACTGCTCACCTCATGCTGTGCAGCCCAGTTCCTGACGGGCCACAGATCGGTACTGGTGCAGCACCCAGGGGTTGGGGACCCCTGCCTTAGAAGTAAGACAAAATAATATGTCCATAAAACCAGAGCAAGATACTATTTTTTTGTTTTTATTTGATTTGCTTATTTTTTTTTTTTTTTTGAGACGGAGTTTTGCTCTTTAGCCCAGGCTGGAGTTAAGTGGCATGATCTCGGCTCCTCAACATCCCGAGTAGCTGGGACTACAGGCACCCACCACCATGCCCAGCTAATTTTTGTATTTAGTAGAGAAGGGGTTTTGCCATGTTGGCCAGGCTGGTCTTGAACTCCTGATCTCAGGTGATTCACCAGCCTCGGCCTCCCAAAGTGCTAGGATTACAGGCGTGAGTCACCATGCCCCGCTTAAGATACTACTTTTTTTTTTTTTTTTTTTTTTTGAGACAGAGTCTCGCTCTGTCGCCCAGGCTGGAGTGCAGTGGCGCAATCTCGGCTCACTGCAAGCTCCGCCTCCCGGGTTCACGCCATTCTCCTGCCTCAGCCTCCTGAGTAGCTGGGACTACAGGCGCCCGCCACCGCGCCCGGCTAATTTTTTTTGTATTTTTAGTAGAAACGGGGTTTCACCGTGGTCTCGATCTCCTGACCTTGTGATCCGCCCGCCTCGGCCTCCCAAAGTGCTGGGATTACAGGCGTGAGCCACCGCGCCCGGCCAAGATACTACTTTTTAAACAGAAAATGTGTTCTTGGAAATTAAAGTATATTATCAAGGCCCAGCACGGTGGCTCATGCTTGTAATTCCAGCATGTTGAGAGACCGAGGTGGGAGGGTCCCTTGAACCCAGGAGTTCGAGACCAGCCTGGGCAACATGACAAGACCCTGTCTCTACAAAAAAAAAAAAAAAGGAAAAAATTTGCCAGGCATGATAGTTCACACCTGTATTCCTAGCTATTCAGGTGGCTGATCTGGGAGGACTGCTTCAGCCCCGGAGTTCAAGGCTTCAGTGAGCTGTGATCATGCCGCCTGGGCACCAGAGTGACTCTCTCTCTCTCTCTCTGTATATGTATATATATATAAATGAATGAAAAACTTGTTAGAAGTGTTGAATGATACTCATATGTTTGGAGAAATCTCCCAGAAAGTAAAGCCAAATAATGAATTAGTAAGTAGATACACATGATAGATACAGAGAGATACATAGATAGACGGATAGAAAAGAGGTGAGGTGGCTGGTGTCTATGGCCATACCTCCCAGAACATGCCGATCTTGTGAAGCTAAGCAGGGTCGGGCCTGGCTGGTAGTTGGATGGGAAACCACCTGGAATTACTGGGTACTATAGGCTTTTGCTGGCGCAGTGGCTCACATCTGTAATCCCATCACTTTGGGAGGATGAGGCTTGTGGATCACGAGGTCAGGAGGCCAGCCTGGCCAATATGGTGAAACCCCATCTCTACTAAAAATACAAAAAAACTAGTCGGGCATGGTGGCAGGCACCTGTAATCCCAGCTACTTGGGAGGCTGAGGCAGGAGAATCCCTTGAACTCAGGAGGCGGAGCTTGAAGTGAGCCGAGATTGTGTCACTGCACTCCAGCCTGGGCAATAGAGGGAGACTCCATCTCAAAAAAAGAGAAAAGAAAAGGGAGGGAAAGGGAAAGGGGAAGGGGAGAAATAAGAGGTACTGCACCAGAGTATGTAGCATCCAAATAATAGGGATCCACAAAGAACAGGAGAAAACAGGTGGAAAGAAGTGATCAATAATTCAATAATTTAAAAAAAAAATCTCCAGAACTAAGGGTCATAAATGTCCAGCTAGCGCAGGAGCCTAAGGCAGGAGAATGCTTAGCACTTTCAAGGAACAGCAAGGAGGCCAATATGGCTAGAGTAGAGGGAGTGAAGGGGAGAGTTGAAGACAGGGAGGTTAGAGAGGTGACACAGGTGACAGATAAGTCCTGGCAAACTAAGGATTTGGGACATTTACTCCGAATAAGTGAGGAATCTTCAGTATTTTGAGCTAGGAGTGATATGATTTGACTGACATTTTAAGGCATTTTATTTTGAAAGTATAGATTCACAGGAAGTTGCAAACATAGCTCAGAGAGGTCCCATGTTCACCCATTTTGCTCTAATGGATGGATCTTACACAATTATACTACAATACAAAACAGGAAGTTTACATTTTTGTGTTATGTATTGCTCTGTGTCATTTTATCATATATATAGATTCATGTAACCTCCACTATCAAGATACAACACTATTCCATCACCGCAAATATCTTCTTTCTGCTTCCTCGTTATAGTTACACACTCCACTTCCCCCACAACTATCTCTAATCCCTGCCAACCAATCATCTTTTTTCTATCTCTGTAATTTTGTCATTTCCAGAATATTGTATAAATGCAATTATGTACTATACTGTATTGTAAAATTGGCTTTTTTCATTCAGCATTATGATCCTGAGACTCATCCAAGTTGTTGCATTTATCAATAGTTTATTTTTGGTTGCTGAGTAGTATCTGATGGTATGGATGTACCACAGTTTAACCATTTACCTATTGACATATAGTACGTGACCTTTAGGGCCTGGCTTTTTTCACTCCCATAATGCCCTTGAAGTGCATACAAGTTGCTGTGTGCTTCAGGACTCATTCCTTTTTATTGCTGAGTAGTATTCCATGGTATGGATGTGCCAGACTTTCTCTATTCATTCATCTGTTGATGGATATTTTGGTTATTTTCAGTTTTTTGCTATTACAAATAAGGCCAGGCACAGTGGCTCATGCCTGTAAACCCAGCACTTTGGGAGGCCGAGGCAGGCAGATCACTTGAGGTCAGGAGTTTGAGACCAGCCTGGGCAACATGGCAAAACCCCGTCTCTACTAAAAATACAAAAATTAGCCGGGTGTGGTGGCACCCACCTGTAATTCCAGCTACTCAGGAGGCTGAGGCAGGAGAATCGCTTGAACCCAGGAGATGGAGGTTGCAGTAAGACAAGATTGTGCCACTGCACTCCAGCCTGGGTGACAGAGGGAGACTCCGTTTCAAAAACAAACAAACAAACAAACAAACAAACAAACAAACCTCACAAATAATACTGCTACAAGCATTTGTGTACAGGTTTCTATGCAGACATATATTTTCATTTATTTAGGATAAATGCCAAGGAGTAGGATTGCTGGGTCATATCGTAAATGTACGTTTAGTTTTTTAGGAAACTGTTTTCCAAGGTGACTGTACCATTTTAGGTTCTTACCAGCAATATATGACAGATCCAGTTTCTCCTCAGTCTTGCCAGCATTTGGGATTGTCACTACTTTTTACTTTAGCTATTCTAATAGGTGTGTAGAGATATCTCACTGGAGTCACAATTTGCTTTTCCATAATGGGTAATGACATTGAACATCTTTTCATGTGCTCGTTTGCCATCATATATCCTCTTCAGTGAAATATCTCTTCATGACTTTTGACTGTTTTGTAAATGTCGAGTTTGGAGGATTTGTATATATACTCTAGATATGAGTCCTTCGTCAGATACGTGGTTTACAAACATTTTCTCTCAGTTGGTAGCTTGCTTTCTTATCCTCTTACCAGTGTCTTTCATGGCATGAAATTTTGATGAAGTCCAATTTATCGATTTTTTTCTTTTGTGGACAAGGTTTTGGTGTCATGTCTAAAAACTCTTCACCAAGCCCTAGGTCCTGAAGATTTTCTCCCATGTTATTTTGTGAGAGTTTTATAATTTATGTTTTCCACTTAAAGTTATAATTCAAATAAAACATTCAACATTATCTGTTTCTCAAGCACCACTTAAATTGAAATCTGGAAACATGGTTATTTCTGGGTTTTCTATCTGTTACATTGATCTATGTGTCTATCTCTTCACTAATAGCACACAGTCTTGATCACTGTGCTTCCAGTGTTCCTTGGCTTGTGGCTGCATAACTCCAATCTCTGCCTCCCGAGTAGCTAGGATTACAGGTGTGCACCACCATACCCAGCTATTTTTTGTATCTTTAATAGAGACCGGGTTTCACCGTGTTGGCCAGGCTAGTCTTGAACTCCTGATCTCAGGTGATCCACCTGCCTCAGCCTCCCAAAGTGCTGGGATTACAGGCATAAACGACTGTGCCTGGCCTCATCTCAAGATTCTTAATCCCATTTGCAAAAATCATTTTACTGAAGAAAGTCATATTCACAAGTACCAGGGATTTGGATGTGGACAAACTTTTTTGGGAACTACAGCTATTCTAGTTCTTGTGCCTTTCCATACAAACATTAGAATAATCTTGTGTATATCTACAAAAAATTGGGCTGAAAGTTTTTTTTTGTTTTTTTGTTTTTTTTTTTTTTTGAGACAGAGTCTCACGCTGTTGCCCAGGCTGGAGTGCAGTGGCGCGATCTCGGCTCACTGCAAGCTCCGCCTCCTGGGTTCACGCCATTCTCCTGCCTCAGCCTCCTGAGTAGCTGGGACTACAGGCGCCCGCCACCGCGCCTGGCTAATTTTTTGTATTTTTAGTAGAGACGGGGTTTCACTGTGGTCTCGATCTCCTGACCTTGTGATCCGCCCTCCTCGGCCTCCCAAAGTGCTGGGATTACAGGCTTGAGCCACCGCGCCCGGCCTGGGCTGAAAGTTTTGATGGGAATTGCATGAAACCTGTGTGTCAATTTGGGAGCATTAATATCCTTACTATGTTGAGTCTTCTAACCAACGAACACAGAATATCTTTCTATTTAGATCTTTCTTTCATTAGCATTTTGTAGATATCAGCATACAATTCCTGTGTAAATTTTGTTATATTTACACCTAAGCATTACATATTTTAGTGACTATACATTTTTAGTTTGTATATTTTTACATATTTTTAATTTCAGCTTCCAGGTGGTGATTGCTTAGTACAGAGAAATACAATGGGGGGAGGTTGCTATATGTTAATCTTGTATCCTGTAGCCTTGCTGAAGTCACTTAGTTCCAGGAATTTTTTTTTTGTAGATTATTGGGATTTCTATATAAACCATCATTGTATCTGCAAATAAGAACAGTTTTATTTCTTCTTTCAATGTGTATGCCTTTTATTTAATTTTCCTTACTAATTGGTTCGGCTATGGCTTCTATACTAAGTTGAATAGTATATCAGACATCCTTACTTGTTCCTGATCTTAGGACCATTAAATATGCTAGTTACAGCTTTTTTGTAGATGTTTCTTATTCAGCTTAGAAAGTTGTCATGGGGCCAGGCGTAGTGGCTCACACCTATAATCCCAGCACTTTGGGAGGCCGAGGTAGGCAGATCACTTGAAGTCAGGCATTCAAGACCAGCGTGGCCAACATAGGAAGACCCTGTCTCTACTAAAAGTACAAATATTAGCTGGGCATGGTGGCAGGCGCCTGTAATCCCAATTACTCAGGAGGCTGTGGTGGGAGAATCGCTTGAACCCGGGAGGCGGAGGCTGCAGCGAGCCAAGATCACACCACTGCACTCCAGCCTGGGTGACAGAGCAAGACTCCGTCTCAAAAACAAAAAGAAAGTTGTCATGGAGTAAATGTTTGTGTCCCCCAAAGACTCATATGTTGAAGCCCTAACCCCCAGTGTGATGGTGTTAGGATGTTAGACCTTGGGAGATAATTCGGTTTAGATGAGGTCATGAGGGAGGGATCCTCATGACGGGATTAGTATCCTTCTAAGAAGGGGCAAGGCTGGGCGCAGTGGCTCACGCCTATAATCCCAGCACTTTGGGAGGCTGAGGCAGGTGGATCACAAGGTCAGGAAATCGAGACCATCCTGGCTAACACGGTGAAACCCCGTCTCTACTAAAAATACAAAAAAAATTAGCCGGGCGTGGTGGTGAGCGCCTGTAGTCCCAGCTACTCCGGAGGCTGAGGCAGGAGAATGGCATGAACCCAGGAGGCAGAGATTGCAGTGAGCCGAGATTGCACCACTGCACTCGAGCCTGGGCGACAGAGTGAGACTCCGTCTCAAGAAAAAAAGAAAAGAAAAAAAAGAAGAGGCAAGAGGAAAATTGTCTCTCACTTCCCCCTCTCCACCATGTAAGGACACAGCAGAAGGCAGCTGTTTGCAAGCTGGGAAGAGAACCCTCACCAGAACCTGACCACACTGACACCCTTATCTCAGACTTTCCAGCCTTCCACACTGTGAAAAAAATAAATGCCTATTGTTTAAGCCACCCAATCTATAGCATTTTGTTATAGAAGCTTGGGCTGACTAAGACAATTCTCCTCTATTCCAATTCTCCTCTATTTTTTAGATTTTATTATGAATGGGTATTGAATTTTGTCAAATGCTATTTTCTGGATCAATTTATATGATAATGCAATTTTTCATTTTCACCTGATTTATGGTGGATTACACTGGTTGATTTTCAATTATGGAACCAACCTTGCATCCTTGGAATGAACCCACTTGGTCATGGTGCATTATTCTTTTTATATAGTGCTGAATTCTATTTGCTAATATTTTGGTAAGAATTTTTGTGTCTATATTTACAAGGGACATTGGTGTCCTCATACTGTCTGATTTTGGTATAAGTGTAATAATGGCTGAACACAATGAGTTGGAAAGTGTTTCCTCCTCTTCTGTTTTCTGGAAGAGATTGTGTAGAATTGTTACTTAAAGTGTCTGCTAGAATTATCTAGTGAAACCATCTGTGCCTGAAGATTTGGGTGGTGGAGGGGCTTAGGGGAGTTAAATAAGATTAAATTTCCTGGCCGGGCACGGTGGCTCAAGCCTGTAATCCCAGCACTTTGGGAGGCCAAGACGGGCGGATCACAAGGTCAGGAGATCGAGACCATCCTGGCTAACCTGGTGAAACCCCATCTCTACTAAAATATACAAAAAACTAGCCGGGCGAGGTGGCGGGTGCCTGTAGTCCCAGCTGCTCGGGAGGCTGAGGCAGGAGAATGGCGTAAACCCGGGAGGCAGAGCTTGCAGTGAGCTGAGATCCGGCCACTGGACTCCAGCCTGGGCGACAGAGTGAAACTCCGTCTCAAAAAAAAAAACAAAAAGATTAAATTTCCTTAATAGTTATATGGCTATTCAAATATCTATTTCATGTTAAGTGAGTGGTGGTAGTGTGTACTTTTTGAGGATTTGGTCCATTGTTCTAAATTGTTGATTTAAGCAATCCACTACATTCCCTTAAACCAAAGCCTAATCCAGAGGAAGGCCCGAATTCTCTTCAATTCTAAGAATGTTGAGAGAGGTCAAGAAGCTACAGAAGAAAAGTTGGAAGCTAACAGAGATTGGTTCCTGTGGTTTAAGAAAAGCCATCTCTGTGGCCGGGCGCGGTGGCTCAAGCCTGTAATCCCAGCACTTTGGGAGGCCGAGGCGGGCGGATCACGAGGTCAGGAGATCGAGACCATCCTGGCTAACACGGTGAAACCCCGTCTCTACTAAAAATACAAAAAGAAATTAGCTGGGCGTGGTGGCGGGCGCCTGTAGTCCCAGCTACTCCGGAGGCTGAGGCAGGAGAATGGCGTGAACCCGGGAGGCGGAGCTTGCAGTGAGCCGAGATCGCGCCACTGCACTCCAGTCTGGGCGACAGAGCGAGACTCCGTCTCAAAAAAAAAAAAAAAAAAAGAAAAGCCATCTCTGTAACATAAAAATGCAAGGTAAAGCAGCAAGTACTGATGCAGAAGCTGCACACATTGTCCAGAAGGTCTAGCTAAAACAATTGATGAAGGTGGGGACACTAAACAATCGATTTTTGATGTAGATGAAACAGCTTTATATTGGAAGAAGATGCCATCTAGGACTTTCAGCGCTAGAGAGAAGTCAGTGCCTGGCTTCAAAGCTTCAAAGGACAGGCTGACTCACTTGGTAGGGGCTAATGCAGCTGGTGACTTTAAGTTGCAGCCGATGCTCATTTACCATTCTGAAAATCCTTGGGATCTTAAGAATTATGTTAAATCTACTCTCCCTGTGCTCTATAAACGGAAAAAATAAAAGGCTACATGACAACATATCTGTTTAAAGCATGGTTAACTGGATATTACAAATCCACTGTTGCAACCTATTGCTAAGAAAAAAAGATTCATTTCAATATATTACTGCTCAATGACAATGCACCCAGTCACCCATGAGCTCTGATGAAAATGCACAAGATTAACGTTGTTTTCATGCCTGCTAATACAACATCCATTCAGCAACCCATGGATCAAGGAGTAATTTCAACTTTCAAGTCTTATTATTTAAGAAATACATTTTGTCAGGCTATAGCTGTCGTAAATAGTGCCTCCTCTGATGGATCTGGAAAAAGTAAACAGGAAACCTTCTGGAGAGGATTCACCATTCTAGATGCCATTAAGAACATTTGTGATTCATTGGAGGAGATCAACATCTCAATATTAACAGGAGTTTGGAACAAGTTGATTCCAACTCTCCTGGATAATTTTGAAGAGTTCATGAAAGAAGTAATTGCAGAAGTGGTAGAAATAGCAAGAGAACTATAATTAGAAATAGAGGCCAGGCACAGTGGCTCATGCCTGTAATTCCAGCACTTTGAGAGGCTGAAGCAGGAGAATTGCTTGAGCCCAGGAACTCGAGACCAGCCTGGGCAACATAGGGAGACCTCATCTCTACAAAACATTTTTTAAAACTTAGCTGGGCACAGTGGTTACAGCCTATGGTTCCAGCTACTCAGGAGGCTGAGGTAGGAGGATTGCTTGGGCTCTGGAGGTTAAGGCTGTAGTGAGCCATGTTTGCACCACTGCACTCCAGCCTAAGCAACAGAGCAAGACCCTGTTTCAAAGAAAAAAAGAAGTGGAGCCTGATGATGTGACTGAATTACTGCAATCTCATGATCAAACTTGAACAGATTGGGAGTTACTTCTTATGGATGAGTGAAGGAGTGGTGTCTTGAGATGGAATCTACTCCTAGTGAAGATACTGTGAACATTGTTGAAATTACAACAAAGGATTTAGAATATATTACATAAACTTGGCTGATAAAGCAGCAGCAAGGTTTGAAAAGATTGACTATAATTTTGAAAGAAGTCCTATTGGCCGGGCGCGGTGGCTCAAGCCTGTAATCCCAGCACTTTGGGAGGCCGAGACGAGCGGATCACGAGGTCAGGAGTTCGAGACCATCCTGGCTAACATGGTGAAACCCCGTCTCTACTAAAAAATACGAAAAACTAGCCGGGCGAGGTGGCGGGCGCCTGTAGTCCCGGCTACTCGGGAGGCTGAGGCAGGAGAATGGCGTAAAAACCCGGGAGGCGGAGCTTGCAGTGAGCTGAGATCCGGCCACTGCACTCCAGACTGGGCGACACAGCGAGACTCCGTCTCAAAAAAAAAAAAAAAAAAAAAAAGAAGTCCTACTATGGGTAAAACGCTATCAAACAGCATCACATGTTACAGAGAAATCTTTCGTGAAAGGAAGAGTTAACTGATGTGGCAAACTTCACACCGTTGTCTTATTTTAAGAAATTGTCAAAATTGTCTAGGCTGGGCACGGTGGCTCATGTCTGTAATCCCAGCACTTTGGGAGGCCGAGGTGGGTGGATCACGAGGTCAAGAGATCAAGACCATCGTGGCCAACTTGGTGAACCCCTGTCTGTGCTAACTAAAATACAAAAATTAGCCGGGCGTGGTGGTGGGTGCCTATAGTCCCAGTTACTTGGGAGGCTGAGGCAGGAGAATCGCTTGAACCTGGGAGGCGGAGGTTGCAATGAGCTGAGATCACACCATTGCACTCCAACCTGGGCGACAAGAGCGAAACTCCATCTCAAAAAAAAAAAAAAAAGAAAAGAAAAGAAAAGAAATTGTCACAGCTACCTCAGCCTTCAGCAACCACCACCCTGATCAATCAGCCGCCATTAACATTTGAAGCAAGACCTTCTCCCAACAAGCAGATCATGACTTGTTGAAGGCTCAGGTGATCAGCAGCAATTTTTAGCAATAAATTTTTTTTTTTTTTCTTGAGACGGAGTCTTGCTCTGTCGCCCAGGCTGGAGTGCAGTGGCTGGAGCTCAGCTCACTGCAAGCTCCGCCTCCCAGGTTTACGCCATTCTCCTGCCTCAACCTCCAGAGTAACTGGGACTACAGGTGCCCGCCACCTCGCCCGGCTAGTTTTTTGTGTTTTTTTTTTAGTAGAGATGGGGTTTCACTGTGTTAGCCAGGATGGTCTCGATCTCCTGACCTCGTGATCCACCTGTCTCGGCCTCCCAAAGTGCTGGGATTACAGGCTTGAGCCACCGCGCCTGGCCGCAATAAAGTATTTTTAATTAAGATATGTACATTGTAGGCCAGGCACCGTGGCTTATGTCTATAATCCCAGCACTTTGGGAGGCCAAAGCAGGCTGATCACCTGAGGTCAGGAGTTTGAGATCAGCCTGACCAACATGGAGAAACCCCATCTCTACTAAAAATACAAAATTAGCTGGACATGGTGGTGGATGCCTGTAATCCCAGCTACTTGGGAGCCTGAGGCAGAAGAATCACTTGAACCCGGGAGGTGGAGGTTGAGGTGAGCTGAGATCATGCCATTGCACTCCAGCCTAGGTAACAAGAGTGAAACTCCATCTCAAAAAAAAAAAAAAAAAGATATGTACGTTTTTCTTTTTTTTTATTGAGACAGAGTCTCACTTTGTCGCCAGGCTGGAGTGCAGTGGCACGATCTGGTTCACTGCAAACTCTGCCTCCCGGGTTCAAGTGATTCTCCTGCCTCAGCCTCCCAAGTAGCTGGGATTACAGGCACATGCCACCACACCGGGCTAATTTTTATAGTTTTAGTAGAGATGGGGTTTCACCATGTTGGCCAGGATGGTCTCGATCTCCCGACCTTGTGATCTGCCTGCCTCGGCCTCCCAAAGTGCTGGGATTACAGGTGTGAGCCACCGTGCCCAGCCACATTGTTTTTGACAGAATGTTTTTGCATACTTAATAGACTACAGTATAGTATAAACATAATTTTATAAGCTTTATTTAGATATTAATTTTATTACAGTGGTATGGAACCACACCCCTAATATCTGTGAGGTGTGCCTGTATTGTCTTATCTTTCTTCTGATGTCTGCAAAGTCTGTAGTGATATTCCATTTCATTCCTGACATCAATAATCCATTTCTTCTTTTGTTCTTTGTCAGTCCTGCTAAACGTTCGTCAATTTTATTAATTTTGTCAGAGAATCTGCTTTTGATTTTTCTCTGTTTTTCTGTTTTCAACTTCACTGATTTCTACTCTTTATTATTTCTATCCTTTGGCTTGGTTTTGGTTTATTTTGGTCTCCTTTTGTTTAGCTTCTTGAGGTGAGATTTGAAACTTTTCTAATTCTTAGTGCTATAAATATCTCTCTCAGCACTGCTTCCTTCAACTGTATCCCATAGATTTTTGAAATGTTGTGTTTTCATTTTCGTTCAGATCTATGTACTTTTATTTATTTATTTATTTATTTATTTTTAGACAGGGTCTTGCTATGTTGACTAGGTTGGTCTTAAACTCCTGGCCTCAAGCAATCCTCCTGCCGCCTTGGTGTCCCAAAGTGCTAGGATGAGAGATGTGAGCCACAACGCCAGCCTGTACTTTTTAATTGAGATAGAATTCTCATACCATGAAATTCACCATTTTAAAGGTCACAATTCCACAATTCCACCTTTTTCTTTCTCTCTTTTTTTCTTTTTTTAAACAGTCTTGCTCTGTCACCCAGGCTGGAGTGCAGAAGCACAATCTCGGCTCACTGCAACCTCCATCTCCTGGGTTCAAGCGATTCTCCTGCTTCAGCCTCCTGAGTAGCTGGGATTATAGGCCCACACCACCATGCCCAGCTAATTTTTATGTTTTTAATAGAGATGGGGTTTCACCATGTTGGCCAGGCTGGTCTCAAACTCCTGACCTCAAGTGTTCCGCCCACCTCAGCCTCCCAAAATTCTGGAATTACAGGCATGAACCATGGCACCTGGCCAGGGTAATGCTTTTTTATCCACTGTCAACCTCTTTTAATTTGTGCATTTAGACCAGTTACACCTAATATAATTATTGATATATTAAGAGTGAATTGCTTGATGACTTGTGATTTTATAAAAGAAAAAAATAAGGGTGAAATGTGCCATTTTATTTGTATTTTCTGTTTAATCTGTTTTTCATTTCTCTGCTTTATCTGTCTTCCTGATGGTTACTTGAACATTTTTCAAAAATCCATTCTTATTTATCTATAGTAACTTTATGCAAAACAAAATCATACACATTTATTTACAGATCACAATACAGCAAAATGTAAATGAAATTTGAGAAAATTCCTCATTTTTCTATTTGAAAATATAAAATATAATTTCTTCAGAAAAAAGATTTACATAAAATTTACTTTGCCTCATGGTTATGCTCTAAGAGTAAATTTTATAAAAATCAGCGACCAGTCTTCTTTTATGTTTAAAATGAAATGAATGTGATAAATATAAATTAATAACTTTCATTTATGTAGTAGTAAAAAGCGTTAATAATTATTTTTAAGAAAGAAACTATTTCATTTCTACCCAGCTTGGATTCACCATAAATGCAATCTGTAAATGATATTAGAATCTGTAAAGTCCCCTTGTTGCACTCATTTTTTTTCTGTGCCCTAACTGAAAATTACAGAGTGCCCTGACCCACTTAACTGCAGCTTTCTCCCAGCAAGCTTGAACCCAAACTGGACCTTGAACATTCCCAGACACTGATAAAAGTATCTAGGTTGTTGCCCAAAACACTGAAAGAAACTGGCCCTGGCCTTGAACCAAATTCCCTCATGTAAATTCCATACCCTGATGTACTGGTTTATAACCTTGGTTGATAAAGCAGCAGCAAGGTTTGAAAAGACTGACTCCAATTTTGAAAGAAGTTCTACTGGGGGTAAAATGCTATCAAACAGCACTGCATACTACAGAGAAATCTTTCTTGAAAGGAAGAGTTCACTGATGTGGCAAACTTCACTGTTGTCTTAAGCAATCCCAGCACTTAGGGAGGCTGAGGTAGGCGGATCACTTGAGGTCAGGAGTTTGAAACCAGCCTGGCCAACATGGTGAAACCCCGTCTCTACTAAAAATACAAAAAGTAGCTGGGCATGATGGCATGCACCTGTAATCCCAGCTACTCAGAAGGCTGAGGCAGAAAAATCACTTGAATCTAGGAGTCGGAGGTGAGGTTGCAGTGAGCCAAGATCCTGCCACTGCACTCCAGCCTGAGTGACAGAGGGAGATTCTGCCTGAAAGAAAGAAAGAAAGAAAGAAAGAAAGAAAGAAAGAAAGAAAGAAAGAAAGAAAGAAAGAAAGAAATTGCCACAGCTGCCTCAGCCTTCAGCAACCACCACCCTGATCAGTCAGCAGCCATCAGCATTGAAGAAAGACTTTTGATGCAGACATTGGCAGGTAGAACACTCCTTTTCTCTCGCTGTCTGTTGTGAGGATTGCTACAGCGCTCTAAGTTCCTCTAATACATGCTTTGGACTAATCACTTTGGTATTTAGTGCTTCTTTCTTTAACATCCCAACCAGCCCTTAGGATAGCTTGGGGCACTCCCTTGCGTGAACTCCATTCACAGGTTCAGCAGCACAGAACAGAACCTCATCCAAAGTATAAATTGGCCACATTTAGGAAAGTTTCAGAATTTCTTTCCTTCTTTCCTTCTTTCTTTCTTTCTTTCTTTCTTTCTTTCTTTCTTTCTTTCTTTCTTTCTTTCTTTCTTTCTTTCTTTCTTTCTTTCTTTCTTTTTCTTTCTTTCTTTCTTCTTTTTCTTTTTTCTTTTTTTCTTTCTCTCTCTCTCTCTTTTCTTTCTTTCTCTTTCTTCCTTTCTTTCCTTTTCTTTTCTTTCTTTTTTTGTTTTTTTGAGACAGAGTCTCACTCTGTCTCCCAGGCTGGAGTGCAATGGCAAGTCTCGGCTCAGTGCAACCTCCACCTCCCGGGTTCAAGTGATTCTCCTGCCTCAGCCTCCCAAGTAGCTGGGATTACAGGCACGTGCTACCACACCTGGCTAATTTTTGTATTTTTATTAGAGACAGGGTCTCACCATGTTGGTCAGGCTGGTCTCAAACTCCCAACCTCAGGTGATCCTCCTGCCTTGACCTCCCAAAGTGCTGGGATTACAGGCATGAGCCATCACACCTGGCCCTTGTTGAGGCATTTTTGTGATGGCTCTTTTATACTTCTCAGATGATTTTATAATGTGTATAGTTGACCTTTGAACAATGTAGGGTTAAGGGCAACAACCATAACCCCCAACACAGTCAAAAATCTGTTCATAACTTTTGACTCCCCCAAAATTTAACACATATTTTGTATATAGTAAAATATTGTAATATATAAATTACATATTGTAATATATAGTATTCTTACAATAAATTAAGCTAAAGAAAATGTTATTAAGAAAATCATAAGAGAAAATATATTTACTATTTATTAAGTGGAAGTGGATCATCATAAAGGTCTGCATTCTTTTTTTTTTTTTGAGATGGAGTTTCGTTCTTGTCGCCCAGGCTGGAGTCCAATGGTGCAATCTTGGCTCACCGCAACCCCTGCCTCCCGGGTTCAAGCAATTCTCCTGCCTCAGCCTCCCAAGTAGCTGGGACTACAGGCATGCGCCAACACACTCGGCTAATTTCATATTTTTAGTAGAGATGGGGTTTCTCCATGTTGGTCAGGCTGGTCTCAAACTCCCAACCTCAGGTGATCTGCCCGCCTCGGGCTCCCAAAGTGCTGGGATTACAGGCACGAGCCATTTCATCTGGCCGTGTTTATTTTATACATAATATCTAGAGTTTTTAGTTTAGTTTAGAGTTGGGCAAAATAGGAAAAAGTATGTCTACTTGATCTTCTCAGAAGTGGAAGTTTCTGACGCTCTAGATGCAGTGTTGAGATTAGACTATAGGGAAGCAATTAGAGGAAACAGTAAGACAGGTTAGGAGGTTGTGATTTTCCAAGTGAGAGGTGACAATTGTTCTGGCCAAGGTAGTAGCAGCAGAGATGGTGAAAAGATGTCAGATTCTGCAAATATTTTTGGGTAAATCCAACAGGATTTGCTTTGTGAAAGGAAAATATTGTGGGGCCCCAAAATCACTAAGCTAAAGGGAAAAATAAAGCTGGGAACTGCTTCGGGCAAACCTGCCTCCAATTCTATTCAAAGTCACCCCTCTGCTCATGAGATAAATGCATATCTGATTGCCTCCTTTGGAGAGGCTCATCAGAAACTCAAAAGAATGCAACCATTTGTCTCTTATCTACCTACAACCTGGAAGCCCCCTTCCCCGATCAGTTGTTCCACTTTTCCAGACCAAACCAGTGTTCATCTTACATATGTTGATTGATGTCTCATTGTCTCCCTAAAATGTATAAAACCAAACTGTGTTCTGACCACCTTAGGCACATGTCAGCAGGACCTCCTGAGGCTGTGTCACAGTCATGCGTCCTCAACCTTGGCAAAATAAACTTTCTAAATTAACTGAGACCTGTCTCAGATTTTTGGGGTTCACAACTTACAGCTTGGATATGAAGTGTGAGAAAGGGCTGAATTAAGGATTCTCAAGGTTTTCGGCTTGCACAACTGGAAGGATGAAGTTGCCATCTACTAATATGAGGGAAGCCGAGAGAAAAACAGGTTTGGGAACAGATGATTAAGAATTACGTTTTGGATATATTTCCAAGTGAAAATATTGAGTAGGCAATTGTATATTACATCCCCCTGACCTTTCCCTATTTAGTCCTTCTGCAACCTACAATTATTCATTTGTGAAATCATCTCATTCTGTCAGAGGCGTGTGAACCAGAGCAACTCCATCTTAATTAGGAGCTGGGTAAAATGAGGCTGAAACCTACTGGGCTGCATTCTCAGACAGTTAAGGCATTCTAAGTCACAGGATGAGATAGGAGGTCAGCACAAAATACAGGTCATAAAGACCTTGCTGATAAAACAGGTTGCAGTAAAGGAGCCTGCCAAAACCCACCAAAACCAAAATGGCAATGAGAGTGACCTCTGGTCGTCCTCACTGCTACACTCCCAGCAGCGCCATGACAGTTTGCAAATGCCATGGCAACGTCAGGAAGTTACTGTATATGGTCTAAAAAGGGGAGGCATGAATAATCCACCCCTTGTTTAGCATATCATCAAGAAACAAACAGAGGCCAGGCACAGTGGTTGTAATCCCAGTACTTTGGGAGGCCAAGGTGGGCGGATCTCCTGAGGTCAGGAGTTCGAGAGCAGCCTGGCCAACATGGTGAAACCCTGCTTCTACTAAAAATATAAAAAATTAGCCCGGTGCAGTGGCAGGCACCTGTAATCCCAGCTACTTGGGAGGCTGAGGCAGGAGAATCGCTTGAACCCGAGAAGCAAAGGTTGTAGTGAGCTGAGATCCTGCCACTGCACTCCAGCCTGGACCACAGAGTGAAACTCCGCCTCAAAAAAAAAAAAAGAGAGAGAGAGAGAAAGAGAGAAATAACCATAAAAATGGGCAACCAGCAGCCATCAGGGCTGCTCTGTCTATAGAGTAGCCATTCTTTTATTCCTTTACTTTCTTAATAAACTTGCTTTCGGCCGGGCGCGGTGGCTCACGCCTGTAATCCCAGCACTTTGGGAGGCCGAGGCGGGCGGATCACAAGGTCAGGAGATCGAGACCACGGTGAAACCCCGTCTCTACTAAAAATACAAAAAATTAGCCGGGCGCGGTTGTGGGCGCCTGTAGTCCCAGCTACTCGGGAGGCTGAGGCAGGAGAATGGCGTGAACCCGGGAGGCGGAGCTTGCAGTGAGCCGAGATCGCGCCACTGCACTCCAGCCTGGGCTGGGCGACAGAGCGAGACTCCATCTCAAAAAAAAAAAAAAAAAAAAACTTGCTTTCACTTTGCACTGAAGACTCGCCCTGAATTATTTCATGCGCAAGACCCAAGAACCCTCTCTTGGGGTCTAGATCAGGACCCCTTTCCTGTAACACATTTTTCTGTCTTGTCACATATTTCTGGCGACCACAGAAGGGGCTATAGTGCAGAAACCCTGACCCATCGGCTACCTTTGGGTAAGTATTGGGGTTCTGTAACATATTTCTGGAGACCCACAGAAGGGACAATACTGAGGAGACCCCTGACCCAAAGGAAAACCATCTGCACGCACTAGTTGGCTGACTTTGGGTAAGTGGGGTGCATATACCCGGGCAAAGAATGGGATTGGGGCAGGGCATGGTGGCTTACTCCTGTAATCCCAGCACTTTGGGAGGCCGAGGCAGGCGGATCACCCGAGGTCGGGAGTTCGAGACCAGCCCTACCAACAGAGAAACCCTGTTTCTACTAAAAATAGAAAATTAGCCGAGCGTGGTGGTACATGCCTGTAATCCCAGCTACTCGGGAGCCTGAGGCAGGAGAATCGCCTGAACCCGGGAGGTGGAGGTCGCGGTGAGCCAAGATCACGCCATTGCACTCCCTCCCACCCCCCCAAAAAGCCCAATTTAGGGGAGTTAGAGTCTCTCCTAAGACAGAGTGGGTTAGAGGCTCCTCTTAATAAACGGCAAGGACACTTGACCGACCTTGGGTTAGAGGCCCAATTTAGGAGGGTGAGAGTCCCTCTCTGTAAAGTCCCTCTTGGCTAAGAACAGGTTCTGCACTATGGGATGTGAACTGCTATTCTCTTTGGATTAATCTGCCTTGCACTCTTTGCTGATGGCTATGGGTGACAGGGTTAGGCCTGTACAGGATTGTGGGACATGGGGAGCTTTTTTCCTCCCTAAAAGGGGAAACCTTGAGAGCTGACGGGACTGCTGGAAAAACCTTTGCCTGAACTTTTCAGTGTCTCTGCAACGGGTGGGTCTTTCTCTGGCCTTCCTGATTATTTTGCTTTTCCCCCCACTCACCTTTCCTTCTTTTTTTTTTTTTTTTTTTTTTTTTTTTTTTGACGAAGTCTTGCTTTGTGCCCAGGCTGGAGTGTAATGGCACATGTCGGCTCACTGCAACCTCCACCTCCCGAGTTCAAGCGATTCTCCTCCTGCAGCCTCCTGAGTAGGTGGGATTAGAGGCGCACATCACCATGCCTGGCTGATTTTTGTATTTTTAGTAGAGACAGGGTTTCACCATGTTGGCCAGGCTGGTCTCGAACTCCTAACTTCAAGTGATCCTCCTGCCTCAGCTTCCCAAAGTGTTGGGATTACAGGCGTGAGCCACCGCACCCCGCCTGCCTTTCTCTTTCTTTTCTGTTACTCAGGGCGACCATCTTGCCCAGAGACCACGTGTTGAAACTCCAAGCCAGAGGTTGGATTAAAGATGACGGGGCCCATCTGGGGGCAAATTTAAGCCTTGCCAGTTTGATATTGGGTGCTAAGCAGAGTGGCTAATATCTATGTTTTATCGCACGTAGCTTGCTCTGGCCAGAACGAAAAAATAATAATTTCTCTTTTTTTTTTTTTTGAGACGGAGTCTCGCTCTGTTGCCCAGGTTGGAGTGCAGTGGCCGGATCTCAGCTCACTGCAAGCTCCGCCTCCCGGGTTCATGCCATTCTCCTGCCTCAGCCTCCTGAGTAGCTAGGACTACAGGCGCCCGCCACCTTGACCGGCTAGTTTTTTTTGTGTGTGTGTTTTTTAGTAGAGATGGGATTTCACCGTGTTAGCCAGGATGGTCTCGATCTCCTGACCTCGTGATCCACCCCTCTCGGCCTCCCAAAGTGCTGGGATTACAGGCTTGAGCCATCGCGCCTGGCCTAATTTCCCTTTATGATGCAGCTTGGGCTATGGTGCCGAAATCCGGATCACTAGGGACGCTCAGGGAAAGGAAACCCAGAGGCCTGGCATGCCGACAAAACGGTAAGAATTTCTTACCAGGTGAAACCCCGTCTCTACTAAAAATACAAAAAACTAGCCGGGCGAGGTGGTGGGCGCCTGTAGTCCCAGCTACTCGGGAGGCTGAGGCAGGAGAATGGCGTAAACCCGGGAGGCGGAGCTTGCAGTGAGCTGAGATCCGGCCACTGCACTCCAGCCTGGGCGAAAAAGCGAGACTCCGTCTCAAAAAAAAAAAAAAAAAAAAAAAAAAGAATTTCTTACCAGTCAGATTTCTGACTTCTCTCTCTCTGTGCAAATGTTGAATGAATGGAAAAACAAAACAAAACAAAAACAAAAACAGTCCGGGTGAGGTGGCTCATGCCTGTAATCCCAGCACTGTGGGAGGCCGAGGCGGGCAGATCACCTAAGGTTGGGAGTTTGAGACCAGCCTGACCAATATGAAGAAACCCTGTCTCTACTAAAAAAAAAAAAAAAATACAAAAATTAGCCGGGCATGGTGGCCTGTGCCTGTAATCCCAGCTACTCAGGACACTGAGATGGGAGAATTGCCTGAACCTGGGAGGTGGAGGTTGCAGTGAGCTGAGCCACTGCACTCCAGCCTGGGCGACAGAGCAAGAGTCTGTCTCAAAAAAACAAAACAACAAGAAGAAAAAAAAAGTGTTTATCTCCTCTGAAATGTTTTGATTAATGCAAAAAATCAGTCTAAGGTTAGGCCAGGGGTGGTGGCTCATGCCTGTAATCCCAGCACTTTGGGAGGCCGAGGTGGGCACATCACCTGAGGTCAGGAGTTCGAGACCAGCCTGGCCAACATGGTGAAACCCTGTCTCTACTAAAAATACAAAATTAGCCGAGCATGGTGGCGCATGACTGTAATCCCAGGTACTCAGGAGGTTGAGGAAGGAGAATCGCTTGAACCCAGGAGGCGGAGGTCGCAATGAGCCGAGATCGTGCCATTGCACCCCAGCCTGAACAACAAGAGTGAAACTCCGTCTCAAAATAAATAAATAAATAAAAGAATTAGAATTCTAAGTCTAGTCTTAAGCTGATGTATTTTGTGCCATTAATTTGTTTTTCTGTGTCAAGGGATACTTTAGGATAAAACATGGGTCTAGAACACCTGTAAGCCCGCTTTTCAAGACAGCCCAGCAAGCTGGTCAGTAACAAACTTGGCTGCAGGTCCCTGAAACAAACAAAAAACTAGATGAAGTCTCCACGTTGTTTTATGTCCTTGGGAGCTTGACCTTTCAACCACGTGGCGGTACTTCCTCTTGGTCTCCGCCTTTCAGGGAACAGGAATTTTAGGGTTCATGTCATAGTTAGCTCTAAAAATCATATTAAATAGATAAAGGCCTTTGCAAGCTGAAAATTAACTACTCTAGACTCCATCTGGGAAAGCAAATGGAGACTGCCCTGTGCTGTAGCTCTGTAGCTAAGCTCTGTAGCTAAGGTCTTGCACTTGCACAGTACAGGTCCGGGTTCCATTCTCCTCTAGGAAGTAAGTCATTTCTGGTTTAATATCTGTGTGACCTTGTTTATTCTCTTCTCCTCCTCAGAGTGTCTTAAATTTTCCTTTCTCTAAGCACCTAGGAGGTTACCTTTGGTAAAGTTCAGAAGCTAGAAATATTGGCCACTTGGCATGGCTAAAGTCGGGTAATAAGAGGTCTGAAAGGATTTCTTTTTTAGAGAGCACTATTGTTAAAAGTCAGCTTAATTAAAAGTGAATATAGATATAGATATATCCAAGCTATAGATATATTTTAAAGGCCTTTGTGTTTTTCTCTTCTTGAAACTTGTTTTTCTGGAAAAATTTTTCTTCTCAGTCGAGTGAATTATTTTTCTCCATTTTTTTTTTTTGTTTTGTCACTCTTAATGCACACATAATAATTTCTGGTAGCCTTGGGACTCCTTGGGAAAAACAGAGGAGGCACCACAGACTCCATTTTGGGAAAAAACCTCTGTTTTCCTCATGAAACTCCAGGAATTAAAAGCAAATAGATCCCTCTCAAAATCAAAGGCCCTGTTCTGTTTGGCATTGTGTTATCTGACGGTTTTGAGTTTTGTGGGTATCAGAAATTACTTTGCATTATGAGAGAACTTCGGTGTATAATAACTAGGTAGGAAATATGCTTTAAGGGATGGCTAATAGTAGTTATAGAGGGACACTTGACTCTGCACACTTGGATCAGAGAAGCATGTTCTTGGCCACCTGGAAGATAAGGAAACATCCCCACCCCCCACTGGGAGATGAGACTCCCATGAGGGATGGGCTGATTACAGAATGGGCTGACTGGCTTTGGGCTGCCTTGCAATGAGATACAAGGTAGAAGCACTGCACTGTCTTCTGTAGTATTTCCCTCCTTTTGGGGATCCAGGAACCATTATAAAATGGCACCCTTAATTTTGGGGATCTGTATTTGCCTTCATCTGCTTATTTGCTGCTTATTTGGCTCTGGAAACTGCATGCTTTTCTGGCCCTGTTCCTCCAAGGGCTCTGCCCTGAAGCCAGTCATACAATTAAGAAAATGGCAAATGAAAAATCTTACAAGTGCTGAATCTTCTGTCCGTCTATTTATATGTGTTGTTTGTTCATATATAAAAGAGCTCTAATTAATTGGGTTAGAAAAATAAGCTCTTAAATATTTTGTCAGAAAAACAGCTTTGGCTGGACGTGGTGGCTCACGCCTGTAATCCCAGCACTTTGGGAGGCTGAGGCGGGCAGATCACCTGAGGTCAGGAGTTCTAGACCAGCCTGGCCAACATGGTGAAACTTTGTCTCTACTAAAAATAAACAATTAGCCGGGTATGGTGGCATGCACCTATAGTCCCAGCTACTCAGGAGGCTGAGGCAGGAGAATTGCTTGAACCCAGAAGGAGGAGGTTCAGTGAGTCGAGATGGTGCCACTGCACTCCAACCTGGGCGACAGAGTGAGACTCTGTCTCAAAAAAAAAAAAAAAAAAAGAAAAAGAAAAAGAAAAATAGCTTTAATGCCTTTTTTTACGTGACTTTAGTAATCTTTTGAAAATAAAGACAGTTTTAAAGATTATTGGTTGGGTGGGTGCGGTGGTTCACACCTGTAATGCCAGCACTTTAGGAGGCCAAGGAGGGTGGATCACCTGAGGTCAGGAGTTCAAGACCAGCCTGGCCAAAATGGTAAAACCCTGTCTCTACTAAAAATACAAAACTTAGCCAGGCGTGGTGGTGGGTGCCTATAATCCCAGCTACTTGGGAGGTTGAGGCAGGAGAATCACTTGAACCCAGGAGGTGGAGGTTGCAGTGAGCAGAGATCACGCCATTGCACTCCAGACTGGGCAACAGAGAGACTCCATTTCAAAAAAAAAAAAAAAAAGATTACTGGTAAAATAAAATGTCTTGAAAATGTAGACATTTGGTCTAAATTGAGGTCAGATATCAGATTTGCTAAATGCTTTAAAATCAAACTGTTTCTTTGACTTTTGAAACTTGTTCAATTTACCTACCTTAATGCCATTAGATTCTAGATAAGGCCTGGGGACATGTGGAGTTAGCCATGCCCCCTTGGAATAACTACTTATTTTGCTTTACTCTTTTTTTTTTTTTTTTTTTTTTTTTTTTTTTTGAGACGGAGTCTCGCTCTGTCGCCCAGGCTGGAGTGCAGTGGCGCGATCTCGGCTCACTGCAAGCTCCGCCTCCCGGGTTCACGCCATTCTCCTGCCTCAGCCTCCTGAGTAGCTGGGACTACAGGTGCCCGCCACCGCGCCCGGCTAATTTTTTGTATTTTTAGTAGAGACGGGGTTTCACTGTGGTCTCGATCTCCTGACCTTGTGATCCGCCCGCCTCGGCCTCCCAAAGTGCTGGGATTACAGGCTTGAGCCACCGTGCCCGGCCTTGCTTTACTCTTGTGGAATATATTGCTGTCATACTCTTTGTGTAGGAATACAGGACAAACTTACTGAATGTTTTCTTAAACACGTATTAATCTTCCAGATATCACCTTTTGTTGAAACTCAAGAGTTATGAATAGACCTTACCATAATGATGCTTTCTGACTGAGCTCCTCTCTACCCTGAATGCAAGAAACCCTCATAGTTAGGCAGGAATATCATGGCCCCTGCTCAACCTGAAGAAGTTATAGAAGATGGATCTTCATCTCTCTGAAACCCTTAGAATTAGGGTTCTCTTATAAAAGGGAGGTGGGAAATGTCAGAGGTGTGTGAACCAGAGCAACTCTATCTTAATTAGGAGCTGGGTAAAATGAGGCTGAAACCTACTGGGCTGCATTCTCAGACAGTTAAGGCATTCTAAGTCACAGGATGAGATAGGAGGTCGGCACAAAATACAGGTCATAAAGACCTTGCTGATAAAACAGGTTGCAGTAAAGGAGCCTGCCAAAACCCACCAAAACCAAAATGGCGACGAGAGTGACCTCTGGTTGTCCTCACTGCTACACTCCCAGCAGCGCCATGACAGTTTACAAATGCCGTGGCAACGTTAGGAAGTTACCATATATGGTCTAAAAAGGGGAGGCATGAATAATCCACCCCTTGTTTACCATATCATCAAGAAATAACCATAGAAATGGGCAACCAGCAGCCCTTGGGGCTGCTCTATGGACTAGCCATTCATTTATTCCTTTATTTTTATTTATTTATTTTTTTTGAGATGGAGTCTTTCTCTTGTTGCCCAGGCTGGAGTGCAATGGCATGATCTCAGCCCACTGCAATTTCCCCCTCCTGGGTTCAAGCGATTCCCCTGCCTCAGCCTCCCAAGTAGCTGGGATTACAGGTGCCCACCACCATGCCCCAGCTCATTTTTTGTATTCTCAGTAGAGACAGGGTTTCACCATGTTGGCCTCGAACTCCTGGCCTCAGGTGACCCACCTGCCTCGGCCTCCCAAAGTGCTGGGATTACAGGCGTGAGCCACCGTGCTTGGCCTCCTTTACTTTCTTAATAAACTCGCTTTCACTTTGCACTGTGGATTCACCCTGAATTCTTTCATGCGGGAGATCCAAAAACTCTCTCTTGGGGTCTGGATCGGGACCCCTTTCCTGTAACATATTTCTCTGTCCTGTAACAATTCTATCCTCCACATATCCCAGCCTCTTATCTTTTGCCTCTTTTTAACTCTCTCTATGCTATTTACTGAGTAATTTCGTAAGATCTATCTTTCAGTTAAATGATGTCTTCAATAGTGTCTAATCTCTATTTAACTCATTCATTAAGTTTTAAATTTCAATTATTGTGTTTTTCTTTTCTAGAAGTCTGCTTTGGTTCTTTTTTCAAATCTGCTTGTTCTTTTTTTCTCAGTAGTGTTTGGTTCTTTTATGTTTTTATTTCTTCTTTTATGTACTTAATCATTTTAATATACTTTATTATCTCTATTAGCTTCTTCTGTTATATGAAGTTCATGGAAGTTTAATCTCGCTGTTTGTTGTGACTCTTGCTTATTGTGGATTACTTCATTCATGTTCAACCGGGGGTTATTTATGAAAATCCTGTTCAGCCTGGCTTGTTAATCATTATTGTACTAACAGGTTTGGTATTTGCTTTTGCCAGATGCCCCAGAGAGACCAATTTACCTGTGAATTTCATAAGTTGTAGGTTCTGGGACCATATAGGTAGTTTAGATATTAACCAATCTGTACATTTAGAGTCTGTGCCTTTCTTTATATGTAGATTATACTTCAATTTAAAAGTACATAAAATCAAAAATCATTTTAAAACCTCAACAACGTATCAGTTCGACCCAAATTGATCTACAGATTTAATGCAACTGCTTTCAAAACACCAGCAAAGTATGTGTAGGCACAGAAAAACTTGTATTAAAATTTATATGAAAAGGCACAGGTCCTAGAAGAGCCAATCAATCTTGCAAATGAAGAAAAAATGAGAAGAATCACTCTACATGATAAGGATTCCTATATGGGTACAGTAATAAAAGCAGTATGGTATTGATGGAGAGATTGATACATAAGATTAACAGAGATTCCAGAAATGGACCCATGCAAGCATGGCCACCTGATTTTTGGCAAAAGAACCTTGACCTAAAGCTCTTACAATGTACTAAAATTGTCTAAAAATCTATCATAGACATAAATGTAAAAATTATTAAACTTTTAGAAGATAACATAAATTTTTCATGACCTAGGGTTAGGCAGCAAAGAATTCTTAAACAGGGAAATCCATAAAATAAATAAAATCAATACATTAGAATTTATCAAAATTTAGAACTTTTGCTCCATGAAAGACACTGATAAGAGAATGAAAAGAGAAGCTATACACTGGGAGAAAATATATGCAAATCACATATCAAACAGAGGATTTGTATCCTAAATAAAAAGCTTTCAAAACTCAATTGTAACAAACAACCCAATTAAAAACATCAAAAGACTTGAACAGGCATTTTACTGAAGAAGATATATATAGATGGCAAATAAGCACAAGTAGAAGTATTATGTGGAAGTCATGTGGTTTATGTGAAATGACCTCACTCCCAACTCCAGAGGGACCTTTTTCACCACAATGATTGCACCATATAATGCAGGCCTACATCAGTCAGTAGACATAATTACTGGGCCACAGGGATTGAGTCAGGGATAGTTCAACTGGAACAAAACTCAGGCCCTTTGAAAAATAATTGTGGAAAGTGACCATATCCCTATAAGTGGCAGGCAGCCATCTTGTGATCATGAAGAAGTATCCTGGAGACAAAGCTAACACACACAAAATAGGGCAGCACTGAGATCAGGACCACAGCTCTGATCAAACTGTGCCTAAAACTCACATACCTCTAGACTTATCAGTTACATGAGGCAATGTCCTATGCTTGACTCACATTTTCTGTTATCTGCAACTGAAACATCTTTATGTCTACCACACTTAACAGTCAACATCCTTCCACACGTTACCTCCAGGGAACTTTTCATGGCTGGCAAATGTTCTTCTCTCTTTTCCTTTGAGCTCCTCCAGTCCCAAGAGTCTGAATCACTCACCTTATCATTTCTCTCTCTCAAACACACACAAACACACACACACACACCCCAAACCCCTGTGGCACTTTTGTGGTGTTTTCCCTAACTTTCCACCCTTCCCTTGGTTATAGCCCTGACCCTGGTATGATATAATATTCAACATTTATTACACTGAATTGTGACTGTCAGTGCTTGTCTCCTCCTCCCCTGAAGACTGTTAGCTCCTGAGGGCCTGACAGTCCCTTGACTCAACTCCTTTCTGCTTCACTGTTTCATGCTTTGACCCAAAAAGATGAGGTTTAGTAGGGAGAGAGGTGGAAGGGTGAAGGGCATTCATCTGTTTACTAACGTTTGTGTGTCCCTCCCTAGTTACCTGCCTCCATGCCTTTGCTGGAGATGGAGTCACCTAGGTTGTCTCCACCTGGAATGTCTATTTTCACACATTCCAAATCCTACCCTTTCCAACTATGTGGGAACTTTCTGGGATTATGGTAACGTTCTGTATCTTGATAGGGATGTGGGTTACACAGGTCTATACATTTGTCAAGACACGTGAAATTATACTCTTAAAGATGTCTGCATTTGTTTCATTGTATATTTTACCTTAAAAAAGATTCAAATATTGAACTCTAGTAAACGAAATGCATGCTGAAATGTTTAAAGGAATGTGTACACATGTCCATGATTTTGAAATGCATAGAGTTGATACATGGGTATGCATATGTGATAAAGCCAAGTGTAGTAAAATACTAATTGTAGAATCTGGGTGGTGGATATATGGGTGTTCACAGTACAATTACTTTGACTTTCTGAATGTCTGAAAATTTTCATCACAAAATGTTAGGGAAAAAAAATAAGAGATGTGGGTTAACGTCTCTGGTCTCCGGTATCTTCATAACCACAGATTTGGTTTAGACCTCATTACATCTTTGTTTGTTTGTTTGTTTTGAGACAGAGTTTTGCTCTTGTTGCCCAGGCTGGAGTGCAATGGCATAATCTCTGCTCACTGCAACGTCCGCCTCCCGGGTTCAAGGGATTCTCCTGCCTCAGCCTTCCGAGTGGCTCGGATTACAGGCATGTGCCACCACGCCTGGCTAATTTTTCATATTTTTATTAGAGACAGGGTTTCTCCATGTTGGCCTGACTGGTCTCTAACTCGCAACCTCAGGTGATCTGCCCGCCTCGGCCTCCCAAAGTGCTAGGATTACAGGTGTGAGCCACCGCACCTGGCCCTAGACCTCTAGACCGCATTACATCTTAACTGGAATCTTGCAATCAACTTCACACTGGCCTCCAGGTTTGCCCACTGCAGTCTCTCCTCACCCCAAGGATCGCCAGAGACAATATTCCAAAACATTGGACCTCCGTGATCCAGTCCCTGCCAACCACTTCAGCTTCATCCCTGACACTTGCAACCTTACTGCAGCCTGTACTCCAGCTCAACTCAAGGGCTTTTAGTTCCACTCACACAGCAGGCTACTTTATGACTTTTTTTTTTTCTTTTTTTTCTTTTTTTTTTTTTTTGAGACAGAGTCTCGCTCTGTCGCCCAGGCTGGAGTGCAGTGGCGCGATCTCGGCTCAAGTTTGCTCATGCTGTTCCTTTTGCTTGGAATGCTTTTTTCCAACTCATCCTCTGCCCTCTTTTCTTGGTGAGTGCTCTTCAAATTTAATCCAGGCATTACATCTTCCTAAAAGCATTTCCTGCCACTCAAACTGGGTTGGGTCTCCTTCTTTCATGCTCCCATAGCACCTCAAACTTATTTGTAACACAGTATTTACCCTACTATGATGTATGTGGGTTTCCATGTCTGTATACTAAACTACATACTCTTTGAAGATCAAGCTCTTCAATGGCATGCACAGGGTCTGATCCAACAGGCTTTAATAAATGACTGTAGAACTGAACAATTTATATTGAACTGGCATGGATGGCACTCTGGCACCTTCCAACAACTTTGTGTCTTAGATTTGGTTGTCATCTCCACTACAGTTTAAGGCCCACCACCCCTATTAACTCAGCCACCTCCCTCATGAAGACAATTCAATTTCCTACCCCAGTTTGGAATACTCTCCCTAATTCCTTAAAGGTTCACTTTCTCTATACTTCGAGATTCTAGGTGTTGGGCAAATTTTGGCTGGGAAAAATTAAACTATGTTTGCTGATCACCTGAGTGCCTGACATTGAATTTTCATTCATATATATATATACATATATAGTTCAAAGCCAGACAGAACTAAGAATTTTCTTCAAAGGCACTAGCTAATATAATTCCTCCCAAGAATCCTGTGAAGTAGGGATCATATCTTCATTTCATAGATGACAAAACTGAGGCAAGGAAATATGAAGCAACCAGTTCAAGATCACATAGGAAGCAGAGCTGCAATATAATCACTGGTCTTCTCAACTCCCAGGCATATCCTCTTTCCACCACATCCCATTGTATCCAGGTTGGGCCAGGTTCTGGAAAGCCTTGAGAGCCAGAGAGTGTAATAAGCAGTTGGAAGTCATCAAGTGTTCTTAAGCAGGAGGGGATGATGAAAATAGAACTCTGGGGAGATACTCCTGAAAGGTCGTGTATGACAGAATTTAGTGTGAGGGAGGCTACTGGACTCCTGACAAGGAAAATACAAAATGGGTACTGTAATTCTCTTAACACATTCATTGGTGAGTGCTGGCATTATGATGGGGTCTCATGGAAAAGGAGAGGGTCTGAGGTTATTTTGAAAATTAAAAAGCTGGCCGGGCGCGGTGGCTCAAGCCTGTAATCCCAGCACTTTGGGAGGCCGAGACGGGCGGATCACGAGGTCAGGAGATCGAGACCATCCTGGGTAACACAGTGAAACCCCGTCTCTACTAAAAAAAATACAAAAACTTAGCCGGGCGAGGTGGCGGGCGCCTGTAGTCCCAGCTACTCGGGAGGCTGAGGCAGGAGAATGGCGTGAACCCGGGAGGCGGAGCTTGCAGCGAGCTGAGATCCGGCCACTGCACTCCAGCCTGGGTGACAGAGCGAGACTCCGTCTCAAAAAAAAAAAAAAAAAAAGAAAATTAAAAAGCTGAAGGGGATATAGGAGTTCATCATCTGTCTCTTGGGTTGAGTGGCCCAACTCATGGTCTGCCCCCTGGAAATGGCCTGGGATTTCTGCCTTTCATGGGATGTAGGAGTCCAGGAAAAGGTCCAAGTTGACTGGACAGTTGGGTGAAGGTTTCCTTAGGAAAGTGGCATTCAGTGGGACACTAGATGAGATGGTGCCCTCCCCATCTCTCCTTCAGTAGCTTCCAAACTAGCCTTCCTGGCTTCAGTCTCTCCCCCTCTTCACCCACCTCCAAAGGGATCCTTTTTACACATGTCTTTTTTTTTCCTTCCTTTTTGTGGAGAATGGGGTCTTGCTATATTGCCCAGGCAGGTCTCGAACTCCTGGGCTCAAGCTATCCTGCCGCCTCTGCCTCCCTGAGAGGTGGGATTACAAAAGGCGTGAGCCACCACGCCTGGCCCAAAGGGATCGTTTTTAAATGCCAAGTTGGATCATGTGATTTTCTGCTTAAAACCCTTTAAAGGTTCTCTGCCATTCTTGGGATAAAGTAAGGTCTTTTGACAAACATCAAAATTACATATCCTCCATAATCTAGGATTTTAAAATAAACATTATGCCTAAAAATTAACCAATTATGATCATATGCCTTCTCAAACTACATACTCCCTCTTGGGGATTGTGCTGATGTTCCTCCAGGTGAGTCCCAGCTGCAGTTTACAATATTGTTGACCTATATGAATACACACACACACCCCAACCTATTTTTATTCATGCTACTGCTTGGGCTTGGACTACTCTCCCATTGTTCTTAGCCAGATCAACTAATTGCTTTTCATCTTTCAGCTCAAGCACCACCCAATAGGAAGGCTTCCCCAATCTCCTCGCTTCTCTAGGATGGATTCCCTACTTAGCTCTATCAATATGCTGTACCATATGATGCTCCTCTCCTCCATTCAACTTACTGGAGGGCAAGTGCCATTTCAGTTAACTTGGTGTGTACAGAGTGCTGATGAAGGGGCCTGTGTAGTTGAGGCAGGGGAAACAACATGAGATAGCAGAAATGGCAATCTGTACTCAGGACAAGTTAGGGCTAGAGGATTCGGTTTGGGAATTAACAACATCCAGAAAGTTTAGGGGCAACCAAGCTTCTAGAGGGCTTCATAGTTAATTCCATCTTGCAAATGTAGAAACTGAGACACAGACAAGCAGTTTCTCCCAAATTACTCATTGAGAAGGAGGGCTCTTTAGCCCCAAGTCCTGTGCACTTTTCCACTCCATACTGGGAAGGGGGAGGACTGAAGTTGGGTGCCTTGTTTCCCTCCCAATTTTGAGACAGGAGCCTCTGAACTGCTGGCACCTCCTGCCTGGACTGAGGAATAAGGTGACCAAGGGTCTAGCTTATCTTCTAATCTGAGGTTGGTAAAAACAAAGCACAAAACAGTGCTTTGTCTCTTGACTGAGGAAGGTGGGGGGAATTGGTGACAAAAATAACCCAGCCCACCATTCCTGCAAAGGCTTTAAAATCCTTCTTTCCTGTTTCCTTTCTACCAGGAAATACAGTTCTCCATGCTTCAGACATGAACATTTATCAAAACCCCACCTACTGCTGAGACAGACTGTGAGAACTGGAGGTCATTTAACCAGTAGGTGCCAAAACCAGACAGCCTCACTCCAGACCCACAGAAGCAGAATCTCCAGGAGGAAGTAAATCTTGATTGGGTTCAAAATACTTTAATAGGTGACCCACAGACATTAAGCAGCCTGCCCTGGCTCACCCACAGAGTCAGGGTGGTGGTGAATTTGAAACTGAGTCTCCCAAGATCACCCTGGGTGCTTTCCTTAGGAGATAACTCTCAATTCCGCACCTTGCACACAACAAAGGCTTAATAATGATCTGTTGGGTGCTTGAGCCTCAAAAGATTTTCTAATACGGTGAAGGCAAAGAACGTAAGTTTTGGAATCAGGCAGATCCTGCTGCAGAAGACCATTGGCAAACTTCAGTCTCCTTAACTGTAAAACAGGGTGAATATCCTCATGGGGTTTTCAGTGAGGATTAAATGAGATATCCTAAGTAAAATCCCTAGCCCAAACCTGGCACCCAAAAGGCACTTAATAAATGGTAGTGGTTATCAGTGAGAAGTGGTAGAACGAGTGATAAGAGAATATACATTCTGGAACCAGGTTGGTCCCAGAATTTTCATGTATGATACAGGAAGGTTACTTTGTTTCTTTGCTGGTAGGATGAGGGTGTTGGTGAGGATGAAATGAATCAATAAAGCATTAAGAGTAGTGCCTGGCACAAGAAAACAAGTGCGATAATTGTGAAAACAAGCTCTGATAATTATATTCTTCTAACCCTTGTACTGGCCCTAAGCACAGTAATTAAGTCCAGATTATACAACAAGTGCATGTCTTCCATGCAGGGAGAAGGAAAAAAAAAAATCCCACATTCACAGAAAGAGGACACACTTGCAAAAGCAGTCTCTGGAAAGCCCTCCCACTGAACTTGTCAGACCCCTTTGAATTATTGCACCCTTTCTTTTCTGCTCACTCTGCTTCTGATGATCTACTTCAGGTGTGTGAAGTGTGTCCTTCCTGAGGGTGGGAATACCCTTCCCACTTCAAGCATAAGGCTGACCACCAGGGAAATGCCCACCAATAACTTGCTGAGGGAGAGACAAAGGAGTACAAGGAGAAGGCAGCACTCCTGGACCCTGCACCACACCACCACCCACACCACAAAAAAAAAGAATGCCAAGCAAAGCAATTGCCAAGATAAATCACTTTTATCTCTATAGGAAAGGGAGGATCTAAAAAAAATATAAATTACATTAGTAACACAACATAAGAAAAAGACAGGGGCAAAAACAACAGAGAAGTGTGAATGATGCTACTCTAACCTATTTATAAAAAGGCCCTGCATCAGAAATTCACAATCCTACCCACTTCTAAAAATATATTTAGACATGTACAGAAGCGGTGGGCTTGTTTCTATATTGTTTTTTTGTAAAAATATATTAAAGGTGAATAGAAATCCTCTCTCCCTTCCCCCTATCCAGCCCCTAGCTAGGAATTGGAGATCAGAGGTAACTATCTCACGGTGTTCTAAACCTTGATTACTAAACACTCCCAACCCCTCCCCAACTCACTTCACTGAGAACCTGAAACATTAAAAAAAAAACAAAAACAAAGACATCAGCCTCTTTGGAAAAGCATAACTCTGAGGGTAAACTTGCTTTTCATTGGAAACAACACAAAACAACAAACAGGGGGCTCCAAGAACCCAACTAAGCTAAATGAAACCCAGTCAAATGGAGGCTGGGTTTCAGCTCCACAGAAAACTTCTAACAAAGAAACAGAGGGAAAGGGCCGGAATCAGGGGGATTTGCTAGCAATTAGCTGCCTTTGAAAGATCAAGAGGGGGTGTTAATGGACAAAAGGGCTGGGGACCTGATGTTGGTTACAGCAGTCACCGCATAGTCAGGCAGTTGCCTATACAGCGACAGAGGCTTCTCTTGCCCTCCCCTCACTACCCTCTGCTGCCTTGAAATCCCCAAAGTAAGCAAAGCTGGGTAGAAACAGAGGGGAGGGGAGTAGGGACTCATGTGCTGGGGGGAGGTAGCCAGGCTTTCTGCCTTTGGTGTGACTAGATGGAGAACTGCTTGGCCCCTGGGGTCCCCAAGGTAGAGAAAGCAAATGGGCTAAAGGAACCCCTGATTCCAAGGAAGGAAAGTAGAGGCAGGGCTACGGAGAAAAGAAAGACAAACTGGAGATACAAAGATGACGAAGGAAGCCTCACAAATTCCCTGTGGCCTGCATGGTAGCTGTTAAATTCCCCAGCAGCACTGGGCAAGCTGGGGTGAGGTTGGAGTGGGTGGTACAGGTGGAGAGGGCAAGGGTACACTCCACTTGGGCAGTGCCAAATGGAGGTGGGGGGGATGTTCTCCATCGAGTCCAGATTGCCAGTGAGGCAAGGCGGTGGGAGGTGGGGGCACTGTCTGGACAATGGAGATAATCCACGAAGGAAGGACAGGGGAAGGGAGGATCAGATGGATGGTCTGCTCCTTCACGGATGGGCGTCTCTTCTCTTCAACTTGGGCTCGTGAATGGCCTGTCTGCATTCTGCTTGAACGATGACCTGTCGTCTGGAAGTGCAAAGGCCCAGGAGTGAAGATGTGAGTCCTGAGGTCTTCTTCAGACCAAGACCTCAGGTGGAGAAAGAAGCATGAAAAGTTCCCGATGGAGGACCCAGGTGTGGGCCGTCCCGCCACACCCTCCACAATGTCCAGGCTGTGCTCTGTGGTATAGGCGGAGCAAGCAAGCTGTAGGGCCAGGGTTATCTGCGTCAGTGGCAGGTGCTTTCAGGTTTCTGGGAGATGGTTTTCCACCTGCCAGGGCCCAGCCACAGCCACAGCCACGTGGATAATGTTCTACATGATTTCAAAATCCAGGCAAATCCCTGGAGCTCACCCTAAAACAAGTGGCCTCATGTGTAGCCAGCTAAAAGTAGCTTCCTCCAACAGGCTACAAAGCCATGGTCAAAGGCTTGGGCATCTGACCTCTCCCTACCTTGACAAGTGATAGGAATCACCTTTCTTCCGAAAGGTAAGTGAAGTTGGCGTTTCTAGGCCACTTCTGGAAATGGCCCACAGTGGGGCAGGAAGGAGGCTCTAGGCCTTCCTCTTCATTTCCATGAAGCTTTTGGCAAGAGGGGGCAGAGACCACAGCCTTCTCCCATGAGCAAGTCTGGAGATGGGGCATGTCCACTGGACTGGGGAAATGGGGCAAACAGAATGGGTGGAGGTGGGCAGGCTTCCGGATATAGGGCTAGAGTTGCAGAAAGTGTCAAGCACTGGGATTCCCACTTCATGGCTCAGGCTCCTTCACACCTCTCCTCATCCTGCCTTCCAGCTCTAGGAGCGGATCAAGAGTAAAGAACAGACAAAGCAGGTGACAGGGGAGTGGTTTGGACGAGTAGAAAAGAGGGTTCTAGTCAGCTGGAAACCTCTCCCATTTACCTGCTACTCAGAGGCATGGAGAAGGCAGGCAGGATGCTCTAGTGAAAGTGGGGAAGGGAGCTAGGAGGAGTCGGTGGAGGGGTCCGTGCCTTTGGTAAGTCCCAAGAAAGCAGGACAATGCACCTCAGCACCTTGTCCGGGGCAGATAGGATCCAGGAATGCCCCGAGAGTTGACAACGGAGAAGGCAATGGGGGTAAAGGGGTGAGGGGTGGGACACAGGAGGGCTCACAGAAGTAGTTTGCCATTTCTGTGGATTTTCAGGATACGGCCGAGTCTCTGCTTTGCTGTGGCCAGGCCCTTTTTGGGACGCTTTCCTGTGGGAGAAGGGAAAAGTAAGCAAGGGCTTTGGCAAGGGCTTCAACACCAAATCTGGCACCAACTGCCCTCAGGCCACCTCCTCTTCCTGTTTCTCTACCCACAAAGTTTCTCCATCCTTTGACCATATTGGGCAGGAAGCCCTCCTTAACTACTTCCAACCAACATTACATGCTTTGACTCTTCCTTCTATGACCCCCTGTAGCAGCAAGAGACTCCCTGATTACAGTTTGTCTGGTTCTTTTTCTCCACTGATTACTCTGGTCCCAATCATTTTCCTTCCAAGATCCTGCAGGGAGGTAAATGTGCTTCCACACCCTCTTATCCTACCCACCAGGACTGGACAAGTGCCTGGTTAGTAATTAGAGCTCAGTGTCCCTGAAGTTGCCATCCCTAGGGCCTTGCTTCATTAGAAACTCTCATCTTCATCAGCCTTCAACATCACACCAACCTCCGTGCCCTTGAGCTGCATACTCTAGGGACTGGGCTTTGAGGACCAAAGTGAGGGAAAGGAAGGCCTGAGTCCCCTGACTCTTTGTTGTCTCTGTCTCCCCACATTAAATCCCCTCCCATGTCCTATTTGACTGCCTCTGTATTTGATCAGTTCATCTCCTCCCTCTCTACTCCCTCTGGCAGAGCCCCAGGTACTCTTCCTGCTTGCCTGAACTTGTATATGTGCCTCCTCCCTAGAGTTCCCATCTCTAGCCCACCCTCTACCTCCTGGCCACCAGAAGGATCTTTCAAAACTAAAACCTGATCTTGTCTGTACTTCAAATCAGTCAACATCTCTCCATGGCCCATAAGATCAAATCCAAGCACCTTAGGTTGGCCTTCAGTGTCCCTCCCTGGTATTGTCATCTACTAGAGCACTTAGGATTTAGGGCAGGTGGCTTTAAGATCCTTTGGTTCTACAACCACATGGCCGTTGTACCTTGTCCTGCCTGATTGCTCTGGGAGCCAACTGAAGGGCGCCGCTGCGTCAAGAAGACACCGGGGGCCATAGGTGTGGTGCTGCGGTTTGCCTGGGCCATGCCAAAGGCATTGGGACGAGCCGTGTACTCATGGTCAGCGAGACTTCCTGACAGGGCCTCTTGTTTAGGCTCAGGAGGAGGCAGGGGTGAGGAGGAGGTGACAAGCTGTGGTGTGGCAGCCACAGTGGGGGCTGGTACTGTCAGACTGAGATTGGAGTCTTGAGGGCGAGGCTGTTCTACCTCCTTCAGCAAAGGCTTCTTCTTGATATATTTCTTCTTTTGGGCCTTCTGTAGCTCCTGAAACACAAGCCAAGTAGGAGGAGAGATTCAGGAGTGAAAAAAAGAAGAAAAGTTCCCAGGAAAGGAACTAACTAGACAATGGCCAATATGGTTGTGCAACCTGCCACCCTCTCCCTTACTTGTACCAAGTCTAGCCTGGATGTACACACAGCACGTAACAGGCCTTCCAATACCTGAGATCATCTCTTTGTTACTATCCATCCTCAAGTCACTGCTGTCACATTTTAGTACAGTGCCAAGAGAGCTGTAAATGAATTTGGAGACTAGGATTTTGGTCCTAGTGTTGCCACTAATGAGGTAGACCTTGGACACATCTAATCATAATAACTAAATTTACATTAGCAGCTGAGACACTTTATATACTTTATCTCATTTAATTCTCATAACAGCCCTAAGAAGAAAAAATCCTAATTTTACATGTGAGAAAATGGAGGTACAGGGGTATTAAGTAACTTGAGCCCAAAGCCTCACAGCTGAAAAGTAGTTGGGACCAGTATTTAAAACCAGGTCTATCTGAAGAGACACCTTGCAAACTTCTCAAAATGGAAAATCTGAGCATAGAAAGATTAGAAAGATTATTAGCTTTGGAGTGAGATAAATCTGGTTCAAATCCAGGCTTGTGTTCCCTAAATTGGATGACTATGGTCAAACTGACTAACCTTTCTGAATCTCCGCTGCCTCATCTATAAAACAGGTAAAAATCTGCTTTTTATGGTTTTTGAAAAGATTAAATGATGACATAAAAATACACAGCACATAGTAGATATTCAACAAGTAGTTACTTATTATTCTATCTTCATCTCTTATAATGGCTTCTCTTCCCCTTGCTGGTCTTTTTCTTTTAACAGAGGGCTTGACAATCCTCCAGGTCACTGGGTCTAAAAACCTCACTTTGGGGATGGGAATGACAAATGAGTTGTGTCACTTCTCCCAATACCTTGTATCTCAACCATCCAGTGCCCTACGGATCTACCATCCACTGCATAGTGGACATTTGTATAGTGGGCATCTGGAGCCCTGAGAACCTGGAAAGGTGGTGCTGAGAGCATGTAAATAACTTCACCTTCTGAAATGCTACACAGCCACACAAACCAACTCAGTGATTACATTTTTTTGCCTTCTCTTGGCAACACGAGCCTACTCCTGCCTTCGAAGATCTGACAGGCTGTGGCTACCACAGGCATTTCTTGGGTACAAGAATAATAATATTAGTAATACATGCCAACCACTCTTCTATAATTACTCATTTAATACTCGTAAAAACCCAAGAAGTAAGAATTATAACCCCATTTGAAGGATGAAGAAACTGGCACAGAGAGGCTAAGTCATTTCCCTAAGGTTACAGGACCAGTAAGTGGCCAAACTGGGATTCACATCCAAGCCATTTGGCTTCAGAATCTCTTCCCTCAGCCACAATGCTATTCTACCCGTACCAGGAACTGCATTTCTGTCCCTTTTTCTCTCACTTAAACTCAGAATTACCTCTTCATATCTAGATCACTAGCCTAAATTTTGCTACCTTTGCTGCCAATCTCTTTCATATATAATTTATCCAGATACCCCCACAGACAACTAGACCATCTTATGACAGAACCACTTTCACCTTGCCAATCCCCTTGCTCAAAAGGCTGTTAGCAGATTCCCGCCCAAGTTCAAACTCCCTGGCCTGACATTCATGATCTTCCACAGTCTGGCTGTTTACACTTAGCCAACTCATAATAATGATGAAAAGCTAACAGGCCTATAGTACTTACTCCATACCAACTGCCATTCTAAAAGAGCTTGTACATACATTACCTCATTTAATCCTAAAATGAAGTCTATGAGGAAACGAGGTAAAGAGAAATCAACTTGCCCAAGTGGTAGAACTCTTATGTAATTTAAATCCAAGCAGGCTGACTCTAGAATCCATTCTTATATCCATTACTTATTTTCACTAACTCCCCAACATGAAGTCTCCAACAGAGAAAGATCTGTTTCTTTCATTCATTCATTCATTCATTCATTCATTCACTCACTCACCCCAATACTGACTAAACACATTTTCTGACCATAGTGGGGATACCAAGTTAAATTAAATATATTCCCACTCTTGAAGTATTCATGGTTTAGTAAGAAACAACAAAACATACATTTATGATTGTAAGTACCACGAGAGAATGCTGTAGAAGCATATAGAAAAAGGCCTCTGAAATAAAGTGGTGGTAGGTAGTACGAAGGGCTGTTAGGTAAGGCATCTGAGAGGGTATGATTCTCAATGGGTAAAAGGAACATCTTTTGTAAAGGCACAAAACCATGAGACAATCTGATATACTCACTGAGGGGACTATGAGTATTACAGTGCAGTATGGCTGTATAAAGGGTGTGCATGAAGGGCTGGAAGGAGGTCAGGGAGATGACTAGAGACCAAATCAAGAGGGTTTTAGGAGGGCTTTGTGTGCTATACCAAGGAATTCCCTTCTTCTAGAATGCCTCCCTGGCCCATACCAGAAACTTAGCTTGCAAAGCCCTTCCCCAGTTTCAAAACCTCTTCTTTGAGGTAATCTCTGATCATCCCAAACAGAATTCAGCTCCTTAAAAGGCACTAAGAGTAATTTTCACACCTTTACTTAATTTACGTTTATATAAAACAGTAGAACCCCCTTTTTCAAATTACAGCTTACACTGTATTGGGATATACATAAGAGAGAGAAGTTCTGGTCAAAGAAGATTGCCAAAGATTTAAATATTATTTAAATACGATGTAATGACTACACTACGTGAGCATGTATTTAAATAGAAAGTAGTATGAACTTTGAAGTTAGAGGATATGAGTTTGAATTGTCTCCTCCATTTACTGTCTGTATTATCCTGAGTCACTTAATGAGAACCTCATTTTCTTCATCTATAAAATGATGAAAATATCACCTGTTGAACAGGGCTATTGGGCAGATTACATTACACATTGTATACGGAAGCAACTAACAAAGCAGATGCTTAATAGCGCTCTAAGCTATAGGATATGGGATTAGAAGCTAACGGGATATTGATAGCGAGAGAACCAGAAAATTCACCTCCAAAGGCTCCTAAGCACATTACACACATAAAAGAACTTTTAGCTGTTAATGCTAGGTGAACTTGATTCTTTTTTTTTTTTTTTTTTTTTTTTGAGACGGAGTCTCACTCTGCCGCCCAGGCTGGAGTGCAGTGGCCGGATCTCAGCTCACTGCAGGCTCCGCCTCCCGGGTTCACGCAATTCTCCTGCCTCAGCCTCCCCAGTAGCTGGGACTACAGGCGCCCGCCATCTTGCCCGGCTAGTTTTTTGTATTTTTTAGTAGAGACGGGGTTTCACCGTGTCAGCCAGGATGGTCTCGATCTCCTGACCTCGTGATCCGCCAGCCTCGGCCTCCCAAAGTGCTGGGATTACAGGCTTGAGCCACCGCGCCCGGCCTAGGTGAACTTGATTCTAGTGAAGATCACTCTTTAGGACAAAAAAAATATTAGTGGGTGAAGATTAAGATAATATTATTTCATAAAGAGGACAAGAAAAATTTCTAATCAACCAAATTACAATACTGGTGGGTGGCTGAGAACTTGAGTGTACTCAGCTGAGTCACCCCCTCAGGGCTTCATATGAGAGCAAAGGATGGATCTGGTCCTTCTCATCTGAGAGGTTTTCACACACAAAAAAGGTAAGTGATATCCGCAAGGGTTTTTCTCTGGCCTAATATTTTCTTTCATCCTAAATCATGTCAACTGTGTAACCTGTGGAAGTAGCTTATCATTGAGTTGGGATAAGAGGGATTTAAGAGGGGGCTGGGATACTGCCAAGGATAAAGATCAAAGGTTACTCAATCCCCACTGAGACAAAGGTAGGATCCTATCAGCCTGCAGGTCTAAGTGTTGAGGCTCTAAGTCAAACTGCTATTTTTTTTTCTTTTTTTTTTTTTTGGTTTTTTCAATGTTTTTTTTTTTTTTTTTTTTTTTGAGACGGAGTCTCGCTCTGTCGCCCAGGCTGGAGTGCAGTGGCCGGATCTCAGCTCACTGCAAGCTCCGCCTCCCGGGTTCACGCCATTCTCCTGCCTCAGCCTCCCGAGTAGCTGGGACTACAGGCGCCCGCCACCGCGCCCGGCTAATTTTTTGTATTTTTAGTAGAGACGGGGTTTCACCGTGGTCTCGATCTCCCGACCTTGTGATCCGCCCGCCTTGGCCTCCCAAAGTGCTGGGATTACAGGCGTGAGCCACCGCGCCCAGCTTCAATGTTTATTTTATGTACAAAGAACTATCATGGTTTTTCATTGAGTAGATGCTTTGGATAATCCTTTGAAGGAAGATCATTTAGTCCAACTTAATGAAACCGATATCCTTCGCGTACTGACGGAAACACTGGCGGCACATATTGAGGCCATATTTCCGGATCAGACTGTGCCGGTTTGAACACATGCGACAAGAGCGAGAACCCTGGCCGAATTTTCGCGGGTGGCTCCAGTACAGCTGCTGGTGACCCATCTTGCTCTCAGAAGTGGAACAAGGTAAAAGGAAGGAGACCAAACTGCTATTTGTTGCAGGGTGACCTGGGGTGTCAGCACCTACCTGCTGGGCCAGCTTTGCAGCTGCTGCAGCCAAACCTGTCTCAATAGAGGCTACCCGGGTCCCCTCACGCACAGGGCGGTCTTGCTTCGGCAGAGTTGGGGTCACACGGGCTGCAGGGGAAACAGGATGAGAAGGTGTCACTAAGACACTTATCTGAATGCTAGCCATATTCCCTACCTACAAGCTCTCCAAAGGTGGTCTCATTGGTCTTCCTGCTTCTAGCTTTTTATGAAGCCAGATTTTGCTTGCCATCACATAAGAAACTAATTCACAAATGCTCAAAGCACACACTGATTAAACGGTAAAAGTGAACCTCCCAGAGTGGGGGAAAAAAGTGAACCTCCTTTGCCTGGGCATGATGGTTAATGCCTGTAATCCCAATGCTCTGGGAGGCTGAGGTGGGACCCTGTCACTACAAAAATTTAAAAAGTTAGCCAGGTGTGGTGGCATGCACCTGTAGTCCCAGCTACTTGGGAGGCTGAAGTGGGAGGACTGCTTGAACCCAGGAGTTTGAGGTTACAGTGAGCTACGATTGTACCACTGCACTCTAGCCTGGGCAACAGAGTGAGACTCTGTCTCTAAAAATAAAACAATAAGCCAGGCCAGGTGCAGTAGCTCACACCTGTAATCCCAGCATTTTGGGAGGCTGAGGCAGGTGGATCACTTGTGGCCAGGAGTTCGAGACCAGCCTGGCCAACATGGCAAAACTTCATCTCTACTAAAAATACAAAAATTATCCGGGCATGGTGGTGTACACCTGTAGTCCCAGCTACTCAGGAGGCTGAGGCATGAGAATTGCTTGAGCCTGGAAGGCAGAGATTGCAGTGAGCAGAGACTGCGTCACTGCACTCCAGCCTCGGCAACAGAGTGAAACTCTGTCTTAAATAATAATAATAATAAAATAAATCAATAATAAAAATAAAAAGTTAATCTCCCTGAACTGGCATTTAAGTTTGTCCCATATTCTGCTTCTGGCCCACTTACCTCTCCAACCTTATTTCCACATCCATATTCTCAGCTTCTCCAGACGGATGGCTTCCTTATTATATCTCCAGAGTGTGTACAGCTCATCCTCTCTCCCTATGCTTTCATCCTCACCATCCACACTACCTAGAGTACTATATTCCTTTTTGTCTGCCTATTCAAAACCTACCCATTCTTTAAGGTAAGCTGAAATCAATCTCCTACACAAAACCTCTTTGGTTCCATTGATCTTTTTCCTCTGAACTTATGATCTGTACAAATTACTTGATACATAGCACATACCACCTTGTCTCATTCTCTAATGCTGATGTGTTACTCTGTCTACCAACCAGGCTATGAGTTCCTGAAGAGGATCACCCTCTTGCATGACTCTTTTATAATGCCTTACCAACCTGAAATCAAAAAATACTCATCCCACCATTTCAAAAGGAAGTATGTTTCAGGATAACCAAACAGCCCCAAATGATGAGAGATAGCTCTTCTTTACAGAAGAAAGCCAGCTACTAAATGTAGAAGGAATGACAGAATTAGAAAATCACAAGCTGTCAAGTCCTAATGAAACAACTGATTCTAGGGAATTGGATATTCACACAGCACCAAAATATTACCTCACAGATTACCTGCTCACCTCAAGAAGAAAAAACTTATAATGAGACCAAGAGATTACCACTTTAAGTATGAACTTTACTGTCACTAATAGTGAGAAAGCACAACACAACTTCACGCACCTCTTGATGAGAAGCAATAGGAAATTCACATCACCTGAGTAGTTGTTTTGTTGAAGAGCTAAAATATAGCAAGCCATTCATATTACTTTCAGTGTTTAGGAAACAGGTATAGAAAAACAAGTTAAATGACACCAGAAGAAAACAAGCAGACATTCTACAAGATAAACTGGCTTAGTCTCTTTAAAAAGACAATGTCACAAGTAAGCAGACAAATCTAGAAGGTAGGACAGGACAATTACACCAGTGTCAACAACAGATCAATAGCACAGAACAAAAAAGGGGAGTGTTCTCTAGATTGAGAGGGTTAAAAGGCATGACATTCAAATGCCACATGGACCCTGTTTAGACCCTGATTTAAACAAATCTAATATTAAAAACACCTTTTCATGGTTTGACAATTTAGGAAATTTGATTATGGACTTAGAATCGGATAACAAAGAATTATCAAATTATTGTTAGTTACGTATAATAACAGGTTGTAAGGTTTTGTGAGAAAATGTCCATTTTTTAGAAATACATACTGAAATACTTGGGGGGAAATGGCATAACTGGGGTTTGCTTTCAAGCAAAGAAAAAAATTTTAAAAACAAGATAGTGATAAATGAAGCCAATATGGCAATATATCAATAACTGTTCATTCTCACTGGTGGATATATAGGAGCTCAATCAACTCTTCTTATTTATTTTTTGAGACGGAGTCTTGCTTTGTCACCAAAGACTAGAGTGCAGTGGGGTGATCTCAGCTCACTGCAACCTCCACCTCCCAGGTTCAAGCGACTCTCCTGCCTCAGCCTCCTGAGTAGCTGGGATTACAGGCATGCACCACCATGCCCGGCTAATTTTTGTACTTTTAGTAGAAATGGGGTTTCACCATGTTGGCCAGGCTAGTCTTGAACTCCTAACCTCAAGTGATCCACCCACCTCAGCCTCCCAAAGTGCTGGGATTACAGGCATGAGCCACCATGCCCAGTCTTACTGTATTTTTAAAGAAAAAAATCTAATGTCACAGAAAAAAGATGTAGTGGTGTTGCTGACCTAGATTTAAACTCCTTGGTTAGCTATTGCTATTATAAAGGAGAATTTCTGGATAAGCAGTATGCAGATTCTAGAACAAGAAATTTGGAAGGCTGAAATTCTTTCTTTAAAGGTAACATTTGTTTAAAACATGATCTGAAGCAAATTTACCAAATGTTGATGCATAATTTTCAGTCATGGATACTTGGATATCTTTTATATTGTTCTCTATAGTTTTGTATGTGTGGTGGTTTTAAAACATGACCCCAAATCCTATGACACCTTTCCTACGGATAGGTGGGTCTGTGCCCCACTCTTGAATCTAAGCAGGCTTATTTGTAACCTATAGAATATGGTATAAATGACACTATATGACTTTTGAGGCTAGGTCAGTAAAGGTAATTTCAGTTTCCACACTGCTTGTTGGAACACTCATGCTTCTAGCAATCTGAACCGCCATGTAAAAAGTTTGATTGCCTTGAGGCTGCTGGGCAGTGAGGAAGCTAGTCACATGGAGAGGCCACATGTTGGCACTTTCAGTCTTGTGTGTCCTCCCAGACCAGGCATCAAACATGTAAGTGAAAGAGACTTCAGATAACTCAAACTCTTGGCCAACAAGTCACCCCCAGCCTTCAGTTTTTCCAGCTGAGACCCCAGACTTCATGCAGTAGAGACAAGTTGTCGCCATTGTGCCATTTCCAAATTCCCGACCCACAGAATACATGAACATAAGAAAATGCTGGTTGTTTTAAGCTGGGGATAAAGGAACCTCCTTGATTAGACCTGGGTTTTGGGAGGGGAAAAAACCTATAAAAGATATTTTGTGTAAACAGTTGGGGAAATTTGGTTATGAATTGGGTATCTGAAGATCTTAGGGAATTATTACTAACTTTGGTAAGTATAAAAAAAAGTAGTGTGGTTACACTGGGGAATGGTGGATGTCCTTAATTTTTTTGAGATGGAGTCTTGCACTGTCACGCAGTGGCGTGATCTCTACTCATTGCAACCTCCACCTCCTGGGTTCGAGTGATTCTTCTGCCTCAGCCTCCCAAGTAGCTGGGATAATAGGCACCCACCACCAGGCCCGGCTGATTTTTTGTATTTTTAGTAGAGATAGGGTTTCACCACGTTGGCCAGGCTAGTCTTGAACTCCTGACCTCAAATGATCCGCCCACCTCGGTGTGCCAAAGTGCTGGGATGACAGGCGTGAACCACCGCACCTGGCCAGATGTCCTTATTCTTAGGAGATACTAAATTATTAAAGGGTAAAATATGTTATGATGACTGTACATTACTTTGAAGTGGCTCAGCAAAAACTGTAGATAGCCAGATAGATATAGAAAGATGAATCAAGCAACTACAGCAAAATGTTACAACTATAGAATCTGGGTATTCAGACTATGGGTATTCACGTGCTATCGCTTCTACTTTTATGGCTCACGCCTGTAATCCCAGCACTTTGAGAGGCTGAGGTGGGCGGATCACCTGAGGTCAGGAGTTCGAGACCAGGCTGACCAACATGGAGAAACCCCGTCTATACTAAAAATACAAAAAATTAGCCGGGCCTGGTGGTGGGTGCCTGTTATCCCAGCTACTTGGGAGGCTGAGGGAGGAGAATCGCTTGAACCCAGGAGGTGGAGGTTGTGGTGAGCTGAGATCGTGCCACTGCACTCCAACCTGGACAAGAGCGAAACGACGTCTCAAAAAATAAAAAAATACAATACAATATAATACAATACGATAAAATAAAATAAAACTGTCAATACACTTTGGGACGCCGAGGTGAGCAGATCACCCGAGGTCAGGAGTTTGAGACCAGGCTGGTCAACATGGTGAAACCCTGTCTCTACTAAAAATACAAAAAAAAATTAGCCAGGTGTGGTAGCACGTGCCTGTAATCCCAGCTACTCGGGAAGTTTAGGCAGGAAAATCACTTGAACCTAGAGGGCGGAGGTTGCAGTGAGCTGAGATTGCGTCACTGCACTCCAACCTGGGCAACAGAGTGAGACTCTGTCTCAAAAAATAAAATAAAATAGTCATACTAACAAATTTTAAATAATGAACAAGACTAAGAAATTATAATAACCAAATGCAGTGTGTAATCCTTGAACGGATTCTGGTTTAAGTAAGCCAATTACAAAACATATTTTTGGTGCAACTGGGGGAAATTTGAATAAGTACATGGTACTGGATAATATTAAGAAATAAATATTACTTTGCTTAGATATAATGGTACTGTGGTTATGGAAAAAATATCATTCAATGCATATTTAAGTATTTAAGATGAGATGTTATGATGGGTGATATCAGTAAAAATGGCAAAGTAAGGACCTCTAAGAATTCACTCCCCAATAAAAACAACAAAAAAACTAGCAAAAATTGTCAGGATAAATTTTTTCAGAACTCGAAATTAACAAAAGGCTTGCAGAAACCTGGAAAGCACGTGATTCAAGAAAAACAGCTGAATCTCAGTAAGAACAATGAGCTTCGTGCATTTTAACTTGCCCTAGACACATCTACCTTGCCCCAGCTTAGTGAACGCCTTGAAAAATAGCAGCCCACGTTCCCAGCAATGTAGTGAGCAGAAAGGAGCTGGAGCTTTCTTTCAAAGCCTAGTACTAAAAGCCTCTCCCTCCCTGGGGGGTGTTTTAAAAAATGTTTAAAGGCATGTGCTTAATGTCATAGCTGTTTAAGGTGATGGATAAGAGTTGTGACAAACCACAGATTAACCCAAATGGTTAAAAAAAGCTAAGGAACGAGATGTCCATAAAGAATCTGACAAGTTCTCATACATTTCTGCAAATTAGAAGACCACATGCATGTGTTGGGGCTGTAAGACTTGAGAAGGCCCTAAGCATGCACCTCTGACTTTGAGGTGGTACACAAATAGAAGTGAAGGCTACCACAGAGTTGTAAACTGCCTGGCTGACTGAAGGCATGCTCCAACATGCACACAGAGAGCCCCTCAGCAAGCACTGGGAGACTCACTGGTTCCAGGCATTTCAAGAAAACTGTGCCCAATCATGAGACATCTACTAAGCTAAATGAGTAGAGACATCAGTGGGCACACACACACAAGTTTACAGACTTTACAGAATTAGTTCAGAAAAGCCACTAAACAAAATACAACTACAACAAAAAGAGTGTTCTCTGAGGAGCAGAGAGGAGAAAATCTGATTTTCAGAGTTGCCACAGCATTTAAAATGTACAGTTTAACAAAAAATTACAAGACATACAAAGAAATAAAGTATAGCCATTCACCAAAAAAAAAAAAAAAAAAAAAAAAAAAAAAAAAAAAAAAATCAATCAGTGGAAACTGTCCCTGACTTCCTAGACAAAGTTGGAGTTACTAGACAAGGACTTTAAATCAGCTATTTTAAATGCTTTCAAAGGCTAGAGGAGACCATGTCTAACGAACTACAGGAAAGTATGAGAATGATGTCTCACCAAACAGAGAATACCAATAGAGACAGAAATTATAAAAAGAAACCAAATAGATACTTTGGAGTTGAAAAGTAAAATAACTGAAATGCAAACTGCACTAGAGGGTTTCAACAGCAGATTTGAGCAGGTAGAAGGAAGAATGACTGACTTTGAAGATAAGTCAATTGAGATTATCCAGTCTGATGAGCACACACAAAAAGAGAATCAAGAAAAGTGAACAGAGCCAAAGGGATCTGAAGGACACCCATTCGAAGACATAACAACTAAAAACTTTCCAAATTTGATGAAAAACAATCTATACATTTAAGAGCTCAACAAACTCCAAGGTGGACAAATTTAAAAGGCTACACATCATAACTCAAACCAAAGACAGCAACAGAAATTTTTTTTTTTTTTTTTTTTAAAGATGGAGTCTTGCTCCATTACCCAGGCTGGAGTGCAGTGGCGCAATCTCAGCTCATTGCAAGCTCCGCCTCCCAGGTTAACGCCATTCTCCTGCCTCAGCCTCCCAAGTAGCTGGGACTACAGGCAGCCGCCACCACGCCCAGGTAATTTTTTTCTATTTTTAGTAGAGATGGGGTTTCACCGTGTTACCCAGGATGGTCTCGATCTCCTGACTGACCTCGTGATCCACCTGCCTTGACCTCCCAAAGTGCTGGGATTACAGGCTTGAGCCACCGTGCCCAGCCGACAACAGAATTTTGAAAGCAGCAAGGCAGAAGTTGACTCACAACATAAACTGATTTCTTTATCATCAGAAACCATGGAGGTTAGAAGACAGTGGGAAGACATATTATAAGTGCTAAAAGAAAAACTATCAATCAAGAATTCTAGATCCAGCAAAACTATCCTTCAAAAATGAAGAAATCAAGATATTCCTAGATAAATAAAAACAAATAGTTTGACACTAGTAGACCTGTCCTATAAGAAATGCTAAAGGGCCAGGCGTGGTGGCTCATGCCTGTAATCCCAGCACTTTGGGAGGCCGAGGTGGGCGTATCACAAGGTCAAGAGTTCGAGATCAGCCTGGCCAACACAGTGAAACCCGTCTCTACTAAGAATACAAAAAATTAGCCAGGTGTGGTGGCGGGCACCTGTATTCCCAGCTATATGGTAGCCGAGATCATGCCATTGCACTCCAGCCCGGGCGACAGTGCGAGACTCTGTCTCAGAAAAAAAAAAAAAAAAAAGGAATGTTAAAGGGAAACCTTCAGGTAGAAAGGAAAAGACACTAGACAATTGAGTCTACATGAAGAAATAAAGAGCACTGGTAACTACATAGGTATATTTAAAAGACATTATCAACATATTTTTGTAACTTTTTCTATCTGGATTAACAGACAATTACATAAAGCAATTACTATGTTCATGAACACAATGTACAAAGATGTAATTTGTGACAGTAATAGCATAAAGGAGAAGGGTAATGGAGCTATATAGCAGGTAAGCTTTTGTGTAGTATTGAAATTAAGTGATAACAGGCTGGGTGCAGTGACTCACGCCTGTAATCCCAGCACTTTGGGAGGCCGAGGCGGGAGGATCACGAGGTCAGGAGATGGACATCATCCTGGCTAACACGGTGAAACTCCATCTCTACTAAAAATACAAAAAATTAGCCAGGCATGGTGGCAGGCGCCTGTAGTCCCAGCTACTCAGGAAGCTAAGGCAGAAGAATGTCATGAACCCAGGAGACGCAGCTTGCAGTGAGCTGAGATTGTGCCACTGCACTCCAGCCTGGGTGACAGAGCACGACTCTGTCTCAAAAAAAAAAAAAAAAAAAAAAAAAAAAGAAAATCAGCAAAAAACTAGAGATGTCGTAACACGTGAGATTTTGCTTAAAATGCCTTGAAAAAAAGAATAAAGCAAATACAGCAAAATGTTCATTATTAAATCTGGGTGACAGATATATATACATAGGTGTTCATGGTAATAACCTCTTGAATTTTATCTATGTTTGAAAACTTTCATAACAAAAATTTTTAAAAGGAAAATATTTACTGACTGTTCTTGTGCTTATGATTATTATAGCACTACAGTATATTCAAATATGTAATAGGCTAATTTCATTTACTTTCTCTATCCCAATATTCTTTAAGCTAATTAGACCTGTTTACTTTTTAAATTACTTTTAGAATGAATTCCCCACAAAATTCCATTAGGATTTTGATTTAGGCTAGTGTTAAATGTATACCTTAATTTGGAAGGAAATGACTCTTTACAACACTCAGTCTTTATAACCAGGCACATGGCAAATCTCTATTTCTTCATGTCGGTTCCACATGATTTTCTTACAATTATTCTTGCATATTTTATATGTTCGTTGCTATTGTCAATAGCATTTCCTTTTCTCAGTACATTAAGGTTATTACTAATATAGTACTTCTTGATTTTTGGATATCTGGTATACATCCAATGATCACCCAATTTACTGAATTCTCTTATCAGTATTAACAGTTTTTAGTTGATTCTCTTTCATTTTCTGAGATTACATAATTATATCATATCTCTATTTTTATTTCTATTTTTTGCAGAGACAGGGTCTTACTATGTGGCCCAGGCTGGTCTTGAACTCCTAGGCTCAAGCAATCCTCCCATCTCACCCTTCCAAAGTGCTAGGATTACAGGCATTAACCACCATGCTCAGCCCCATATCTATATTTTCTATATCGATTATAAAATTATATCTTATCTTTCACTTGTCAAATATTTATTAAACATCTCCTATAGGCCAGGCACTAGGCAAGGTGCTACAGATACAATGATGGCCAAAAGTGAACAGGATTCTCACCCTAATGGCTTACATCATGATTTGGTCTCTTCATTTCTAATAGTTACAGTTCTTATTTCTGCTTCACTTCTAAACACTGGCATGAACTTCTAGAACAACACTAAATAATAGCAGTGTTAGTGGGCACATCAGTCCTATTCCTGATCTTAATGGGAATCCCCTTAGTAGAATGCCTTAGTAGAATGCATCTTGAGTTAAAAACTCACTTTGAAAATGTGATAAAAATTACTAAAGAAATACACATACATAGATGCATGCATTTACATAAAATTTCAATAGAAATTACATAAAATTTCAATAGAAATTACATAAAATTAATAGGAGATTCAAAGGTCCATGAACACCAACTAATGCAGCTATGCTCTACAGTTTCATCCTATTGGGTTAAACTCGGTGTTCTTCATTTTAAAGAGCTATCTTTTTAGTTAACTAAAAGCCACTTTTTAAAAGTTTGCAGTTTTTTGGCCAGGCATGGTAGTTCACACCTGTAATCCCAGCACTTTGGGAGGCTGAGGCAGGCTAATCACTTGAGGTCAGGAGTTCGAGACCAGCCTAGCCAACATGGTGAAACCCCATCTCTACTAAAAATACAAAAATTAGCCAGGCGTGGTGGCGGGTGCTTTTAATCCCAGCTACTTGGGAGGCTGAGGCAGGAGAATCGCTTGAATCTGGGAGGTGGAGGCTGTAGTGAGCTGAGATCAGGCTACTACACTCCAGCCTGGGCAACAGAGTGAGACTCTGCCTCAAAATAAAAAAGTCTGCAGTTTTTCTAAGTCATAAATAGGTAGTGAATAAGTGAAATACCAGCACAAGAGCAAACAGAACTTTGATGGTACAAAATGGATGTGCCTCAAACAACCCATGATATGTATGACTCAGTAGACATGGCAAAGAAAGCATTTTCAGCTTAGTGGGAATGTGATTCTATCACCAACAGTTATCTATTTGGGGGAAAAATCAATTTGTATCTTCTGCTCAGTACCACATATTAAGTAATTCTTTGTAGATCAATACATTAGATATTTTAAAATTATGCTTAAAAAATATAAGGGTGTTAATTATCTACTCTCTGAATATGCAATGATCAACACTTGATACTGAAATATTCAGATTTTTCATGTAGAATGAAGAAGTAGTACCATAAGCACCTTATAAGTATAAAATGTGTGTGTGTGTGTATGAAACAAAGGATGACTATTCCCTTATTATATAAAGTGGGCAACCTGAAAAGTTTGAAGAACCACATGGATAAGTGGGCAAAGGATGTAAACACAATTTACAATGGAAGAAATTCTGATGCTAATAAAACATAGAGGATATGCTTAATCAAAAAAAAGTAAATTAAATCAATGAGATACTGTTGTTTGCTTACAAATTACCAAAGATCAAAAACTCATGGTAGAAGCCGGGTGTGGTGGCTCACACCTGTAATCCCAACATTTTGGGAGGCCGAGGTGGATCACCTGAGGTCAGGAGTTCGAGACCAACCTGGCCAACATGGCGAAACCCCATCTCTACTAAAAATACAAAAAATTGGCCGGGCGTGGTGACTCATGCCTGTAATCCCAGCACTTTGGGAGGCCAAGGTGGGCGGATCACGAGGTGGAGAGATCGAGACCATCTTGGCCAACATGGTGAAACCCCATCTTTACTAAAAATGAAAAAAAAAAAAAAAAATTAGCTGGGTGTGGTGGTGTGTGCCTGTAGTCCCAGCTACTCGGGAGGCTGAGACAGAATTGCTTTAACCCAGGAGGTGGAGGTTGCAGTGGGCCGAGATCTCACCATTGCACTCCAGTCTGGTGACAGAGCGAGACTCTGTCTCAAAAAACAAACAAACAAACAAAAATTAGCTGGACGTGGTGGCGGGTGCCTGTAATCCTAGCTACTTGCGAGGCTGAGGCAGGAGAACTGCTTGAACCTGGGAGGCAGAGATTGCAGTGAGCCAAGATCACACCATTGCACTCCAGCCTGGGCAACAGACCAAGACTCCGTTTCAAAAAAAAACAAAAAACAAACAACAAAACCACTCATGGCAGAGACTACTCATTCTCAACCAAGTATCATTCTCTCTTTCCTACTTACTAACAAAAACACTCATTTTGTGAGACAGCAATATGCCTAGATAAAAACTGTATCCCCTGGCATCTCTGGCTCATAGTCTTGGCTATCTGACACAATTTCAGCCAAAGAGATGTGTAAAAAAAAGGGAACTTAAAACTCCTTGGGGAGAGGGAATGCTCAGCGCTCAGCATGCCTGTCCCTTTTTCCTTTTGCTTTTCTTCTTCCTGACTGCAGCCCAGACCCCAACCCAATGCTGGAGGTGAAGTAGCCATCTTGTGACTCTGAGAGAATAAGCACTCACTAAGGATGCTTGAGACATTACTCATAATCAAATACTACTCCTCACTGGTATGTTCAATGCCTGCATACATTTCATAAATAAGCACTCACACATGGCTGATGGAAGTGTAAATTGGTACAACTTCTCTGGGAAACACTTTTGCAATAAGTATCAATAATCTTTTTTTTTTTTTTTGAGATGAAGTCTTGCTCTGTCACCCAGGCTGGAGTGCAGTGGCACAATCTCGGCTCACTGCAACCTCCACCTCCCAGGTTCAAGCGATTTTCCTGCCTCAGCCTCCTGAGTAACTGGGACTACAGGCATGTGCCACCACGCCCACCTAATTTTTGTATTTTTAGTAGAGACGGAGTTTCACCATGTTGGCCAGGATGGTCTGGATCTCCTGACCTTGTGATCTGCTCTCCCCGGCCTCCCAAAGTGTTGGGATTACAGGCGTAAGCCACCGTGCCCAGCCCAGATGTATTCTTAAGAGAGAAAAGCAAAGCACATAACAGTGTATAAAATGTTTCCAATTGAGTAAAAGAAGTGGGGGTAAGAAAACATATACATGCATTTGCTTGTATATGTGTAAACTGTCTTCTGAGAAGATAAATTAAAAAACTGATGGCCGGGCATGGTGGCTCGTGCCTGTAATCCCAGCACTTTGGGAGGCCGAGGTGGGCGGATCACGAGGTCAGGAGATCGAGACTATCCTGGCTAACATGGTGAAACCGGTCTCTACTAAAAAATACAAAAAATTAGCTGGGCGTGGTGGTGGGCGCCTATAGTCCCAGCTACTCGGGAGGCTTGAGGCGGAGCTTGCAGTGAGGGGAGATTGAGCCACTGCACTCCAGCCTGGGTGACAAAGCAAGACTCCTTCTCAAAAACAAACAAACAAAACTGATAACACTAGTTGACTCCAGGTGGGGAACTACAAGACTATGTAACAGGGCTGGGAAGGAAACTTTTCATTGTATAACCTCACACACTTTGGCCCCTCTAAGGTTTCACGGTGATCCATCCTAAGTAAATGATCAGAGATATAAACATTCACATATAAAGATATTTACCCTAAATTTACTAATTGTAAAAACTTGAAAATAGCCTAAATGTTAGAAATTACATATATATTAGGTATATCCATGGAACTGATATCTTGTAGCCATTAAAAATATTGTTTATAAACAATGGCATAAGAACACGCTTATGATATAACTTAAAAGGCCAGATATCTCTATTGGTTTTCAATTTTTACAGTTAATTTCTAGTCAGTCAATGTAGAGTAGTAACAACAATGTATATGTTAATAACCCTGACAGCATAAACAAAAAAATATGGTTCACAGAAGGTTACAAAAGGGAATGTACCCCTCCCCTACAAATGTACCTTTTACTTAATCCACACTCAACTCCAAGAGTCTCTGAATGTACCACATACATTTCATGCCATTCTACTTTGCATACTTGCGGCAAATGTCCTTCTCCTAGACTCACCTAATTCTGATTCATTCACCCAACATCCATTTAGGGAATAACTTCATGAGTTACTGTACTAACTCACCCTTCAAAATTCAGCTTTAGATTTACTTCCCACAAGGGAAAAAATGGTTCACAGAAGGTTACAAAAGGACCCTAGGGTTACCAACAACTATATCTTACAAAGTAGGTAATCAAGAGAGATTGACAGCCTGTAATCACAGCACTTTGGGAGGCCGAGGCAGGTGGATCACTTGAGGTGAGGAGTTCGAGACCAGCCTAGCCAACATGGCAAAACCCCATCTCTACTAAAAATACAAAAAAATTAGCCGGGTGCCGTGATGCGCGCCTATAGTCCCAGCTACTTTGGAGGCTGAGGTATGAGAATCGCTTGAACCCAGGAGACAGAGGCTGCAGTGAGCCAAGATCGCACCACTGCACTCCAGCCTGGGCCACAGAGTGAGATTTTTGTCTCAAAAAAAAAAAAAAAAAAAAAAAAAAAAAAGAATGACAGAAGTTGATCACGAGGTCAGGAGTTCAAGACCAGCCTGGCCAACATGGTGAAACTCCGTCTCTACTAAAAATACAAAAATTAGCCAGGCATGGTGACACGTGCCTGTAATCCAGCTACTTGGGAGGCTGAGACAGGAGAATAGCTTGAACCCAGGAGGTGGAGATTGCAGTAAGCCAAGATCCCACCACTGCACTCCAGCCTGGGACAGAGATAGACTCCGTTTCAAAAAAAATAAAATAAAAAATTTAAAAAGATTGTATACATGTGTGATTTAAACCATAAAAATTAAAAAATGTATAGAGAAAAGACTATAAGGAAACATGTCAAAATGTTAACATTGGTTGCTTCTGGGTGGCAGATTCATAGGTTTATGAATCCTTCTTTATAATTCCCTTTATTTTCAATATTTTCTAAATTTTCTACTGTGCTAACCAGAAAAATTTGACAGGAAAAATAAACTTGGAAAGGATAGGAGAAAATAAAATTTAAAAATAGGCCTAAGTTTTCTTTTCTTTCTTTTTGAGATGGAGTTTTGCTCTGTTGCCCAGGCTAGAGTGCAGTGGCACGGTCTCAGCTCACTGCAACCTCCACTTCTTGAGGTTCAAGCAATTCTTGTGTCTCAGCCTCTCAAGTAGCTGGGACTAAATGTGCATGCCATCACATGCAGCTAATTTTTGTATTTTTAGTAGAGATGGGGTTTTACCATGTTGGCCAGGCTGGTCTCAAACTCCTAACCTCAAGTGATCCACCCGCCTCAGCCTCCCAAAATGTTGGGATTAAAGGCATGAGCCACACTGCGCCTAGCCAAATTTTTTTTTTTTTTTTCCTGAGACGGAGTTTCGCACTTGTTGCCCAGGCTGGAGTGCAATGGCGCAATCTCAGCTCACTGCAACCTTGGCCTCCTGGGTTCAAGCAATTTTTCTGCCTCAGCCTCCCAAGTAGCTGAGATGATAGGCGCCCGCCACCATTCCTGGCTGATTTTGTATTTTTAGTAGAGACGATGTTTCACCATGTTGGTCAGGCTGGTCTTGAACTCCTGACCTCAGGGGATCTGCCCACCTTGGTCTCCCAAAGTGCTGGGATTACAGGTGTGAGCCACCACTTCCGGCCCCAAATTTTTTTAAAAAAGACACATTTACTGATTAACTCACTAACATAACACTTCTGATGAATGCCCTGCTACCCCTACCTCACCCCCCACCGACCTCAGGGAAACACCAAAAAGTCTAAATAAGGCAGGGTGAGAAGAGCAAGCCCTTTATCTGCTGGGGAACCACAGTTACTGAAATCCCAATGACCTCTATGGCAGACTGTTGCAGTAATGGCCCTCGGTGTGCTCATGTATCCTTGTATGCATGATCCTTTGCGATGTGACTTTGTGGTTCTCCTCTCAAAAGGTGCAATCTATTTCCCAACCATGGGATCAAGGCTTGGCCATGTAACTTGTTTTAGCCAATGGGACAACATTAAACATGACATAAGCAAAGGCTTGAAAAGTGCTTGCACAATGGGGCTTGTCCTCTCTTGCTGCTAGAAACCTTTTTGCCACCTTGTGGAAGAGCTTGGTAGACTAAAGACCATGTAGAGAGAAGCCTTAGCCATCTAAATAGGTCTGAGACACCTGAAGGAGAACTTTTGAGACCATGCAGCCCCAGGCAAGCTGGCCTGGACTAGAAGAACAGCTCAGCCAACCCACAGAATCATGAGAAATTATTAACTGTTATTTTAAGTCACTATGTTTTGGATAGACTGTTAAGCAGCAAAAACTAACTGAAGGATGCATCCTCAGTGTGAATACTATCCAGCCAAGGAGATGAAGAAAATTCTTCCATTATCCTCTAAACTCCATGTTCAACTCAATGGTCATTCTTCCCTCCTCAGAGATGGCCTCTCAGTATAGGTGATAATCTTGGACCTTATAGAGCTCAACACTCAGCAGAATTTCCCTCCTTGACAACAAAACTACCAGAGCACTGGGATGATGGTATCAGAACGTTCTCAGAAGCCTCAAACTGCTTGCTAAAATCCGTTCAAGGTCTTCCTTTTATCTCAAACCATATAGTATCAAATGTAACATGCTCCATTACCTCTGATTTTATTGGACTAATTACATAAACTCTGTGTCTTATTAGTCATTTTAGCTCCAGAACCTAACACAGTGCCTGACACACAGCAGACACTCAAATGTTTGCTGAATAAACAAATGAGTGACTGATTCAGGTCTTCTGATATTAAATATCCCTCCTACCTCAAGTCTATTTTCCCCTGACCACCCCTACAGAGTTTAAGAGACAGAATACTAGATTACCTTTAGGACTCCATGGAGCATCATCTGAATTCTTCTTTTTCTTGGGTCGAGATTTCAAAGCAGGGTCATCATCGTCAGACTCCAGCGAAGGATAGACTGCAGGGAGAGGGGAAAACAGGGTAAAATGAGATTTCATCCAAAGGGTGAAGACAGAATGACACCTACTCCAGCTCCTACCCTTCCCCTAAAAATGTACCTTTTACTTAATCCATACTCAACTCCAAGATTCTCTGAATGTACCACATACATTTCATGCCCTTCTACTTTGCATCCTTGCGGCAAATGTCCTTCTCCTAGATTCACCTAATTCTGATTCATTCACCCAACACCCATTTAGTGAATAACTTCATGAGTTACTTTATTTACTCACCCTTCAAAATTCAGCTTCAGATTTACCTTTCACAAGAACTCTTCCCTCCCTCTCCTAATCTGATTGAGATGCCTCCTACTTGGCTCTCCATAGCATCCTGTGCCATCCCCCTACTGAAGCTCTTATATAGTATTTAAGAGCTGATTAGTAAATCTCTTGCCTCCAATTTACCATGAGGGCAGGAACATGTATTATTTATTTCAAATTAAGGGAGCCTACTAACACAATGAAGCATAAGTTCTCAGTAACTGTTTACTACGTGAATGAAGAAATAAACGGTATATGCTTAATGCACACAAAGGGAACAAAAAGATCACCTGGGCTGAAAAAAAACAAACAATTCCAACAAAAAGTGGGTGAAGGATATGAACAGACACTTCTCAAGAGAAGACATTAATCCAGCCAACAAACATATGAAAAAACACTCAACATCACTGGTCATTAGAGAAATGCAAATCAAAACCACAATGAGATACCATCTCACGTCAGTTAGACTGGTGATCATTAAAAAGTCAGGAAACAACAGATGCTGGAGAGGATGTGGAGAAATAGGAATGCTTTTACACTGTTGGTGGGTGTGTAAATTAGTTCAACCATTGTGGAAGACAGTGTGGCGATTCCTCAGGGATCTAGAACCAGAAATACCATTTGACCCTGCAATCCCATTACTGGGTATATACCCAGAGGATTATAAATCATTCTACTATAAAGACATATGCACACGTATGTTTATTGCGGCACTGTTCACAATAGCAAAGACTTGGAACCAACCCAAATGCCCATCACTGACAGACTGGATAAAGAAAATGTGGCACACATATACCATGGAATACTATGCAGCCATAAAAAGGATGAGTTCGTATCCTTTGCAGGGACATGGATGAAGTTGGAAACCATCATTCTCAGCAAACTAACACAGGAACAGAAAACCAAACACCACATGTTCTCATTCATAAGTGAGAGTTGAACAATGAGAACACATGAACACAGGGAGGGAAACATCACACACTGGGGCCTGTCAGGGGGAGAGGGGCTAGGGGAGGGATAGCATTAGGAGAAATATCTAATGCAGATTGCAGGTTGATGGGTGCAGCAAACCACCATGGCACATGTATACCTATGTAACAAGCCTGCACGTTCTGCACATGTATCCCAGAAAAGTAAAATTTAAAAAAAGGAAAAAAGAAAGAAAATATGGTGTGTACACACAGCAGAGTTATTATGCAGCCTTAAAAAAAGGAAATCTATCACATACTACAACATGGATAAACACGGAAGATATTAGGCTAAGAAAAAAAGGCCAGAACAAATACTATACAATTCCACTCTTACAAAGTATCTAAAGGTGTCAAAATCATAGAAATAGGAAGTAGAGGCCGGGCGCAGTGGCTCATGCCTGTAATCCCTGCACTCTGGGAGGCTGAGGCAGGTGGATCACCTGAGGTCATAAGTTCGAGACCAGCCTGGCCAACATGATGAAACTCTGTCTCTATTAAAAATACAAAAAAGTAGCTGGGTGTGGTGGCACGCACCTGTAATCCCAGCTACTCAGGAGGCTGACGCAGGAGAATCACTTGAACCTGGGAGGCGGAGGTTGCAGTGAGCCAAGATCACGCCACTGCACTCCAGCCTGGGCAACGAGAGCAAAAACTCCGTCTCAAAAAAAAAAAAAAAAAAAAAAAAAAAAAGGTGATGACCAATGGCTAGGGGGAGGAATTAGTGTTTAGGGTTAAACAGTTTAAGTGTTGCAAGATGAAAAAGTTATAGAGATCTGTTGCACAACAATGTGAATATACTTAACAGTACTGAACTGTACACTTTAAAATGATTAAGACGGTAAATTTGTCAAGTCTAACAGAGCTTAAAGGTAAATAACGGAAAAAGATGGTAAATTTAATGGTGTGGTTTTTTTACAAAAAAAATATGTGCATGCACACACACATGAAGAGGGTGCAGGGAGGGAGGAGTGACACCACTGATAATGGAGTAATAGGGAGCTCCAAGGATCTATCTTTCCACTGAAACAACCATCAACCTGGCAAAAACTGTCAGAACAACTTTTATGGAACTCTGGAGTTCAATAAAAATCTCACAACAAGAAAGGGGGTGATTAACAAAGAAAAAGGCTGCTAAAATCATGTCTTGGCCGGGCGCGGTGGCTCAAGCCTGTAATCCCAGCACTTTGGGAGGCCGAGGCAGGTGGATCACGAGGTCAGGAGATCGAGACTATCCTGGCTAACATGGTGAAACCCCGTCTCTACTAAAATTACAAAAAACTAGCCGGGTGTGGTGGCGGGCGCCTGTAGTCTCAGCTACTTGGGAGGCTGAGGTGGGAGAATGGCGTGAACCCGGGAGGCGGAGCTTGCAGTGAGCCGAGATCACGCCACTGCACTCCAGCCTGGGAGGCCCAGCGAGACTCCGTCTCAAAAAAAAAAAAAAAAAAAAAAAAGAAAAAGGCTGCTAAAATCATGTCTTTAAGAAACTCCAGATGCAGGTGGATCATTTGAGGTCAGAAGTTCGAGACCAGCCTTGCCAACATGGTGAAACCCTGTCTCTACTAAAAATACAAAAATCAGCCAGACATGGTAGCACATGCCTGTAATCCTAGCTACTCAGGAGGCTGAGGCACGAAGCTTGCTTGAACCCAGGATATGGAGGTTGCAGTGAGCCAAGATTGTACCACTGTACTCTTGTCTGCCAAACAAAGAAAGTTGTCAGGAAATCTCGATCAGAAAATCTCAGCTTACTAATGAGGCTAAGGAATGGAGACTCTAACTGCACAATAAGGAATACAATCTTTGTAAAAAGTAGCTGGGAAAAGTCACTAAACAACAGATGACTGTAGTTCATAATAAGCAACAAAAGCAAACTGAGGAAGGAAAATTTGACTTCCAGAGTAAACCACATTATAATATTCAAAATGTCCAGTTTCCAACAAAAAAAAACCATGAGGCATGCAACGAAAAGGGAAGTATGGCCCATTTGCAGGAAAAAAAAAAGAGAAACTGACAAAAACTGTCCCTAAGGAAGCTTTGACATTATATTTACCATACAAAGACTTTAAATCAACTATGCTGAAAGAGCAAAAGGAAACCACTGACAAAGAACAAAAGGAAACCAGAAGAATGATGTCTCAACAAACAGAACAAAAAGCAGCAAAAGAAAGATAACTGGAATACCTCTAACACATAAAAATTAAACATACTTTTTTTTTTTTTTTTTTTTTTTTAAGACGGAGTCTCGCTCTGTCGCCCAGGCTGGAGTGCAGTGGCCAGATCTCAGCTCACTGCAAGCTCCGCCTCCCAGGTTCACGCCATTCTCCTGCCTCAGCCTCCCGAGTAGTTGGGACTACAGGCGCCCGCCACCGCGCCCGGCTAGTTTTCTGTATTTTTTAGTAGAGACGGGGTTTCACCGTGTTAGCCAGGATGAAAAATTAAACATACTTTTAAATAAACATGGGTCAAAGAGGAGATCCCACAGGAAAACAGAAAATGTTTCCATTAATAAAAATGAAATTGCAACATAAAATTTGGGGGATGCAACTAAAGTTCTGCTTAGAGGGAAATTTAAAGTGCTAAATGTTTACATTAGAAATTAAAAATATCTCATGAGAAAGGAATCATTACAACTGATATCACAGAAATACAAAGGTAGAGACTACTATGAACAACTATACACCAACAAATTGGAAACTGGGAAGAAATGGATAAATTCCTGGACACATATAACCTACCATGCTTGAACCATGAAGAAACAGAAAACCTGAACAAATAAGAAGTAATGAGACTGAAGCAGTAATAAGTCTGCCATCAAAGAAATGCCCAGAATCTGATGGATTCACTGCTGAATTCTACCAGACATTAAAACAACAATTCTGGCCGGGCGCGGTGGCTCAAGCCTGTAATCCCAGCACTTTGGGAGGCCGAGATGGGCGGATCACGAGGTCAGGAGATCGAGACCATCCTGGCTAACACAATGAAACCCTGTCTCCACTAAAAATACAAAAAAAAAATTAGCCGGGCGTGGTGGCGGCGCCTGTAGTCCCAGCTACTCGGGAGGCTGAGGCAGGAGAATGGCGGGAACCCGGGAGGCGGAGCTTGCAGTGAGCCGAGATCGCGCCACTGCACTCCAGCCTGGGCCACAGAGCGAGACTCCGTCTCAAAAAAAAAATAAAAATAAAAAAAATAAATAAATAAAAAAATAAAACAACAATTCTGCCTTAACTCAAAAAACTGAAGAGGAGGGAATACTTCCACAAAACTCATTCTATGAGGCCAGCTTTACCCTGATACCAATACAACAATTAAAACTACAGGCCTGGCTGGGCACGGTAGCTCACGCCTGTAATCCCAGCACTTTGGAAGGCCAAGGCAGGCAGATCACCTGAAGTCAGGAGTTAGAGATCGGTCTGGCCAATATGGCGAAACCCCATCTCTACTAAAAATACAAAAAATTAGCTGGGCGTGATGGCCGGCACCTGTAATCCCAGTTACTTGGAGGCTGAGGCAGGAGAATCGCTTGAACCCAGGAGGCAGAGGTTGCAGTGAGCCGAGACTGTGCCACCGCACTCCAGCCTAGGTGACAGAGCAAGAATCCATCTCAAGAAATAAAAATAAAATAAATGATAAACAAATTTAGTAAAGATGGCTGGGTGCAGTGGCTCAAGCCTGTAATCCCAGCACTTTGCGAGGCTGAGACGGGCAGACAGCTTGAGCTCAGGAGTTCGAGACCAACCTGGGCAACATGGTAAAACCTCGTCTCTACTAGAAATGCAAAAATTAGCTGGGTGTGGTGGCAGGCGCCCGTAGTCCCAGCTACTTGGGTGGCTGAGGTGAAAGGATCACTTGAGTCCGGGGGACAAAGGTTGCAGTGAGCTGAGATCATGCTACTGCACTCCAGCCTGGGTGACAGAACGACACTGTCTCAAAAACAAACAAACAAACAAACAAAACAAAACAAAACAGTAAAGTTGCAGGATACAAAATCAACATACAAAAATCAGTAGCATTTACATGTGCTAACAGCGAACGATCTAAAAAAAAAACTAAAAAAAAAAAAGCAATCCCCTTTACAATAGCTACAAAAAACTTAATATACCTGGGAATAAATTTAACCAAATAATTGCAAGATCTCTACAAGGAAAACTACAAAACACTGATGAAAAAAATTGAAGGGGACACACAAAAAATGGAAAGATATCATATGCACATGGATTGGAAGAACTAATATTGCTAAAATATCTATACTACCCAAAAACGATCTATAGATTCTATGCAATCCCTAACAAAATACCAATGACATTCTTCACAGAAATAGAAAAAGCAATCCTAAAATTCATATAACATTGCAAAAGATGCCAAGTAACTAAAACAATCCTGAGCAGTAAGAACAAAGCTGGAGGCCTCATACTACCTGATTTCAAATTATATTACAAAGCTACAGTAAACAAAACAGCATGGTACTGGCACAAAAATAGATACATGGGCCAATGGAACAGCATAGAGAATCCAGAAATAAATCCACCCACTTATAGTCCACTCACTTTCCACAAAGGCACCAAGAACATTCACTGGGGAAAGAACAGTTTCTTTAATAAATGGTGTTGGGAAAACTGAATACCCATATGCAGAAGAATGAAACTAGACCTGTATCTCTCACCATATACAAAAAAAATCATTTCAAAATGGATTAAAGACTTAAATGTAAGACCTGAAACTATGAAACTACTACAAGAAAATACTGGGGAAATGCTATAGGACATTGGTCTGGGCAAAGATTGTTTTGGAGTAAGAACTCAAAAGCACAGGCAACAAATGCAAAAATAGGCAAATATGATTACATTAAGCTAAAAAGCTTCTGTATAGCAAAGTAAACAATCAACAAAGTACAGAGACAACCCACAGAATGGGAGAAAATATCTGCAAACTATCCATCTGACAAGGGATTAATAACTAAAATATATAAGGAACTCAATAGCAAAAAACAAAACAAAACAAAACAAACAATCCCATTTAAAAATGGGCGAAATACCAGCACAGACATTTCTCAAAAAAAGACATAGAAATGGCTAACAGGAGCTCCTAAAGGAAATACTAAATATAGGAAGGAAAAACCGTGACCAGCCACTATAAAAACACACTGAAGTACACAGACCAGTGACACTATGATGCAACCATATAAACAAGTCTACAAAATAACCAGCTACCATCATGATAGGATTAAATTCACACATAACAATATTAACCTTAAATGTAAATGGGTTAAATGCCCCCAATTAAAAGACACAGAATGGCAAGCTGGATAGAGTCAAGACCCATCAGTATGCTGTCTGCAGGAGAGCCATCTTAAGTGCAGACACACATAAGCTCAAAACGAAGGGATGGAGGAAAATTTACCAAGCAAATGAACAACAGAAAACAGCAGGGGTCACAATCCTAGTTTCTGACAAAACAGACTTTAAACCAACAAAGATCAAAAATGACAAAGAAGAGCATTACATAATGGTAAAGGGTTCAATTCCACAAGAAGACCTAACTATCCTAAATATATATGTACCCAATATAGGAGCACCCAGAATCATAAAGCAAGTTCATAGAGACCTACAAAGAGACTTAGACTCCCACACAATAATAGTGGGAGACTTTAATACCCCACTGACAATATTAGATCATCAAGACAGAAAATTAACAAAGATATTCAGAACCTGAACTCAGCTCTGGATCAAGCGGACCTGATAGTTACCTACAGAACTCTCCACCCAAAACCAACAAAAATATACACTCTTCTCATCACCACATGGCACTTTAAAATTGATCACATAATCAGAGGTAAAACACTCCTCAGCAAATGCAAAAGAAGTGAAATTATAACAGTCTCTCAGACCGCAGCACAATAAAATTAGAACTCAAAACTAAGAAATTCACTCGAAATCACACAACTACATGGAGACTGAACAACCTGCTCCTGAATGACTCTTGAGTAAATAATGAAATTAAGGCAGAAATCAAGAAGTTCTTTGAAACTAATGAGAACAAAGAGAATGTATAAGAATCTCTGGGACACAACTAAACCAGTGTTAAGAAAGAAATCTGTAGCACTAAATGCCACATCAAGAAGCTAGAAAGATCTCAAAATTCATAACTAAAAGAACTAGAGAACCAAGAGCAAACAAATCCCAAAGCTAGCAGAAGACAAGAAATAACCAAGATCAGAGCCGAACTGAAGGAGACAAAGACACGAAAAACCCTTCAAAAAAAAATCAACAAATCCAGGAGCTTCTTTTTTGAAAAAATTAATAGACCACTAGCTAGACTAATGAAGAACAAAAGAGAGAAAATCAAACAGACACAATCAGAAACGATAAGGGAGACATTACCACTGACCCCACAGAAATACAAACAACCATCAGAGAATACTATAAATACCTCTATGCACATAAACTAGAAAATCTAGAAGAAATGGATGAATTCCTGGACACATACACCCTCCCAAGAATTAACTAGGAAGGAACTGAATCCCTGAATAGACCAATAATGAGTTTGGAAATTGAGGCAGTAATAAATAGCTTACCAACCAAAAAAAGCCCAGGACCAGAGAGATTTATAGCTGAATTTCACCACAGGTACAAAGAAGAGCTGGTACCATTTCTACTGAAACTATTCCAAAAAACTGAAAAGAAGGGGCCCCTCCCTAACTCATTTTATGAGGCCAGCATCATCCCAACACCAAAACCTGGCAGAGATACAACAAAAAAAGAAAACTTCGGCCGGCTGCGGTGGCTCATGCCTGTAATCCCAGCACTTTGGGAGGTCGAGGCGGGCAGACCGCAGACCACGAGGTCAAGAGATCGAGACCATCCTGGCCAACATGGTGAAACCCCGTCTCTACTAAAAATAAAAAAATTAGCTGGGTGTAGTGGTGTGCGCTTGTAGTTCCAGCTACTCGAGAAGCTGAGGCAGGACAATCACTTGAACCCAGGAGGCAGAGGTTGCAGTGAGCAGAGATCACATCACTGCACTCCAGCCTGGTGACAGAGTGAGACGCCGTCTCAAAAAAAAAAAAAAAAAGAAAGAAAACTTCAAGCCAACATCCCTGATGAACAATGATGCAAAACTCCTCAATAAAACACAAGCAAACTGAATCCAGCAGCACATCTAAAAGCTTATCCACCACAATCAGGTTGGCTTCATCCCTGGGATGCAAAGTTGGTTCAACATATGCAAATTAATAAATGTAATTCATCACACAAACAGAACTAAAGTCAAAAACATGATTATCTCAATAGATGCAGAAGAGATCTTTGATAAAATTCAACATCCCTTCATGTTAAAAACTCTCAATTATCTAGGTATTGAAGGAACATACCTCAAAATAATAAGAGCCATACATGAAAAACCCACAACCAATATCATACTGAATGGGAAAAAGATGGAAGCATTCCCCTTGAAAACTGGCACAAGACAAGAATGCCCTTTCTCGCCACTCCTATTCAACATAGCATTGGAAGTTCTGGCCGGGGCAACCAGGCAAGAAAAAGAAATAAAGCGTATTCCAATAGGGAGAGAGGAAGTAACATTATCTTTGTTTTCAGATGACATGATCCTATCTCTAAGAAAACCCCATCATCTTAGCCCAAGTTTCTTCAGCTGATAAGCAACTTCACAAAGTATCAGGATACAAAATCAATGTGCAAAAATCACAAGCATTTCTTTACACCAACAACAGACAAGCAGAGAGCCATATCATGAATGAACTCCCATTCACAACTGCTACAAAAAGAATATAATTCCTATGAATACAGATAACAAGAGAAATGAAGGACCTCTGCAAGGAGAACTACAAACCACTGATCAAGGAAATGAGAGAGGACACAAACAAATGGAAAAATATTCCATGCTCATGGACAGAAAGAATCAATATCGTGAAAATGGCCATGCTGCCCAAAGTAATTTACAGATTCAATGCTATTCCCATTAAACCACTACTGACATTCTTCACTGAATTAAAGAAACTACTTGAAAATTCATATTGAATGAAAAAAGAGCCCAAATAGCCAAGACAACCCGAAGCAAAAAGAACAAAGCTAGAGGCATCATGCTACCCAACTTCATACTACAAGGCTACAGTAACCAAAACAGCATGGAACTGTTACAAAGACAGACACATAGACCAATGAACAGAATAGAGAATCCAGAAATTAGAGCACACACCTACAAACATCTCATCTTCGACAAACCTGACAAAAACAAGCAACAGAGAAAGCATTCTCTATTTAATAAGTGGTGCTGGGGAGAACCAGGTAGCCATATGCAGAAAATTGAAACTGGATCCCTTCCTTATACCATATACAAAAATTAACGCAAGATGAATGAAGGACCTAAATGTAAAACCCAAAACTATAAAAACCCTAGAAGAAAATCTAGGCAATACCATTCAGGACACAGGCACGGGCAAAGATTTTATGACAAAGATGCCAAATGCAATTGCAACAAAAGTAAAAATTGACAAATGGGATCTAATTAAATTAAAGAACTTCTGCACAACAAAAGAAACTATCATCAGAGTGAACAGACAACCTACAGAATGGGAGAAAATTTTTGCAATATAAGCATCTGGAAAAGGTATGACATCCAGAGTCTATGAGGAACTTAAATTTATAAGAAAACAACCCCATTAAAAAGTGGCCTAGGACAAGAACAGACACTACTCAAAAGAAGACATTCGGCTGGGTGCGGTGGCTCACGCCTGTAATCCCAGCACTTTGGGAGGCCGAGGCAGGTGGATCATGAGGTCAGGAGATCGAGACCATCCTGGCTAACATGGTGAAACCCCATCTCTACTAAAAATACAAAAAAATTAGCCGGGTGTGGTGGCGGGCGCCTGTAGTCCCAGCTACTCGGGAGGCTGAGGCAGGAGAATGGCGTGAATCTGGGAGGCAGAGCTTGCAGGGAGATGAGATCTCGCCACTGCACTCCAGCCTGGCTAACAGAGCGAGACTTCGTCTCAAAAAAAAAAAAAGAAGACATTCATGGGGCCATCATATGAAAAAAAACTCAACATCACTGATCATTAGAGAAATGCAAATCAAAACCACAGTGAGACACTATCTCACACCAGCAGAATGGCAATGTAAAAACAACAGATGCTGGTGAGGTTGCAGAGAAAAAGGAACGCTTTTACACTGTTGGGGAGAGTGTAAATTAGTTCAAGCATTGTGGAAGACAGCATGGTGATTCCTCAAGGATCTAGAGGCAGAACTACCATTTGACCCAGTAATCCTATCACTGGGTATATACCCAAAGGAATACAAATCAGTCTATTATAAAGACGTGCACACGTTATGTTCACTGCAGCAGTATTCACAATAGCAAGGACATGGAATCAACCAAAATGCCCATCAATGACAGACTGGATAAAGAAAAGCTGGTACATATACAGCATGGAATACTATGCAGTCATAAAAAGGAATAAGAGCACGTCCATTGCAGGGACATGGATGGAGCTGGAAACTTATTCTTAGCAAACTAGCACAGGAACAGAAAACTAAATACCACATGTTCTCATTTATAAGTGGGAGGTGAACGACGAGAACACATGGACACACAGGAGTGGGGGAACAACATACACTAGGGCCTGTCGGTGGCAAGGAGAGAGAGTATAAGGAAAAATAGCTAATGGATGCTGGGCTTAATACCTAGGTAATAGGTTGGTCTGTGCAGTAAACCACCATGGCACATGTTTACCTATGTAACAAACCTGCACATCCTGTACATGTACCCCAGAATATAAAAGTTGGAAAAAAAAAAAAAAAAAAAAGGCTCGACAGGTATATGGGGAAAAATGTCCAATATCACTCATCATCAGGGAAACAGAAATCAAAACCACAATGAGAAATCATCTCACCTCAGTTAGAATGGCTATTATCCAAAAGACAAGAAGTAACAAATGCTGGAGAGGATTTGTTACTCTTCAGCATTTGGAGAAAGAGGAACATTCATACACTGTTGGTGGGAATATAAGGTAGTACAACTATCATGGAAAACAGTACCATATGATCCAGCAATTCCACTGCTGGGCATATCCAAAAGGAAATAAATCAGTATATCAAAGAGATATCTGCATTCCCATGTTCACTGCAATATTATTCACAATAGCCAAGATACGGAATCAACCTAAGTATCCATCAATGGACAAATGAGTGAAATTAAGAAATGTGGTATATATAAACAATGGAATATTATTCAGCCATTAAAACAAATGAAATCCTGTCACTTGCAGTAAAATGAATGAAAATGGAGATCATTGTATTAAGTGAAATAAGCCAGGAATAGGCAGACAAATATTGCATGTTCTCACTCATATGTGAGACCTAAAAAAGTGGATCTCACAGAGGTGGAGAGTAGAATGGTGGTTACCAGAGGCTGGGAAAGGAAGCAGGGGATGAAAAATAGTTGGTTAATGGGTACAAAAATACAGTTAGACAGAAGGAATAAATTCTAGCATTCACCAGTACAGTCAGGAAATTACAGTTAATAATTTATTGTGTATTTCAAGACAGCTAGAAGAGAATTATGTTTCTGACACAAAAATAAAGGTTTGATGATAGATATATCACTAAGCTTAACTTCATCATTACACATTGTATATGTGTATCAAAATATCACATATGTATCCCCAAAATATATACGATATGCTGTTAATATATCAACTTTATAAAATACTAAAACAAAACAAAAAAAAGGCTGGGCATGGTGGCTCATGCCTGTAATCCCAGTACTTTGGGAGGCCAAGGTGGGCGGATCACTTGAGGTCAGGAGTTCGAGACCAGCCTGGTGAAATCCCATCTCTACTAAAAATGCAAAAATTAGCTGGGCGTGGTGGCGCGTGACTGTAATCCCAGCTACTTGGGAGGCTGAGGCAGGAGAACCACTTGAACCTGGGAGGCGGAGGTTAGAGCGAGCCGAGACTGTGCCACTGCACTCCAGCCTGGGTGACAGAGCAAGACTCTGTCTCAAAAAAAAAAACAAAAAACAAAAATAGAATAAAAGTAAAAATAGCAAAACAAGATATGAAAAAGGTCTCAAATAAATAATCTAAATAATCATCTCTGAAATCAGAAAAAGAATAAAACTACAGCAATCTTAACTACATTAAGAGTGGAATGTAATTGACAAAGATAAAACATAGAAAATGAAACAAAAAATGTTGAAAAGATCAATTAAATTGACACAATAAGGCCTGGCTCACACTTGTAATCCCAGTACTTTGGGAGGTCCAGAAGAGATGATCACTTAAGGTCAGGAGTTTGACACAAGGCTATGCAACATAGTGAGACCCCCATCTCCATAAAAATAAAAAATCAGCCAGTGGCATGCACCTGTAGTCCTAAAAACACTTTTTAAGTTAAAAAAAAAAAAAAAAAAAAGACAAAGTGCCAGCAATTGCAAAGAAGAAAAAAAAAAAAGAGAGAGAGAGAGAGAGAGAAGACACAATTTACCAATATCAAGAATGAGAAGGGGCCGGGCGCGGTGGCTCAAGCCTGTAATCCCAGCACTTTGGGAGGCCGAGATGGGCGGATCACGAGGTCAGGAGATCGAGACCATGCTGGCTAACACAGTGAAACCCCGTCTCTACTAAAAAAAATACAAAAAATTAGCCGGGCGAGGTGGCGGGCGCCTGTGGTCCCAGCTACTCGGGAGGCTGAGGCGGGAGAATGGCATGAACCCAGGAGGCGGAGCTTGCAGTGAGCTGAGATCCGGCCACTGCACTCCAGCCTGGGCGACAGAGCGAGACTCCGTCTCAAAAAAAAAAAAAAAAAAAAAAGAATGAGAAGGGAAGAGGGGGATATCACTAAAGACCCCATAGACATTTAAAGAATAATAGGGGAATTCTACAAACAACTCTATGCCCAAAAATTCTGTAAGTTATATGAAACAGACCAATTCCTTGAAAGATACAAACTATAAAAACTCACCCAAACTCTTTCCCCTCTTTTCACTACTGCACTTGGCTAGTCTTAATTTAAATAAATAACTCACCTAAAAATCAAACAGATAACCTGAAAATTCTATATCTACTAAAAAATAAATCCAGACTGGGTGTGGTGGCTCATGCCTAAAATCCCAGTACTTTGGGAGGCCAAGGTGGGTGGATTACTTAAGGTCAGGAGTTCAAGACCAGCCTGGCCAACATGGTGAAACCTCATCTCTACTAGGAAAAAAAAAAAAAGAAAAAAATTGGCCGGGCATGGTGGTACACACCTTCAGTCTCAGCTACTCAGGAGGCCGAGGCATGAGAATCACCTGAATGCAGGAGGCAGCAGTTGCAGTGAGCCGAGATCGTGGCACTGCACTCCAGCCTGGGTGACAGAGCAAGACTGGCTCAAAAAACAAAGAAAAGAAAACAAAAAGAAAAATTCATAGTTAAATCCTGAACAAGAAATCTTAACAATGCATTCAAAATGTCTGACACTTCAAAAAAGAGGATCTATGAATGGTGAACAATAATATTCCATTGTTTATATATACCACATTTCTTAATTTCACTATTATCATTAGCCATTAGATGAACCATTAAATGAGATATCACTATACATTCATTAGGATGATTAAAATAACTATATTGACAAAACCAAGTGCTGATGAGTATGTAGAGCAACTGGAATTCCACATATTGCTAGTGGGAACGTAAAATAACCATTCTGGGAAACAGTTGAGTAGTTTTTTGTTTTTGTGTTTTTTTTTGAGACGGAGTCTCGCTCTGTCGCCCGGGCTGGAGTGCAGTGGCGCCATCTCAGCTCACTGCAAGCTCCGCCTCCCGGGTTCACACCATTCTCCTGCCTCAGCCTCCCGAGTAGCTGGGACTACAGGCACCTGCCACCACACCTGGCTGATTTTTTGTATTTTTAGTAGAGACAGGGTTTCATCATGCTAGCCAGGATGGTCTCGATCTCCTGACCTTGTGATCCACCTACCTCGGCCTCCCAAAGTGCTGGGATTACAGGTGTGAGCCACTGCACCCAGCCTCTTTTTTTTTTTTTTGAGATGGAGTCTCACTCTGTCCCCCAGGCTGGAGTGCAGTGGCGCAATCTCCATTCACTGCAACCTCCACCTCCCAGGTTCAAGCGACTCTTCTGCCTCAGCCTCCTGAGTAGCTGGGACTACAGGTACGTGCCACTGCGCCTAGCTAATTTTTTTGTATTTTTAGTAGAGGTGGGGTTTCACCATATTGGCCAGGCTGGTCTCAAGCTCCTGACCTCGTGATCCACCCGCCTTGGCCTCCCAAAGTGCTGGGATTACAGGCGCAAGCCACCACGCCCAGCCAGTATTTTCTTGTAAAGTTAAAACATCCACTGCCCGTACTGCCCAGGAATCTCATTCCTGGGTATTTATCCTAGAAAAATGAAAACTCATATTCACACAAGAACCTATACCTGAATGTTCACAGCAGCTCTATTTGTAATCACCCCAAAGTGGAAACAACCAAAATGACCTTCAATGGGTATATCCATACAATGGAATATTACTCAGCAATAAAAAAGAACAAGCTTTTGATACGCAACAACATGAATGAATATTAAAGGCATTATGGTGGGCCGGTTGTGGGGGCTTATGCCTGTAATCCCAGCACTTCAGGAGGCTGAGACAGGCGGATCACGAGGTCAGGAGATCGAGACCAGTCTGGCCAACACAGTGAAACCCCGTCTCTACTAAGAATACAAAAAATTAGCTGGGTGTGGTGGTGTGCGCCTTTAATCCCAGCTACTCGGAAGGCTGAGGCAGGAGAATCTCGTGAATCCAGGAGGTGGAGGTTGCAGTGAGCCGAGATCGTGCCATTGCCCTCCAGCCCAGGCGACAGTGCGAGGCTCCATCTCAAAAAAAAAAAAAAAAAAAAAAGGGCATTACGGTAAGCAAAAGATGCCAGTCTCAAAATATTACATACTGCATAATTCCATTTATATGACATTCTGGCAAAGGCAAAACCACAGTGACAAAGAGCAGATCAGTGGTTGCCCAGGAGTAGAGGGCAGGCATGACTATAAAGGGGGTAGTAACACAAAGGAGGTTAGGGAATGATCAAAGGGCTCTGTATCCTGATTATGGTGGCTGGAAGAATATGAACATGTGTATACCAAGAGAGTCAATTTTACTTCATGTTAATTAAAAAAATAAAATTTCAAGCCGGACGTGGTGGGTCACGCCTATAATCTCAGCACTTTGGGAGGTTGAGGCAGGCAGATCATGTGAGGTCAGGAGTTTGAGACCAGCCTGGCCAACATGGCGAAGCCCCGTCTCAACTAAAAATACACAAAATTAGCTGGGCATGGTGGCGTATGCCTGTAATCCCAGCTACTTAGGAGGCTGAGGCAGAAGAATCACTTGAACCCGGGAGGCAGAGGTTGCAGTGAGCCAAGATCGCACCTCTGCACTCCAGCCTGGGTGACAGAGCAAGACTCTGTCTCAAAAATAAATAAAAATAAAATTTAAAAAACGCTTTACCAAAAAGCAGATTGAAAATACATCAACAGAGCTTTCAACTCAAGATGCCGAATACAGAAAATTTAAAAAGAGAATAAAATATCAAACACTAGAGATGATCAATAAAGCCAAAAAACTAGTTTTTGAAACGACTAGCAATCAAATAAACTAGACGAACTATTGTTAAACACCATGACCAAGTACAGCTAATCTCATGAAAGTAACGATTCAAAATGAGTAATTCTATTAATGTCACTGTATTAACAAATTAACAGAAAAACTATGTATTTATGTCCAAATATGCCAACATTATTTGATAAAACCTAATATGATTCTTGATTTTAAAACAAACAAATGCCTTTTAAAATAAAGCTAGCCTGGGCAACATAGCAAAACACTGTTTCCACTAAAAACACAAAAATCAGCCAGGAGTCGTGGCGTGAGCCTGTAGTCCCAGCTACTCGGGAGGCTGAGGTGGGAGGATCACTTGAGCTTAGGAGGGAGGCTACGGTGAGCCGAAATTGCGCTACTGCACTCCAGCCTGGGTGACAGAGCGAGACTGTGTCTAAATGAGTAAATAAATAGCTAGAGACTCCCCGAACTCTATGAGAGTAGTCTATCAGAGACCTACATATTGAGTGGAGAAAGACTGGCAGTATTCCCTTTAAAGTCTGAAAACAGCAAAAGGATGCCCCCATCACCACTATGACTCAACACTGTAATAAAACTGGAAGTTAGAGGTATGAATATTGGAAAGGAGGAAGATTATTATGGGCCGAACGGTGCCCCCTGAAATTCATATGGTGAAGACCTACCCCTAGTATTCAGAATGTAACTATATGTAGAGATAGGGCCTTTAAAGAGGTAATTAAGTTAAAATAAGACCAGTAAGGTAGGCCCTAAATCAATCTGACTGGTGATCTTATAAGAGGTGGTGATTAGGACACACAGGGAGACATCATCGGCGTGTATGCACAGAGGTACAACCACAGGAAGAGGCAGCAAGAGGAAGGCCATCTGCAAGCCAAGCAGAGAGACCTCAGGAGAAACCAACTCTGCCGGCACCTTGATCTTCAACTTTCAGCTGCCAGAAGTGTAAGGAAATAACTTTCTGTTGTTTAAGCCACCCAGTCTGTGATATTTTGTTATGGCAGCCCTATCAAACTAATACAGGACACACAGATCATCTACCTCAAGAAATCAAGACAATGAACTGAAAACAAATAGAACTAGTAACAGTATAATAAGGTAGTCCAACATAGGATTGATATGGGAAAGAATCAACTATTTTCCTCCTTATTAGCAACAGCCAATTAGAAAATGTAATACATAAAAAGATGCCACTTTTATGAACCAAAATAAAATTCCTAAACTGAAGAAGAAATAGACCAAAGAAGAGATACATACAAGAAGACATGAATAAATAGAGACAAACCACGTTTGAAGACAGAAACATAAGATGGCTGCTGCTCATACCCAAAAGGTAAATAAGAGAAAGATGTATGGCTGGGCCTGGTGGCTCATGCCTGTAATTCCAGCACTTTGGAAGGCTGAGGCAGGTGGATCACTTGAGGTCAGGAGTTCAAGACCAGCCTGGCCAACGTGATGAAACCCCGTCTCTACTAAAAATACAAAAAATTAGCCAGGCGTGGTGGCGTGTGCCTGTAATCCCACCTACTTGGGAGGCCAAGGCAGGAGAACTGTTTGAACCAGGAAGGCAGGAAGGCAGAGGTTGCGTGAGCCCAGATTACACCACTTCACTCCAGCCTGGGTGACAAAGTGAGACTCGGTCTCAAAAAAAAAAAAAGAAAAAAAAAAAAAAGACAAAACCATGATTTCAAAGCTGTTCAGAAGTTGTACCAGTTCAAAAACAATTTTCCGTAGTTGTTTACAACCAATCAGTGGTAGGCTTTTTCACAACTACAGAGAAAGCCTTAGCAACATAAGACGACGTACAGACAAAAACTAAAAATCACACAAGTTTGCCTATCAGAGAAAAAGTAAATGGTGACTCTGTTTTCTACAAAATTTAGTTTTGATGGGATAGGCTATCTGACCAAGCAGATGAAGTTGCAAAGACATTTCCCCCTGGGTTTTTTTGTTTGTTTTGTCAAAAAAGATTGATAGGGACTAGGCCCTGGATCAGATTTTAATTTGATGAAGCTGCTATCTATTTAACCAAATGCCCTCAAAAATCCAGATTTGGAAAGAAGAAGTCTGAGTCCAGAGCTTAAGGCCATAGAGAAGCCACTGACTATAATGCCAGGTATGAATGCCACTGGGCTCTAACTTAGGACTGCTATTATTTGAGTCTGCATTTTGGCTTCAAAGTCACATAGATTTTGAGGGCTGTGGCCCTAATCTCTTTTTGCATGCCTTATTGTTTTTAGTGCACAAATTTTCAGGACACAAGGTTATATTCAGGAATGCACAAATCCCAGGATAGCCGAAAGGCCTCTGATGAAAGATATGTCTCCATAAATTAATCCACAAACATCACGCAATCCTTTGAAAAGCCGATTCTAAAATTCATCTGAAATAGAAAAAGCTCAACAGCAGCCTCAAAATTCTGGAAAAATAAGAACAAGTAAGGAGGTCTCTCCTTGGTAAGCTGCCTTTCCAAGGTTGCTGGGCAAAGCAGTGAGGGGAAGGAGAGAGGAGAGGCTGAGTGAGCTGTTCTAAGAGGAGTGGTCAAATCAAGTCCAGATGTCTTAACTGCAGGTCAATGTGATTTGACTGCTCACAGTACAGTGGGTGGCCAGGGGAACCTGGCATGTCCCTAAAACAAATCAAAGCTTAGCTCAAAGATGACAGTCTTAGTGAGCATCTGTGGTCTCCTCAGGTTCACAGCAAGGTCTGTAGAGGGGATGTGCTCTACCAGAAACAAAGTCTGTGGTAACTAACCTACATGTTATTGTCACAGGAATAGACAAGTTTTCATTTTCTTTTTTAGCATCTGTTTGGTAAAATAAAAATTTGTTTTGACAAGTTGATTTTATGGAACAGAATAATATTAATAGTATCTAATACATAGTACTTACTTATATGAGCTGGGCAATGTTTTAAGTGCTTTCTGTATATTTATTTAACTCTCACGACAACATATGAGGTAGGCATGACTATCACAGAGAGGCATAGAGAGGTTAACTAGCCTGGCCAAGGTCATACAGCTGTTAAGGCACAGAACTTGGACTAGAGTGGAAAACAAATCCCCATATATTTGGGAATTTAGTTTGTGACAAAGGTAGAACTTCAAGTCAGGGGGATGATGATGAACTAGTCAATAAACGGTGGTGGGGGAAATGACTACTAATGTGGAAAAAAATAAAGTTAGATTCTAACCTCCCACAATTCACAAAAACTTAATTCCAGATAAAGAGCTAAAATTTTAACTCCTATGTAAGTTTTAGGGGAAAATATAAGAAGGCCTTCTTAATCAAAACATAAAATACAAAAAACTATTAAAAACTGATAAAGATGGCTGGATGCAGTGGCTCATGCCTATAATTCCAGCACTTTGGGAGACCAAGGCAGGAGGATCACTTGAGCCCAGGAGTTCGAGACCAGCCTGGGCAACATGGCGAAACCCCATCTGTACAAAAAATAAGCTGGGTGTGGTGGCATGCACCTATGGTCCCATCTACCAGGGAGATTGAGATGGGATTGCGGAGGTTGAGGCTGCAATGAGCCATGATTGTGCCACTGCACTTCAGCCTGGGTGACAGAGTGAGACTGTGTCTTAAAAAAAAAAAAAAAAAATTGATAAAGATGACAATGTAAAAATCAAAATAATCTACATGCTAGAAAGACATAATAAAATTAAATACAAACCTAAAAGGAAGTATTTTTCAATATATCCAGAATATACAAAAAATACTCCAACACATCTAGAATATATAAAGAACTCTTACAAATCAGTAAGAAAAACAAAACATCCCAATAGAAAAATGGGTGAAAGACTGAATGGAAAATTCACAGAAAAGGAATAAAGAAGAGTCAATAAACACATAAAACAAACAGACACCATCTTCTGCCATAGGATTGGCAAAAATTAAAAAGGCTGATAGTATCCACTGCTGGTAAGGCTATGGGCAAACAGGTATGTTTCATACACTGATCATATACTGGCCCTTTTGGAGGGAAATTTGGCACTATTTATTAACATTTGTCTTCTACATACCCTTCAACTCAACAGGTCTATCCCCCCTAGAAAAATATTAACTGGCATAAGCACAAAAGGTTACTGTAAGAATTTTCATTGCAGTGTTGTTAGTAAAAGTAAAAACTTAGAAACAACTTAAATGTCAATCAGTAGGGAATGATTAAACATATATTTCTATTTTTTTTTTTTTTTTTTTTTTGAGACGGAGTCTCGCTCTGCCGCCCAGGCTGGAGTGCAGTGGCGGGATCTCAGCTCACTGCAAGCTCCGCCTCCCGGGTTCACGCCATTCTCCTGCCTCAGCCTCCCGAGTAGTTGGGACTACAGGCGCCCGCCACCGCGCCCGGCTAGTTTTTTGTATTTTTTAGTAGAGACGGGGTTTCACCGTGTTAGCCAGGATGGTCTCGATCTCCTGACCTCGTGATCCGCCCGTCTCGGCCTCCCAAAGTGCTGGGATTACAGGCTTGAGCCACCGCGCCCGGCCTAAACATATATTTCTATATTACAGAACACTATGCAGCAGATAGATCTCTATGTATTGATAAAGTATATCTCTGTACTGACATTGAAAGAAAACTAAGCAAGTTGCAGAACCACACAGACTAAATAAAACTATACTTCTGTACTTCTGTCTACATAAGAATGTAAACACAACAAAATAAAAGGCATACGTGAAAATGATGACAAAGGTTGTCTTTGGGCTCAGAGAGGAAAGAGTGTTAGTCAAAAAGAATTTTTGCTTTCTCCATCTTCAATTTTGGTCAGCAAGCGTTAACCATATTTGTATAACTTTTGAAATATTAAAACAATGGCCGGGTGTGATGGCTCATGCCTATAATCCCAGCACTTTGGGACGCCAAGGCAGGCGGGCAGATCACTTGAGGCCAGGAGTTCGAGATCACCCTAGCCAACATGACAAAACCTTGTCTCCAGCAAAAATACAAAAATTAGCCAGGCGTGATGTGATGGTGCACACCTGTAATCCCAGCTACTCGGGAGGCTGAGGCACGAGAATTGCTTGAACCCAGGAGGTGGAGGTGGCAGTGAGCTGAGATGGCATCACTGCATTCCACCCTGGGCTAATGAGGGAGATTCTGTCTCAAAAAACAAAACAAAACAAAAAGCACTTACATTATACAGTCACCTGTATTATACAAGAGTGCCTTATACATTGTGGTACTCAATAAAATCTTGGATTAAAAAAAGGAGTCATCTCTTAAATGTAAAAAGCCCACTGAAAGGTCATTATGTACCTTTGCAAAAGGGACAAACTGGCCAACACAGGACACAAATGACACAGATGATGGCAGTCAAACAGGCAAGAGAAAAAAAGAGTCACCAGCGGTAAAGGTTGGACATTAGTAAAAACAGACGAGAGCAAATTATAACTACCATTTTTTGAAGGCTTCCCATGAGCAAGAAACTGTGCCAGATGATCTGTGTAAGCATAATCTCAAATTCTTAACATTAACCTGTGAGATATTCCCATTTTACAAATTAGGAAAATACGGCTTAGAGAAACTAAATATCAGGCTTAAGACCAGGACTTTGCTCACTACAAACTGTCCTCTATTGGGCCGAGGATGGAGACTGGGACTGAGGAGACCCCTTCTGGCCTGAACCCATGTGCTTAGCTGCCCTTACTATACTCTGCGTCCTTGAAGCATGCTCCCAAGCTGTCCTGTTCATCCAGACTGGCGTTCTCCTCCTCCTCCTCGCTCTCGGTTCTCCAGTATGCTGGCCGCTTGATGGGCCGCTTCCCTGGGGTGCGCTGGGAAGCAGGACTGTTAGACACTGTGCCCAGCCCACTGCTGGAGCTCCCACTGCTTCGATCCTGCCCCCCGGTCCACCAGGCCTGCAGGCTGGAGGTAGCCGGTGAGGACGATGAGGACTGCAGGTTGGCCATGCACAGCATGCCCTGGATGGCCTCCTGAGTGCTGGGAGAAGCTGGGGCCTCACTGCAAGGGACAGAGGAGAAATACTGAGGCAGTTGTTTTTAACTGTCAGAGTAAACCAGTCATCAGAACACTCAGGGAGGAGGGACAACAGCTATGAGGATCAAGGTGGGAGGAAAAAGGGGAGAATCACCCTAAGTGAAAAATTTGGAATTAAGCTTAAGGATCAAGACAGTACCATAGACTGTTTTCATGAAAAGCCAGTCCTTTTTGCCTAAAGTCTCTCCACAGACAGTAGGCAAGGTGGCAAAAAAGGGGCACACCTCCCTCCCTGTTTATGCATGCTGCATTCTTTCCTTTCATTATTTTTGTAACAATTCTCCTTGCATGACTCTTCTAGCCCCTCTTCCCAACTTCGTAAGTGCCCAAAATTGATTCCTCTTGAAGTCTATACATCTTATCGCCATCAGATCTTAAGTTCCTTAGGACAGGTTTCATGCCTACTTTATTCTTTCACCAAAATGCCCTGGATAATTCTTTGTCCCTTTAAATGGCTCTATAAATATCTACTGATTGGCTGACCTGGCACCTTGGGCGGGAGCGGGGGTTGCTGTCTGATAGCCTGGAAAGGGGAGATAAAAGCCAGTACTCACGTGAGGGCAGCATAGTCAGGTCCCCCCACCTGCCTGCTGGCCTTGAGCAGATCAAGAATGCCACCAGCGCCACTACCATTCCCGAGCTTGCCTTCAACCCCTTCAACCATGTCCTCATCTGTCGTATAGTCCTCCTGTTGGAGAGAGAGTGTATCACCTCAGCTGCCCAGGATTGCTCTGGTAAGGCCCCAATATAGGGGTGATGATCTGACTCCTGATATTAATATCTTCTGAGCACCAAATATAGACCAAGTATTAAGCAGAATATTCTTTTTTTTTTTTTTTTTTTTTTTTGAGACGGAGTCTCGCTCTGCCGCCCAGGCTGGACTGCAGTGGCCGGATCTCAGCTCACTGCAAGCTCCGCCTCCCGGGTTCACACCATTCTCCTGCCTCAGCCTCCCGAGTAGTTGGGACTACAGGCGCCCGCCACCGCGCCCGGCTAGTTTTTTGTATTTTTTAGTAGAGACGGGGTTTCACCGTGTTAGCCAGGATGGTCTCGATCTCCTGACCTCGTGATCCGCCCGTCTCGGCCTCCCAAAGTGCTGGGATTACAGGCTTGAGCCACCGCGCCCGGCCTAGAATATTCATTTTTTATCTTAATTTCCAAGGCATCTTTGTGAGGTAGGTAGTATACTCCCATTTTAAACACGTAAGAAAACTAAGGCTCGGGGAAGTTAAATAATTTGTGTAAGGTCACATCAGATACTCCTTATCACATACTCTTTCTGCTACATCACACTGACTTTTAAGTTTTTATTTATTTATTTTTTCTGAGACAGAGTCTCGCTCTGTCGCCCAGGCTGGAGTGCAGTGGCGCGATCTCGACTCACTGCAAGCTCTGCCTCCCGGGTTCACATCATTCTCCTGCCTCAGCCTCCCGAGTAGCTGCGACTATAGGCGTCCACCACCATGCCCGGCTAATTTTGTTTTTTTGTATTTTTAGTAGAGACGGGATTTCATCGTGCTAGCCAGGATGGTCTCGATCTCCTGACCTCGTGATCCACCTGCCTCGGCCTCCCAAAGTGCTGGAATTACAGGCATGAGCCACCGCGCCTGGCTGACTTTTTATTTTTTTATTTTTTTGAGATGGAGTCTCATTCTGTCGCCAGGCTGGAGTGCAGTGGCACGATCCTGGCTCACTGCAACCTCTGCCTCCTGTGTTCAAGCGATTCTTCTGCCTCAGCCTCCCAAGTAGCTGGGACTACAGGGGTGTGCCACCACGCCCAGCTAATTTTTTAGCAGCGACGGGGTTTCACCATGTTGGTCAGGATGGTCTCAATCTCTTGACCTCATGATATGCCCACCTCAGCCTCCCAAAGTACTGGGATTACAGGCGTGAGCCACCGTGCCCAGCCTACACTGACTTATATTCTACTCTGTATTAAAGGATGTTTAAGGTATTTCAACTAAATTGAAATCTTCCATTTACATGCTCAGCAGCACTTCGCACACACTCTTTCACTTAATAAATATTTCACTGCAGTGGCTCACCCTGTGATTCCAGCACTTTGGGAGGCCAAGGCAAAAGATCACATGAGCCCAGGAGTTTGAGACCAGCCTGGGCAACACAGCGAGACCCTATCTCTACAAAAAAAAAAATTGAAAAGAATTAGCTACGTTGGTGGTGTAAGCCTGTGGTCCCAGCTACTAGGGAGGCTGAGCTGGCCCCGGAGGTCAAGACTGCTGTGAACCATGATCATACCATTGTACCCCAGCCTGGGCAACAGAGCAAAGAGACTCTGTCTCAAAAAAAAAAAAAAATAATAATAATAATAAATAAATAATTCAGGAAATGAATGCATAAGATATCTTCCTCCCTGCATATCCCCCAACTAGAATGACAATCTGTCTTCTGTCTCTATCACCAGAATGAGCAGAAGACTAGATCCAGGGCAGAATCCTACCTCAATGTCAAACTCAACTTCTCCTGGTTCACGAACTCGGTTGGGGTCAGAGCAAGGCTTCGCACGGGGCAATTTCCGGGGAAATTCTAGAAAACAATGGAATGCACTTATTATGAAGCTATGATTAGCATTTCAGCCAAATACCCAGAACAAAAAAATAAGACTAATTTTCTTGGAAGTAATGACCACAGATGACTAATTTAGAGAGGTTAGGGATCAGGTGATAAATAAATCTTTAGAACAAAGGAAACAATGAAGGCCTACAGAACATAGTATAGCAGAATGTCAACAAGCTCAGGCCTAAGGTCTTAAGTCTATCAAGAGGGCCAAAAACAAATATAAAACGGGCAAGGGCTGGGTGTGGTGCCTTGCACCTGTAATCTCAGCACTTTGGGAGGCTGAGGCGGGTGGATCACCTGAGGTCAGGAGTTCCAGACCAGCCTGATCGACATAGTGAAATCCCATCTCTACTAAAAATACAAAATTAGCCAGGCATGGTGGCACATGCCTGTAATCCCAGCTACTCAGGAGGCTGAGGCACGAGAATCACTTGAACCCGGGAGGCGGATGTTACAGTGAGCCAAGATCGCACCATTGCACTCCAGCCTGGGCAACAAGAGCGAAACTCCATCTCAAAACAACCAACCAACCAACCAACCAAACAAACAAACAAACAAACAACGGGTAGAGGAGGAAAAAGAAAGAACAGACACACACTTGGTCTTATTATCAGGGTCGCCTTCTCCTTTCCCAATCTCTCGTCAATCTGCAGCTCATCATCTGAATCCAAGTCAAATTCATCTTCTATCACCTGTTCTGCCACCAGTCTAGCCTTGTCTACCTTCTTTGCTATCTTGGTTCGCCGAGATTTGGATAAGCACTTCACCCTTTTTGTACTGAAGGGAAGGAGAACATAAAAACAGTCACTAGCAATATTGTTAGTCGCTAGCAAGACAGCAATTCTCTCTACATTGACTACGGATTCAATACAATCCCTACCAAAATCCAGCCAGCTTTTTAAATAAAAAGTTGATAGTAAAACATACTTGGACATATAAAGGACCTAACACAGACAAAATAATTTTGAAAAAGAACAACATTGGAGGACTTACACTGTTCAATCCCAAAATTTACTCTAAAGCTATGGTAATCAAGGCAATGTGATATCAGCATAAAGACAGACATACAGATCAGTGGAAAAGAACTTTGAGTTCCGAATAAACCCTTAAATTTATGATCAAATGATTTTTGACAAAAGGTGCTAAAGCAGCTCAGTGGGGGAAAGGATGGTTTTTTCAGTAAAAGTTGCTGAGAAAAATGGATACAAAGAAATAAATGTGGACCCTTACCTCACATCATATACAAAAATTAACGTAAAATGCATCATAGATCTAAATGTAAAGCCTAAAACTATAAGACTAGAGTAAAACACAGAAAAATATCATATAACCTGGGATTAAGTAAAATTTAAAATTTTGTATTTCAAAAGAAACCATTAAGAAAATAAAATAAAAGCCACAGACTGAGAGAAAATATTTGGAAATCATTTATCTGGCAAAGGATTTGTATCCAGAATTTTTTTGTTTTTTAGTTTTTTTTTTGAGACAGAGTCTTGCTCTGTCGCCCAGGCTGGAGTTCAATGGCGTGATCTCAGCCCGTGGCAACCTCTGCCTCCCGGGTTCAAGTAATTCTCTTGCCTCGGCAAGACTCCGTCTCAAAAAAAAAACAAAACCAAAACTGCACTGATACTTGAAATTTCATAGGAGAGTAGACCTGTGTGTTCTCACCACAAACACATGGTAAGTACGTGAAGTGATGCATGTTAACTAGCTTTACTGGCATAATCATTTCACAGTATAAACTTTATCAAATATCACATTGTATACCTTAAATACAATTTTAATTCTTATTTGCTTTTTTTTTTTCTTTTTGAGATGGAGTCTTGCTCTGTTGCCTAGGCTGGAGTAGTGGCATGATCTCGGCTCACTGCAACCTCCCACCTCCTGGGTTCAAGCAATTCTCCTGTCTCAGCCTCCCAAGTAGCTGGGATTATAGGCGCCCACCACCATGTCTGGCTAATTTTTGTAATTTTAGTACAGACAAGGGTTTCGTCATGTTGGCCATGTCTGGCTAATTTTTGTAATTTTAGTACAGACAAGGGTTTCGTCATGTTGGCCAGGCTGGTCTCAAACTCCTAACAAGTGAGCCGCCCACTTTGGCCTCCCAAAGTGTTGGGATTACAGGTGTGAGCCACTGTACTGGGCCACAATTTTTATTTTTAAAAAAAAAAACACATACAATGAGTTTACACTTTACATCCACCAGAATGGCTATAGTCAAAAAGAAAAAAAAATAACAAATGTTGGCCAGTAAGTGAAGAAACTCATGATTGCTGGTTGAAATGAACAATGCCTTTGTCCAGAACTCAAAAGTGGCTTAGATAATCCTGTTACACATAGTAGACGATATTAACCAATATGAACTGCTGGAAAAAAACCTCATGAACAGTTAAAAAGAAACATGTTCTTGGCAAATCAGTACACTGATACACTCAGCAACTAGTAATTTGGTTAAATTGACTTTCAGTGAATTGGCTGTCATTTAACTGACCTATTTTCTACCTCAGAGGGTTGAGGATTAAATGAGCTCATACAGAGCTTGATCCATGGCAACTGCTCCATGTAGCTAATATTATAAGGTTCTCTCTCAATTTTCACATTAGTAAAATGGGGATACTACTACTTACTTTTGGGGTTGTTGTGAGGATTAAATAAAATAGTATATATAAACAGCTAAGACAGACTTTGACACAGAGGAGATGCTCAATAAATGACAGCTATGTATGCCCTGGTCTTCTATTAACTACCAATAATTAAAATTTTCAGCTGGGTTGTGGTAGTGCATGTCTGTAGTATCGGCTAACTCAGGAGGCTGAGGCAAAAGAACTCCTTGAGCCTGGGCAACACAGCAAGACCCTGTCTCTAACAATTTTTAAAAAATTTTTAAAGAAAATTTTCAAACATACACAAAAATATAAAAGTATAATTAATTCTCATGTACCTATCACTCAGCTAAGTTTCAGCAATTATCAACACAGCCAGTCTTGTTTCATCTACACCTCAATCTCTGCAAAACACAAAGTTTGGAGAGAAGCCCAGACATACCATCACATCATCTGTAAATATTTCTCTACTTTGACTATCTGGGTTCACTTAACAGCTTCTGACACTGCAGCGGGTAATAGGCAGCAGCACAAGAAGGAGTGCTGGGGGTGGGGCAGGGGCAGGAAATGTCTTACTGTACCTTCAATAGCCATTATAGGCTGGACTCCTAGGACTGAATTTTCTCCTGTCCAGGAGACCTATCGTGAGTTCTGGACAAAGGCAATATTCAACAGTCTCTCTAATCTTACACTTCAGTAACTGGATTCTCAAACCCCAAGAATAGCTCTGTTGCTTTCAGAATCTGCCCTACTCTCACTCCTTTTTCCCTTATTTTCCACCCAGGTGGGCCCAGATGGACCTGAAGGTAACCTTTTCCTAGAAGGCAGCTATTAAGGTACCTTTGTTGTTTGTGTTCCTACATTGTTCATACTCTGCACCTGGCTCTTGACTGCTGCTGTCTAGTGTTCTGAGTATCTAGAAAATAGCCCTTACTGGCTTTCCCTGCCTCTATGTATTTCAGGGTTTCTGACAATCTTCTTAGATTCTGGTCATGGCCACATCATCGTTATCACCATCTTCATGGAGAATTCTTTTGTCTCGACATCATCATATTTATAAGAACTACCATTTATTAAGTATTAATTATATGGCAGGCCCTGTGGTTAACGTTCTACATATATTATCTCATTTAATCCTCCAACAACTCTAAGGTAAGTTTTAATTATAGAATACATATAATGAGGACACTGAAGCTCAGATAGGTTAATTAGTTTGCCAAAGTAGAACAGTGAATATGTGTCACAGCTGGGATTTAAACCTTGGATTGCCTGATTCCCCAAGTCCATAATTTTGTTGTAAACAGCTTTTATTTTATTCTTTTAGAACTTGTTCTTTTAAAATTATTTAAAGAAGAGTAAATACTTAAATATTTAAAGAAAAGTAAATACGTGCTCATTGTACAAAATTCAAATGCTACTCAAGTGAAAATTTGCTCTTACCTTCCCTATTGTACTTTCCAGAGATAACCACTGTTAAAAACTTGGTATAACAAGGCCGGGCACATGGGCTAATGCCTGTAATCCCAGCACTTTGGGAGACTGAGGCGGGCAGATCACTCGAGGCCAGGAGTTCGAGACCAGCCTGGCCAACATGTAGAAACCCTGTCTCTACTAAAAATACAAAAATTAGCTGGGTGTGGTAGCATGCACCTGAAGTCCCAGCTATTTGGGAGGCTGAGACACGAGAATCGCTTGAACCGAGGGGGCAGAGGTTGCAGTGAGCCGAGACCACACCACTGCACTCCAGCCTGGGTAACAGAGCGAGACTCTGTCTCAAAAAAAAAAAAAACAAAAAACAAACAAACAAACAAAACACACACACACACACAAAAAAAACTTGGTGTAACAAGTATAAAATATGTAACTAGGTCAGGCAAGGTGGCTCACATCTGTAATCCCAGCACTTTGGAGGCCGAAGTGGGAGGATCACCTGAGTCTAGGAGTTAGAGCTCAGCCCGGGCAATAACAGAAACCCCATCTCTATTTTTTTAAAAAATATATTTACATATATATATCACACACACTATTTGTTTGCCTAAATATACATACATATCTCTGGAAGGAAACCACTGACATTGGTTGTCCATGGGAAGGTAAACAGGGAAAGAGAGATGGGTGTGAGATTTTTCACTGTGTGCTCTTTCACATTGTTTTTATTTCTAACGCTTGTATATTCCATTTTTAAACCTCCCTCTTCAAAAAATACAAAAGTCTATATATGTCTTTTCCATACGTGCATACATATATACATGTGCATACATGCCCTTTTAAAAGTAAAAATGGAACTATTCCTATTATTCTGTAATCTGATTTTAAAAATACGCCTTAAACATCTTTCTGTGTCAATATTTAACTGTCTCATTCTTTGTAACGGCTACATGATATTCCATTCTATAGATATACCATCATTTATCCAGCCCTTACTGATGAACATTTGGATGTTTCCAATTACTATTACAATGGTGCAGCGAACACTGAACATTTATCATTACACACTTGTGTGCAAGGATTTCTATAAATTCCTAAAAATCTAATCTTAAGTCAAAAGGTATAGAAAAAACTAATGCTTTTAGTAAGTATGCTATACTTATTGCTGCCAGTGGTTCTCGCCCAATGACTTGCTGAAGTTTCTAGAACCGATAAAATCTTTCTCAGGATTGCCAATTCGATTTCAGACCTCTCCCTCTACCCACCTCCAACACCACACCGTGGTTCTCTGAACTAAGCAATGATACATTATATTATCTAGGTATTGCCCTAAGTACAGTCCCTCCTACCCATGTCCCAACCCCTAGATTCCAATTCCATGCCCTGTCTCAGTGGCATATTACCACTGACAGTCCCAGTACCTCTGTGCTCCCCCTTCCCACCTCACCTGCCGTTAGACATCAATAGGGCCAATGGGCTCTCATTTCCATCAAGGTCCAAGTCTGGTGAGTCATCATCTGAGTCATTCAAGCAGGCACCAGTGATGTTGAACTGCAGAAGTAGGAAGCTCAGTTGTCACCTGTCTGGGACTCCCATGGGAATCATGATGGCACGTTCCCTCTGGTTTCACTGGTTCAGTTCACTGTCAAAACCACCTGAGCCAAGGCCTTCTGCTATACTGTCCCCCCACACCCCCACTGATCACAGGAGCAGGAGTTTGAAAATGTGTGGTTGGTTCAGGGGACACCTATCAATCTTGTGAATCATGTTCCCTTAAAAAAGAGGGGGCACATCTTCAGATGCCCATGGAGAGAATCACAATCTTGAGGCAAGATGGAGCCCTGGTGGAGGGCTTTTCTCAAGGACCTGCTCAAGACTACAACCTGACACACGCAATGTTTTCAAATCTCATTCCCATCCCAGCATTTCAAAATTCAGCTAAGTGTTATGTTTTCTGAAAAGAGCTCCTGAAAATCTTCCCTACCCAGACAGAATTAACCCTCCTCTGTATCTCAGGGTCCCACACACACCCTTGATTGTGGCATTCACAATACTTGATTGCACTCATTTGTTTTTATGCCTGTCTTTCTCACTCGCCTGTCAGCCTCTTGAGAGTCACATCCATAGCACCTATCACAGTGCCCAGCATAGAAAAGGTCTCAATAAATGCCTGTTAAATGAGTGGGACTGGTAGCCAAACACCAGGGGGTCTAAGGGACATGGCAGCCAGACAGGATAGCCTGCTTTTTGAAACCCTGTTCTTCCAAGGGACACCCAAAAGGGTTGGGCTGAACTCATGGGCCAGCACCCACCTTTGCTTTCTGGAAAGAGCCTGTCTTCAGTGCCTGATGATTGTATGTGTCCATGAGATTATAGCTCAACTGGCCAGCAGGCCCCAAGGCTGAACTCTCCTTGCCCTTTCGCTCTGCCTTCTTGAAGAGTTCCTTGGGCTTCAGGCCTTTCTTCTTTGAACCATTTTTGGAGGGCAGTGACAGCCTGGACATGGACATTGAAGTGGAATGGGCTGGCCTGGTTAGGGGAATGGAGCCGGCTGGGAAGATCCTCTGCAGCCCAAAGATATTGCTCGTCTTCCCAACGTTCTGTTGGAAGATGTCCTACAAGAGTGTTAGTACATGAGGGGGTTAGAGCTTACTCAAGGGTTCTCTCAACACTAAGAGCAGAGGTCTGTTCCTGGTACTGGTGGCACTGCCATGGAAGTGGCTTACAGATGCTCCACATATGCACACCCTAGCTTTTACATAATGAGTCATCAAGAATTTATTGGGTGGCATTTCTTTACCCAGCCATTGACAAGTAAGAAGACGAGCAAAGCACTGTCAAAATTGGAGAGAAAATACTCCACTAAGCAGCTGCCATGAAACATAAAATAATCAAGTACTAATCTGGGTGGTTCAAACTCTAAGGACTACAGGATTTGAGAAAAGGAGAGGTTCTAGTCCTAATTCTGCTACTAGCTAGCTCTGTAACTAGCTCAGGAAAGTTATCTGACCATTTGAGACTGTTTGCTCAGCTGTAAAATTAAAGGACTAGACTGGAAAGGTGATTTCTGAAGATGTTCTATGGCTACTTTGAGCTTCTTGGGAGGAGTCCTGAGAATCGGGGGAAGGTAGAAGGCAAATAAAAAGAACAAGTGGAGCCCTAGGCCTCCCACCTTCATCTTATTCAAAGCAGCTGTGCTTTGAATATTGGCCTTCCACCTAAGATGTCATTTTTAAAAAAGGATTCCATTGCTTTAAGTCATTTGAAAGCCCATGGACCACATATACTCTATCTCTAAGTCCTCTTCCAACCAGCCCAGAGTTTTGTGGTTTAAGTGGGAGGCACTGGAGAAAAGGTAGGCCTTTAACTATCCTGAATGATTTTGACAGATGGGAGTGGAGGAAAATGAGAGGTAGGAGGTGGACACTGTAAGCTATGGTGTAGGCAGTGAAACATGCTGCAAGCAGTGAGGCTAGAAGCACAACTTCCCAGCTCACTTTGACCACCCTTCAGCATGGATGTATATATCCTGGGCACTAAATAAAACTTTACAGCTTCTGAGCTTAAAGGAGTTCTCCTCTGGTGCCTCTGCTACTTCACCATCCCACACCAACTTCTCTCTTTGCTATAAAGTCTACTAATAACAATGGCTCACATTTATTGAGTACTTACTCTGCCAGGCACTGTGCGAGGGGCTCTACATATACTAGCTTTTGATCCTAACAAAATTCTGAAAGGTTAGTGTTATCCTCACTTTATAGATGAGGAAACTGAGGCTCTGAAAGGCTTGCAAGTGACAGAGCAGGAACCAGAACCCAGGTTTCTCTGAATCTCTTACCACTATACCTTACTGCCTCGTGGTATATGCCACCTGTTGAAACATGGCTTTGTAATCATCTTCACCCCGAGAGAACTGTCATTTTGCAGAATGCAGAGACTGAGTCAAAATATTAATAACAACAACAACTACAACTACCACCACCACCCACCACCATGACCCACCGTCAGAATTTATTGTGCACCTACTGTGTGCCAAGCACTCTATTTTTGTGCTCAACTCACATTACCTTACCTAATCCTTTTAACAATCCTTGAGTAGGTACAACTATTCCCCATTTTAGAGATGAGGAAACTGAAACTCAAAGAGGTTAACTTTGCTCAGGGTCCTCTACTAGGCTGAGTTCTTTGTGGGCAGGCACTATTTATGTGTTTTAAGAACCTAGCCCAATGTGCGGCACACTTGAAACACAGTAATAATTATTTGAATAAATGAATTGTGTCTTTGGTAGGGTCTTCCCGACCCTTCCCCTGGGCTCTCATGCTAACTGCAGAGGCCTAACCTGCCACTTGAGCCTCAAAGGCCTTTCCAAATGCCTTCTCTTCCCTGCCCCATGCTCCTTACTTCCACTAGGCGGATCTCCCTGGCCAGATCTTTAATGAGCTGTACGGTTCGCACTGTCTCCGGGATCTCATCCTCATGGTCTGGCAGAGCCTGTCAAACAAGAGGCATGAGGAATAAACCCACACATAAAGAGACAACTGATTTTGGACAAATATGCCAAGGCAATTCAATGGAGAAAGGGTAGTCTTTTCAACAAATGATTCTGGACCAATTGGATATCCACATGCAAAAAAAAAAGAACCTCAATCCATATCTTGCACCATACACACAAACACAAACGTAAAATGGATCATAGACCTAAATGTAAAACCTAAAACTATACACCCTTTAGACCATGCTTGTCCAACCCACTGCCCAGGATGGCTTTGAATGTGACAACACAAATGAGTAAAATTTCTTAAAACATTATGAGACCTTTTTTGGTTTTTTTTGAGATGGAGTTTCGCTACTCTTGCATAGGCTGAAGTGCAATGGCACCATCTCAGCTCGCTGCAACCCCCACCTCCTGGGTTCAAGCGATTCTCCTGCTTCAGCCTCCCCAGTAGCTGGCACTACAGGAGTGAACCACTACACCCAGCTAATTTTTTGTATTTTTAGTAGATACAGGGTTTCACCATGTTGGCCAGGCTGGTCTTGAACTCCTGACCTCAGGCGATCCACTCGCCTTGGCCTCCAAAGTGCTGGGATTACAGGCACGAACCACTGCACCCAGCCTATGTGATTTTTTGTAATTTTTTTTTTTCTTTTTTAAGCTCATCAGCTATTATGTGTGGCCCAAGACAATTCTTCTTCCGATGTGGCCCAGGGAAGCCAAAAGGTTGGAAACCCTTGTTATATTTTATTTACTTCTTACTATTTTTTTGAGACAGTCTTACTCTGCCACCAAGGCTAGAGTTCAGTGGTGTGGTGGTCTTGGCTCACTGCAACCTTCGCCTCCCAGGTTCAAGCAATTCTCATGCCTCAGCCTCCTGAGTAGCTGGGATTACAGGCATGTGCCACCATGCCTGGCTAATTTTTGTCTTTTTAATAGAGATGGGGTTTCGCCATGTTGGCCAGGCTGGTCTCAAATTCCTGACCTCGGGTGATTCACCTGCCTCGGCCTCCCAAAGTGCTGGATTACAGGCATGAGCCACTGTACCCTGGCCGGAAACTCCTGCTTTAGACAGAGGAGAAGTTCTTTGTGGCCTTCAGTTAGGCAAAGATTTCTTAGATAGGACATAAGCATGGACCCGAAAAGAAAAAAGTTGATCAACTGAACTTAAAAAGCAAAACTTCTTTTTGAAAAACCTGTTTCAGCCGGGCGCGGTGGCTCAAGCCTGTAATCCCAGCACTTTGGGAGGCCGAGACCGGTGGATCACGAGGTCAGGAGATCGAGACCATCCTGGATAACACGGTGAAACCCCGTCTCTACTAAGAAATACAAAAAACTAGCCGGGCGAGGTGGCGGGCGCCTGTAGTCCCAGCTACTCGGGAGGCTGAGGCAGGAGAATGGCGTGAACCCGGGAGGCGGAGCTTGCAGTGAGCTCAGATCCGGCCACTGCACTCCAGCCTGGGCTACAGAGCGAGACTCCGTCTCAAAAAAAAAAAAAAAAAAAAAGAAAAAAAAGAAAAACCTGTTTCAGCACCTCTGCTACTTTGTAAGCCACAGACTGAGAGAAAATATTTGTAAAACATCTATCTAAAAAAGACAGTATCAAGAGATATAAGGAACTAAGTTGTGGGTTTGGGCCACACCTCTCAAAAAAGTCAAGGACCTCAGAGAGATCAGCGGGGACAAACCAGCCTCTCCACTTGTGAGGAAGGAACTCTGTGCTGAGCAGCAACTGGCCCACAGCTAGCTCAACAGCAACCCAGAGCGATCCCTGTTAGTTGTCTCTTTTGTTTGCCCTCTTTTTGAGTACCAAGATTTACATTTTTATGTAGATCTCAAGGTTTTCCTTTGTGACTTTTCACTTCATTTCTGTATCCAGAGGGCTGAGAGAAAATTCCTCAGCATTTCCTTGTTTCTCATGGTTTAATTCTCTTTTTTTCCTTTAACTCTTTTCATCTATCTGGTGTAATTTATTTTCGTGGCTAGGTGGGGAGCTGAGAAACCATCTGACCCAGCTAGATAATCTTATGGCTTCTTCCTTCCCAGACCAGGGTCTCTGGAAAGGTAAGGGAGCAGGTTCCTCCTCTACAAATCATCTGCACTTCACAAGAGTCCTTCCATGAGCATGGGCGTCTCAGAACTATGTTCTACTCTACTCCAGCTCCCACTGATCACTCTGTTTGGGGCCATCCCTTGGTCCCTGGGTCCATCCTGAGTCATGAGTGCTTGGGGCACACCCACCTCCCTTTTGGTGTTTTTGGGACACAGTCACTCTAAAGTTCACTCCGTGGGAGGGGTCAGAGATGAAACCCAAGGTAGCCACACCTGAGAGGTGTGGAGAAACAGAATCGCAGGCTAAGGTCCAGGTATAGGTGAGCCCGGGGAGCAAGGGAAGGCTCAAAATATGAAATCCAAGAATATCTGAGGGGAAGGTTGGCAACAGGAACTAAGGAGATTGTACAAGTTAAGCCTGCAGTGCAGTGACCTTTGGTCACAATATACCCAGAAAAGGGAGTATCTAAAGCCTAAGATTACATGTTGACATTTCTTCTTTTCTTGATTTCTTGGTGTGTTCTTTAAATTCAGTATTCTGAAAAGTTAATTCGTTCACATGGATCAAAAATCAAATACTGGTGCTGAGAAGGAAATTAACAGCTAAAGGCTTACATTAGAAAAGAAAGAAAGGCCAGGTGTGGTGGCTCACGCCTGTAATCCCAGCACTTTGGGAGGCTGAGGTGGATGGATCAGGAGTTTGAGACCAGGAGTTTGAGACCAGCCCGGCCAACACGGTGAAACCCCATCTCTATTAAAAATACAAAAATTAGCCAGGCATGGTGGCACATGCCTGTAATCCCAGCTACTCAGGAGGCTGAGGCACGAGAATCACTTGAACCCGGGAGGCAGAGGCTGCAGTGAGCTGAGATCGTGCCACTGCACTCCAGCCTGGGCAACAGAGCAAGGCTCTGTCTCATAAATAAATAAATTAATTAAATAAAATATTGAAAAGCTTCATTCCTACCCTGTCCCTGCCATCAATCCCACCCTGTTCCTGCCATCAATCTCATCATCCCACTCCCACAGGTAACCATTTTCATTAGTTTCTACATCCCAGATCATATATTCAGGCAAGTGTATACTAAGATAATTCTTATTTCCCCCGTTTTTACATATAAAGTGGCACACTATACACATGGTTGTGCACCTTTACTTGACAAATTCTGGAGATCTTTCCAAATCAGTACATACAGAGCTTTTTTTTTTTTTTAATAGCTGATTAGTGTTCAGTTGGATAAACGGACACTTGCACATTTCTAAAACCCACTTTGGCAGTATGCATCAAGAGCCTTACATTTTTTCATATACTTTGATTCAGTAATTGTTCTTTCAGGAATCTATCCTGAAGAAACAATCAAGAAATGAGGGACAAAAAGAGACATTTACTGTATGATTCTTTAAAACTATTCCCTCAAAGAAATAAAAAGGAAGCAGCAAAAAGCAAGTAGTTAGGCAAGGATGGTACATTCCTGCAAAAGAATATCACATAACTATCAAATGTTTCTGGAGAACTTTGGTGACACAGGAAAATTAAGATAAACCAATAGATTCAAACACAAAACTGGATATACAGTTGACCCTTAAACAACATGGGTTTGAAATGTATGGGTCCATTTATATGCAGATTTTCTTCTGACTCTGCCACCTGGGACAGCCAAGACCAACCCCTCTCCTTTTTCTTCCTTCTCAGCCTACTCCATGTGAAGACAAGGATAAAGCCCTTTATGAGGATCCACTTCCACTTTATGAACAGTAAACATACGCTTTCAGCTTACTTTATTGTAATAATACAGTATATAACACAAATAACATATACAAAATATGTGTTGACTATGTTACTGGTAAGGCTTCTGGTCAACAGTAGGTTGTTAGCAGTTAAGGTTTTAGGGAGGCAAAAGTTATATGTGGATTTCTGACTGCATGGGGGGCAGGGTCTGCGCCCCAACCTCCACATTGCTCAAGTGTCAACCACACAGTGTGACAGTAATTATGTTTTTAAAATGCACATAAAAAAGACCAGAAGGAAATGTAGGCAAGTGTTAAATAGTAGTTCCCGCTGAGTGTAAAAATTATAGGCAATAATTTTCCTTCTTTATGCTCTTCCTCATTTTTCCAATACTCTAGGGTAATGTTGTATTACTTTTTATCATCAGAAATAAAGATTTTAAAATGTAATCTAAGGAATCCTAGCCCAGGCCTCCACTCTACACCCAGGGGCCCACAAGCTTCTCTGGACTCTTCTGTCTCTCCAAAACATCTACCAAATCCAGTCCCTACAAAGGGCAAAATTCCAGAGGAGGTAGAGAAATATGCATATTTACTTCTTTCCTTGTCCAGGCTCTAAAGGCCAAGTTCAAGGCTTTGCCACCATGGACCAGGTAGGAAGCAGGGTGTCTCCTGTTCTCTCGCAAACCTAAAGGAGGAAAGAGGAAAGCAGAGTGTCAACAAAGCCATGCAGGAAAGTGAAGGACTTGGGACTTTTGTTAAGACAACCAGAGAAAATGCTCAAGGTTCTGAGCACCACTGCAGATCTCAGTTCTTCCAATAGTGTTCGTTTACTGAGTATCTACTAAGTGCTAGGAATGTGATATCTATTATCTCATTTAACCCTTATACCTATCCTGTAAGCAAGGTATTATCTTCATTATACAGCCCAGGAAATTGAGGTTCAGAGAGGCAAAGTCAAGACCAAAGGCACACACCTAGTAAGTGCTAGAGCCATGACTAAAACCATGTGTATTTGAATCTGAGGCTTGTGCCCCTTCCATGACATTACTGTGCCTGTTGGGTTTCAAAATGAGAACACTCAGGAGGACTATGAATTCTACCTACACAGACTTGAAGGGCCATTAATGTACAAGATGGATTAGCTGTGTTCTGCCTTATGTCAGGAGGCTACTACAAACAGCCAGATTTAGGCTCTATAAATAATTTTCTACTGAACCAAGCTGTTTAGAATAAGTAATGAACAGTTAGTCATCCAACATTTGATTGAAAACTTAAGTGACAGTCTGGGTGGCAGAGTAAGAGTTTGAGGTATTGGCTATGAGGCTGTACTCATGGCCCCTGAGATTCTTTGTAACTCATCAATACTGATTTCTCCTGGCCAAGTCAACTTGAAGAATCTTAGGCCTAAGTAAGGGACCCATTCTATTCTCGATCACATCAGGGAAGAGGAAACCCAGTAAGCAAATTGGCTTCCAACTGGGCTAACGCCCAGGAACCAAAACAACGATGCCAGGACGGTCAGGACTGGGCCTTATCTCCAGGGGAAGCAGATCCAGGAAACTCTCAGACTATCCAGATTGAGCTTTTTATCTTAACCAGCAGGAAATAGAGATACTTTCACTGTGATCCAATATTCTCAGTCACACTTGCTAAACAAAAAGGTTAAAATCCATGCCCTGCCATGTATTATGCTGAGTAAAAAAGTGAATCTGAGAAGGTCACATACTATATGATTCCATTTATACAATATTCTTGAAATGACAAAATTCAGCCAGGCGTGGTGGTTCTCACGCCTGTAATCGCAGCACATTGGGAGGCTGAGGCGGGCAGATCATGAGGTTAAGAGATTGAGACCATCCTAGCCAACGTGGTGAAACCCCGTCTCTACTAAAAATACAAAAATTAGCTGGGCATGGTGGCATGTGCCTATAGTCCCAGCTACTCCGGAGGCTGAGGCAGGAGAATCGCTTGAACCCGGGAGGCGGAGTTTGCAGTGAGCAGAGATTGCGCCACTGCACTCCAGCCTGGCGACAGAGTGAGACTCCATCTCAAAAAGAAGAAAAAAAAAAAAAAGTACAAAAACTAGCTGGGTGTGGTGGCGGGTGTCTGTAATCCCAGCTACTCAGAAGGCTGAGGTAGGTGAAGCTTGAACCCAGGAGGTGGAAGTTGCAGTGAGCCAAGATCACGCCACTACACTCCAGCCTGGGTGACAAGAGTGATACCCTGTCTTGGGGGAAAAAAAAAAAAAAAAAGAAATGACAAAATTATAGAAATGGAAAACAGATTAGTGGTTTCCAGAAGTTATGGATGGTACAGGGGGGACAGTGGGTGAAACTATAAAGGGGTAGTATTGCTGGGTACTGTGGCTCATGCCTGTAACCCCAGCAAAAGGAGTCTGAGGTGGGAGAATCGTTTGAGGCCAGGAGTTTGAGACCAGTCTGGTCAACATAGCAAGACCCTGTTCGTACAAAAAAATTACAAAATTAGCTGGGTGTGGGGGCCCGTGCCTATAGTCTTATCTACTCGGCAAACAAAGGCTCCTAGGAGGATTGCCTGAGCCCAGGAGTTTGAAGCTGCAGTGAGCCATGATCGCACCACCGCACTCCAGCCTGGGTGACTGAGTGAAATCCTGTCTCAAAAAAGAAGGGGCTGGGGGCTGGGTGGGTAGCACTAGGGAGATTGTTTTTAAAGCACTAATTACCACTTTTTAAAAATTGAACATCTTTAAGGTACACAACATGGTTTTAATTTACATACTGAGATCTTTCTGGTGATGAAATAGTATCGTGTCTTGACTGCGCTACTTACACATACACACACACTCATTCACTCAGGGGAGAGGGGCAAAAAGGACAGTTGGCAAAGGGCTCCATACCACGAAAGATGTCCAGGATGTGCTTTCCCACATACCAACAGATGGTCTCAAAGTTGGGGAATTTGAAGAGGTCTGCTGTGCTCAGCCGCTTCTCAATCTCATAGGCTCTAGAAGGAGGAAACAAAACAACAAAAACAAGGATTCATTTACCGAGCACCTACTATGAAATCAGGTATTGTTCTAGATGCTTTGTATCTCTAATCCTCAAAACGACTCTGCAAGATCTGGCTTTGTACATTAGGAAACTTGGGCTCAAAGGTTATATAACTTGCCCAAAGTCAAATAACTATTAAGTGCAGAAAAGGTGTTAATCTTCAGCTGAACATGATCAGGAACAAGGAACCATTCCTTTCTGGCTTTCTACATTGTACTCCTCACTCCAGCAGACAGGAATGGCCAACATGGAATCACCATAGTTTCAGGACTCACTTGAGCTGCATCTCGATGTTAAGGCTGTGTAAGAAGTTCCCTCCAAAGGCAAGGCAGTCCACAGGCGTCAGCACAGCATGGATCCATCCTGCAGTGTAACAGGGTAAAATCAAAGCTGGCAAAGGGCCTTTCTTCCTCTGGTTATCTCCACTACCTACTCATCTCAAACCCAACTCCTTAAGAGCAGTTAGCCTCCAAACTGGCTCCCCAACACCAGATGTTCTCAAGGTGTGGTCCAAGGAATCCTCAGGCTCCCTGAGACTCTTTCAGAGAAGCTGAGATGCCAAAACTATATTCATGAGAATATTACGATGTTCTTTGCCTTTTTCACCCTTATTCTCATGGGTATACAGTGGAGTTTTCCAGAGGGTACATGATGGGATATCAAACAGAATGAAAGCAAAAGCAGATCTGGGGATCTAACAATTTTTGATTAACCCAGATATTATAGAGATTTGCAAAGATGTAAAACAATGTCACTCTTCCCACTAAACATTTTTGAAAATAGTTTTCATAAAAAATTTTTATTTATGCTAACATGTAATGGGCTTATAATTATTTTTTAATAAATTAACAAGTATTTTTAAATTTTCTATTTTAATTTATATGGTAAAAATTGATAAATATAAACCACACAATAAAAAGCTCTTCTGGGTCCTTAATTTTTAAGAGTATAAAGGAATCCCAACTGTTTGCAAACCACTGCTCTACAATAATCTCATATCTATCCTTCACATCCAATCCTGAGCGATATATCTAAAATATAAATTAGGGTCAGGCGTAGTGGCTCATGCCTGTAATCCCAGCACTTTGGGAGGCCGAGGTGGGCGGGTCACCCGAGGTCAGGAGTTTGAGATCAGCCTGACCAACATGGCAAAACCCCGTCTCTACTAAAAATAGAAAAATTATCTGGGCATGGTAGCAGGCACCTGTAATACCAGCTACTCGGGAGGCTGAGGCAGGAGAATCGCTTGAACCTGGGAGGCGGAGGTTGCAGTGAGCCGAGACCACACCATTGCACTCCAGCCTGGGCGACAGGTATGAGCCACTGCGCCCGACCTATATTATTCTTTTTATCTTTTGGTACATCTGAAATATTTCATTAGAAACTAAATAAACAAATAAACCTTCAATGGCCCTCAATCGCCTCTGTGGTAAGTTCAGTCGACCTACCTTTTCACTTTCACCCACCCCAGCCCTTGTTGTTTAAGCTCTAGTATCCATAAGCTGCGTCACACAGTTTTGGTTTGCTTCCACCTTTCCCTATGTCTGAAATGCCATTCCTGTCTTTCTTTTCTTAGTTAACCCCTACTCACCCTTCTAGTGTCGCTCTCCTAAGATTTTCACAAACCTCTGGGCTAGACTAAGCGCTCTTCTCTGTGCTTCCAAAACTAAGGGTGAATACGTCTATTGGTGCTATTGTGGCTAGTAGATTATACTGAAACAGCCTATCAATCTTTTGTCCTTAGCACTTAGCCCAATGCTAGGGCACACAGTAGACACTCAATGCTTGTGGCACTAAGTAGATTGCACCTGGTGTGTGGGCATTTCTACCAAGATGTAAATTAATTAACTCAAACCGCTAATGGGCAAATTCAATTCACCAGTTACTAAATGCCCAGTATAGAAAAGTCATTATGGAATAGACCAGGCAAAGGATTCAAAGATGGATGAATAAATGCCTGGGAACAGAAAACTATAAAAGAGAAAAGCAGATGTGGGTGGGAGTTGGGTGGGGAGTGAATGACCTGCCTCACCATGTATTAAACATTCTAAAAAACCAATGAAATCATACCAATAATATTGATAATTGAAGAGAAAAACAGACTTGTAAAACAACAGACAATCCAATATATATAAGACAATATATGGTTAGACAAATATAGAATTATATAACAAGAATTTGAAAGAAAGCATTGTAAGAATACCTTAGTGAGCAATTCCAAACATGCTTGACACAAAAATAGAAAATAGAAATTCCCGGCCGGGCGCGGTGGCTCAAGCCTGTAATCCCAGCACTTTGGGAGGCCGAGACGGGCGGATCACGAGGTCAGGAGATCGAGACCATCCTGGCTAATATGGTGAAACCCCGTCTCTACTAAAAATACAAAACACTAGCCGGGCGAGGTGGCGGGCGCCTGTAGTCCCAGCTACTCGGGAGGCTGAGGCAGGAGAATGGCGTAAACCCGGGAGGCGGAGCTTGCAGTGAGCTGAGATCCGGCCACTGCACTCCAGCCTGGGCGGAAAAAAAAAAAAAAAAAAAAACAAACAAACAAAAAAAAGAAAATAGAAATTCTCAGCAAAGAAATACACAAGAAACAAAGGAAAATTTTAGGACTGAAATGTACTGTATCTGGGCCAGGTGTGGTGGCTCACACCTGTAATCCCAGCACTTTGGGAGGCCGAGGTGGGCGTATCACGAGGTCAGGAGCTCGAGACCAGCCTGACTAGCATGGTGAAACTGTCTCTACTAAAAATATAAAAATTAGCCGGGTAAGGTGGTGCACGCCCGTAATCCCAGCTACTTGGAAGGCTGAGGCAGGAGAATCACTGGAACACAGGAGGCAGAGGTTGCAGTGAGCTGAGATCGCGCCACTGCACTCCAGCCTGGGTGATAGAGCGAGACTCTGTCTCAAAAAAAAAAAAAAAAAAAATCTATCTAAAATTAATGCAATGGACAAACTCAACAGAAGAATGGAGACAATAGAAGAAACAGAATAATTCGAAGACAGAGAAACCGAAATTACCCAATCTGAACTTGAACAGAGAGAAAAAAGACACAGAAAAATAAACTTAAGGACTTGCGGGACTAAGACAAGATACATAACATTCATGTAATCAGAGATCCAGCAGAAGTTAGAGTATGAGTCTAAAAAAGTATTTCAAGAAATAATGGTGGCCTGGCGCGGTAGCTCACACCTGTAATCCCAGTACTTTGGGAGGACAAGGCAGGCAGATCACCTGAGGTCAGGAGTTCAAGACCAGCATGGCCAATATGGTGAAACCCCGTCTCTACTAAAAATACAAAAACTAGCGGGGCATGGTGGCACATGCCTGTAATCCCAGCTACTTGGGAGGCTGAGGCACAAGACTCACTTGAACCCAGGAGGCGGAGGTTGCACTGAGCCGAGATCGCACCACTACACTCCAGCCTGGGCAACAGAGTAAGAGTCCCTCTCAAAAAAAAAAAAAAAAGAAAACAAAAAAGAAAAGAAAAATAATGGCTAAAAATTTCACATATACGGCAAAAGACATAAACCTACACATTCAAGCAGCTCAGTGAACACATTCAGCATTATAAACCCAAAGAAATCCACGCCAAAAAAAACACATCATGGCCAAACTGCAGAAAACTTAAGAAAAAAAAAAAAAAGAATGAAAATATCAAGAAATGATACATTATCTATTGGGGAAAAGCAATTCAAATGACAGCCAAAATCTCATCAGAAACCACAGAGGCCAGAAGGAAACAGCAAAACATTCTTTAGGTGTTGAAAGAAAAGAACTATTAACCCAGAGTTCTATATCCAGAAAAATATCCTTCAGGAATGAAAGAAAAAAAAAAATCAAGACATTTACAGATGGAAAAAAACTAAGAACTTGTCGACAGTAGACCTACCCTGAAACTCTCAACACCAGAAAGGAAAACAGAATAGACGAGTAAAAACATGGGTAAATACCACAGAATTTCCTTCTCTTGAGTTTTCTAAATTATATTTCATAGGGAAAGCAAAAATTATAAAACTTTGTGATACAGTTCTCAACATACGCAGAGAATAGAAGCCCTCTTGGTGTAGTGGGTAGCACGACAATCTCATAATCAATGTATGAAGAGAAATATTTAAGACAAATACATAGAAAAATGTAAAACATGACTAATTGTAGAAAAATGTGAAGGATAAAGGGATGTAAAAAGAGGTAAGGTTTTGGGCCTGGTGTGGTGACTCATGCCAATAATCTCAGCACTTTAGGAAGCCGAGATGGGTGGATCACTTGAGCTCAGGAGTTTAAGACCAGCCTGGGCAACATGGCAAAACCCCATCTCCACTAAAACTAAAAAAAAATCAGCCAGACGAGGTAGTGTACATCTGTGGTCCCAGTAACTTGGGAGGCTGAGGTGGGAGGATTGCTTGAGCCCGGGAGGTCAAGGCTGCGGTGAGCTGTCATCTTACCACTGCATTACAACCTGGGTGACAGAATGAGATTCTGTCTCAAAAAAAAAGAGGTAAGGTTTCAACCCTTCCCTCAAACAGGTAATATGTAAATACTAGTAGACTGTGATATGCTATGTATGTATAAAGTAATAATTAAACACTAAAAAATAACTAGAAAACCTATATGAAAGCTGAACCAAAAAATTCTTATGAAAATTCAAGGGACTGGCTGGGCCCTATGGCTGATGCCTGTAATCCCAGCACTTTGGAGACTGAGGCAGGTGGATCACTTGAGGTCTGGAGTTCGAGACCAGTCAAGTCAACATGGTGAAACCCCGTCTCTACTAAAAATACAAAAAAATTAGCCAGGCATGGTGACGGGTGCCTGTAATCCCAGCTACTCGGGAGGCTGAGGCAGGAGAATCGCTTGAACCCAGGAGGCAGAGGTTGCAGTGAGCTGAGACCGCACCATTGCACTCCAGCACGAGCAACAAGAACAAAACTTCATCTCAAAAAAAAAAAAAAAAAAAAATTCAAGGGGCTAAATAATACTGAAAAAGAAAAAGTTGGAGCACTGGCACTTCCCAATTTCAAAACGTACTACAAATGTACAATAATCGAGATGGCGTTAACACTGTTAGAAGGATTGATAGAATAGAATTCAAGGACCAGAAATAAACCCCCATCTTTGGTCAACAGATTTTTGACACAGGTGTCAAGACAATTCAATGGGGAAAGAACAGTCTTTTCAAAAGGTTCTGGGACAACTAGATAACTACATACAAAACAAAGAAATTGGACCCTTACCTCATACCATATACAAAAATTAAAAAATGGATGAAAGATCTAAATGTAAGAACTAAAACTATAAAATGCTTAGAAGAAAACTTAGGCATAAATCTTCATGAACTTGAATTAAGCAAGTCTCTTAGACACCAAAAGCATAAGCAAATAAAGAAAAAAATAAATTGGACATCAAAATTTGTAACTTTTGTCCTTCAAAGGACACTATCAAAAAAGTGACAAGACAGCCCCAAGAATGAGAGAAAATGTTTGCAAATCATATATCTGGTAAAAGTCTAGTATCCAAAGTATATAAATTCTTATAACTCAACAATGAAAAGACAATCTAACTAAAGAATGGGCAAAAGATTTAAATAGCTATTTCTCAAAAAAAAAAAAAAAAAACTATACAAGTGCCCAATGAACATGCAGAAAGATGTTCAACATCAAAGGTCATCCAGAAAACAGAAATCAAAACCTCAATGAGATACTACTCTACACCCATTAGGATGGCTACAATCATAAAGAGACAGCAATAAGCACTGGAGGAAGATGTGAAGAAACTGAAATTCTCATAATTACTGTTGAGAATATAAAATGGTGCATGCAGCTGCTTTGAAAAGTTTGTCAGTTCCTCAAAAAGTTAAACACAGAGTTACCATATGACTCAGCAATTCCCCTCCTCGATATATACCCAAGAAGAAATGAAAACACATGTTCGCACAATAACTCGTACAGGAATGTTCACAGCAACACTATTCATAACAGCCAAAAAGTGCAAACAACTCAAATGTCTATCAACTGACTAATGGATAAACAAAATGCGGCATATCCACACCACAGAATATTACTCAGCTGTTAAAAAGAATGAAGTGGCCAGTGCAGTGGCTCACGCCTATAATCCCAGCATTTTGGGAGGCCGAGGCGGACAGATCACGTGGTCAGCAGATCGAGACCATCCTGGCCAACATGGTAAAACCCTGTCTCTACTAAAAATACAAAAATTAGCTGGGCATGGTGGCGCGTGCCTGTAGACCTTGCTACTTGGGAGGCTGAGGCAAGAGAATCGCTTGAACCCGGGAGGCAGAGGTTGCAGTGAGTGGAGATCGCGCCACCGCACTCCAGCCTGGCAACAGAGCGATACGCGATACTCCGTCTCAAAAAAAAAAAAAGAAGTGCTGGCTGGGGAGCGGGAGTGACTCACATCTGTAATACCAGCACTTTGGGAGGCCTAGGTGGGTGGATCACCTGAAGTCAGGAGTTCGAGACCAGCCTGGCCAATATGGTGAAACCCCATCTCTACTAAAAATACAAAAATTACCCAGGCAGTGGTGGCAGGTGCCTGTAATCCCAGCTATTCGGGAGTCTAAGGCAGGAGAATCGCTTCAGCTTGGGAGGTAGAGGTTGCAGTGAGCCAAGATCGTGCCACTGCACTCCAGCCTGGACATACTGATAAATGCTATAACATGGATGATTCTTGAAAACATTATGAGTGAAAGAAGCTAGACACAAAAGACAGCATATTACAACATTCCATTTATACGAAACATTCAGAAGGTGAAATCCATATACAAATGAAGTTAAAAACGGGTTGTCAAGGGCTGGCGGACAAACGAATAAAGAGTGACTGCTAATGAGTATAGGGTTTCTTTTTAAAACAATGAACATTTGGGCCAGGCACAGTGGCTCACGCCTGTAATCCCAACACTTTGGGAGGCCGAGGCGGGTGGATCACCTGAGGTCAGGAGTTCAAGACCAGCTTGGCCAACATGGTGAAATCCCATCGCTATTAAAAACACAAAAATTAGCTGGGCGTGGTGGCATAAGCCTGTAGTCCCAGCTACTTGGGACGCTGAGGCAGGAGAATCACTTGAACCCGGAGGCAGAGGTTGCAGTAAGCCGAGATCATGCCACTGCACTCCAGCCTGGACAAAAGAGTGACTGCATCTCAGAAAATAAATAAATAAAATAATGAACATTCTCTGGTATTAGATAGCAGTGACGTACAACCTTGTAAATATATAAAGAACTGAATTGTACCCTTTAAAATGGTAAATTTTACAATATATAAGATGTATCTTAATTTTTCAAAAGCTCATTTAACTTAATGAAAATACAACATATCAATATTTGTGTGACACACCTACATCAATGCTGAGAGGGAAATTTAGGGAAAGTCTGAAATCAATAACTAAGCTCTCATCTCAAGACTACAAAAAGAGCAAAATAAACCAAAAGCAAGCAGAGGGAAGGAAAAATAAAGATAAAAGCAGAAATCAATACAACTGAAAACAAAAAGACAACAGAGAAAAATCAATAAAACAAAAAGTGGGCCGGGTGTGGTGGCTCACCCCTGTAATCCCAGCACTTTGGGAGGCCAAGGCAGGCAGATCACGAGGTCAGGAGATCGAGACCATCCTGGCCAACATGGTGAAACCACGACTCTACCAAAAATACAAAAATTAGCCAGGCGTGGCGGCCGGCACCTGTAATCCCAGCTACTCGGGAGGCTGAGGCAAGAGAATCACCTGAACCTGGGAGGCAGAGGTTGCAGTGAGCCGGGATCAGGATCGCACCACTACACTTCAGCCTGGGTGACAGAGTGAGACTCTGTCTCAAAAAAAAAAAAAAGTGGCTCTTTGGATATATCAATAAAAATTGACCAATCTGTAGAAGACTGACACAAACAAAAGAGAAAGCACAAATAACTAATGTCAGGAATGATACAAAGAATACCACTAGAGACTTGGAAGATATCAAAAGGGTAATAAAAAAAATACTATATGGCCGGGTGCAGTGGCTCATGCCTATAAACCCAGCACTTTGGGAGACTGAGGGAGGTGGATCACCTGAGGTCAGAAGTTCAAGACCAGCCATGGCCAACATGGTGAAACCCCATCTCTACTAAAAATTTAAAAATTAGTCGGGCGTGGTAGTGCAAGCCTGTAATCCCAGCTACTCAGGAGGCTCAGGCAGGAGAATCTCTTGAGCCTGGGAGGCAGAGATCACAGGCAGACGAGATCGCGTCACTGCACTCCAGCCTGGGTGACAAGAGTGAAACTCCATCTCAAAAAAAAAAAGGAAAACACTATGAACAACTCCACACATACATCTGACAATTTAGATTAAATAGACCAATTCCTTGAAAAGCAGATGATCGCAACTTACTTAACACAAAATACAAAATCTGAATAGCCTTACAAAGATTTTTAAAATTGAATGTTAATTTAAAACTTCCCAAGAAAACAAATCTCCAGGCATATGTGATTACACTAGAGAATTCTACTATACATTTTAAGAAAATTTAACACTAATTCTGATTAAAGAAATGAAAGAAAATCTAAATAAGTGGAGAGATACACTGTATTCATATAAGACCCAATCAAGTAAAGATGTCAACTCTCTCCAAATTGAGACAACTGGGAGATTTTTTTTCACAATAAATATACTCAAATCTCACCCAAGACCTAAGAATTCATAATTCTAAGAGTGAAGCCCAGGTACATACTGTTTAGGAAAAAAAGGCCCATCCCCACCACAGGTCATTCTGACTTAGAGCCCAGAATGCCAGCCTCCCAGGCACTACCCCTCGAGTTACGGGGCTCAGAGTCATGTTCTCTATCTTCACCAAGATGACATCAACCCAGGACAAAGAAGTCCATCAGCCTCCTCCTGGACATTCCCCACTTTCAGCCTCCCCAGGTGACCATGCTGCTCACTGACTACCCCATGAAATTTCTTGAGGCCCAGTTCTGCGCCTTTGGCTGATATGAGAAACACATCCCACATAATCAGATTAATATGCTATGGGGCCAAAAGCTCCCTTCTTCTTTCCACCCTCCCTGAACCCTCCCAGAGGCACCCAAGGGAAGACCTGTGGGAATGAAAAGTGTCTGTCCTTGCTTCACGGAACACTTGTAGCACTTGTCCACCTGGTCCCCAAAGAACATCTCATTCTGATTAGAGGAACTGCTCCAGCACTCAAAGAGAGTCAGATTGGCATTTGTTGGGCGAATCAGGTAGAAGATCTTTTCACCCTGAAACAAAAAGAGGTTGAAGTGACAAAAATACCAAGGGTTTCCAGAAAAGTCCTTAATGGGTACTCCAAAAGGCTATTATTTCTCCCATGCTCCAAAATGATGGCAATATGCCAGATTTCTTGCCCAAACCCATCCAAGAATCATTTTTATGTGGATTTGGAAAACTTCAAAAGGTCACTTTGCTTTTTGTACTTTTAAGTTTCTATAAACTTGACAAAAACAAATTGGAAAGGGCATTTCAAACAAAATTGTTCAAGTTAAGACAAATGTACACCAAGTGCTCCTATTTTAGACACAATGCCAAATAAAAAATGGCCTCTACAGATGAGTAGATCAATACTAGTAGCCTTAGGAGAATTTAAGGCCACATTACTGATGAGAAGAAAATTGAATTTGCCTTCAAATGCCATTTACAGAGTGTTCCTTCCCACACCTGCAATCAAAGCCCAAGGACTTCTGGAAGATTATATGTTATGTGATTATCTTTTGGAAGAACATTTATTTCCTAATTGTGTTTTGCCTGGATAAACATCAGAAAGATAATTTGGCAAAAAAAAAAAGAAAAAGAAAAAGAAAGAAACAAAAACCCAGTAGCACAAATATATTCTCAAAGCATGACTGGTTTAACCAATATTTCCCAATAATAAATTACAACGTAGAAAAGTAACACTAGAAATATCAGTTGTACAACTGGAGAATTTTGAATCAGATCTGTAGATTAGGTACTAGTATATCAATGTTAACTTCCTGATTTTGATAACTATACAAATTATTTAAGACATTGTCTTTGTTTTTAAGACAAAGTTTTAAGACAAACCTGTAGTTAAGAACTACAACTGAATTATTAAGATATAAAGGAATACTATGTCTTTACGTGCAAATGTCTCAGGAAAAAATATATATATAACCATTTTATTGTGTTTGCTTTAGAGAGAGAATATAATAAAATGGTAACATTTGAGGTATCTCGGGGAAGGGCAGAGATTCTTCCCATTATTTTTGAACTTTTCTATAAAATGAAATTATTTTAAAATAAGAGTTAAACCTAACATTTGCATAATAGCACTTTCATTTACACATTCTAATTCCTACATGATAAACCAATGGAAACAACTAGTTAAGGACTTGTGATCACTTGGACAAGAGGCACAATCCAAGTTTTCCATTCTTTCCTTTGACTTTTCTGGTAAGAAAACTAGGCCAGGCATGTTGGCTCAAGTCTGAAATCTCAGCACTTTGGGAGGTCAAGGCAGGAAGAGCACTTGAACCCAGGAGTTTTGAGTCCAGCCTGGGCAACACAGTGGGACCCTGTCTCTACAAAAAATAAAGTAAAAAAATTGTCTGGACACGGTGGCTCATGTCTGTAATCCTAGCACTTTGGGAGGCCAAGGTGGGAAGATCTCTGGAGCTCAGGAGTTTGAGACCAGCCTGGGCAACAGAGTGAGAGCTAGTCTCTACAAAAAAAAAATGTTCTTAATTAGCCAGAAGTGTGGTGTACACCTGTAGTCCCAGCTACTTGGGAGGCTGAAGTGGGAGGACAGCTTAAGCACAGCAGGTCGAGGCTGCAGTGAGCCATGATCATGCTACTGCACTCCAGCCTGGGTGACAAAGTGAGACACTGTCTCTTAAAAAAAAAAAAAAAAAAAAAAAAAGGTAAAAAAAAATTAGCTGGGAGTGATGGCATGCACCTATAGTCCCAGCCACTCAGGAGGATCCCTTGAGCCCAGAAGTGAGAGGCTGCAGTGAGCTATGATTGCACTACCGCACTCCAGCTTGGGTGACAGAGCCAGATTCTGTCTCTTAAGAAAAAAATAATAATAATAAAAAAGAAAACTAAATAATGTGAACAATGGTGAAAACCAAAATCATTTAAGGAATTAGGAATTTGTTTTCCAGACCTCAAAAATCCTTTATAGTCACTGACAATACACTAATTACAAAATTGTTAACAATCACTAAAAAGGAAACTATAGAAATCCTGACTTTAAAAAGACTTCTTACACAGGTTTTATCTTCACTGTGGTGGCAGTTAAATGACTATATACAATTGACAAAATTCATCAAATTGTACAATTAAAATGGATGAATTTTTTATTTATTTATTTATTTTTTTGAGACGGAGTCTCACTCTGTCACCCAGGCTGGAGTGCAGTGGCGCCATCTCGGCTCACTGCAAGCTCCACCTCCCAGGTTCACGCCATTCTCCTGCCTCAGCCTCCCCAGTAGCTGGGACTACAGGCGCCTGCCACCACGCCCAGCTAATTTCTTTTGTATTTTTAGTAGAGACGGGGTTTCACCATGTTAGCCAGGATGGTCTCGATCTCCTGACCTCATGATCCGCCCGTCTCGGCCTCCCAAAGTGCTGGGATTCGGCCAAAATGGATGAATTTTATGGTATATAAATTATACCTCAATAAAGTTGGAGGAAGGGAAGCTTCACATGTTGCCAGGAATTTCCAAAGTAAATGTGGACATTTCCATACATGCTGGTATGAGTATAAATTGGTTCAATTAAGAAGGTAAAAGTGGTTGGGTGCAGTGGCTCATGACTGTAATCCCAACACTTTGGGAGGTGTGTTGGAGGCAAGCAGATCACTTCAGGTCAGGAGTTCGAGACCAGTCTGGCCAACATGGTGAAACCCTGTCTCTACTAAAAATACAAAAATCAGCTGGGCGTGGTGGTGGGCGCCTATAATCCCACCTACTTGGGAGGCTGAGGCAGGAGAATTGCTTGAACCCGGGAGGCAGGGGTTGCAGTGAGCTGAGATCACGCCACTGTACTCCAGCACTGGCAACTGTCAGCTTGGGCGACAGAGTAAAACTCCATCTCAAATAAATAAATAAATAAAATCTTTGTTTTTCCTCTGCATCAACAACAACAAAAAAGAAGGTAACAACCAGGAAAACCTCAGGTATCTGCTATTATTTTAAAACGTTTGATTAGCCAAACTTTTTTTTTTTTTTTTTTTGAGACGGAGTCTCGCTCTGTCGCCCAAGCTGGAGTGCAGTGGCCAGATCTCAGCTCACTGCAAGCTCCGCCGCCCGAGTTTACGCCATTCTCCTGTCTCAGCCTCCCGAGTAGCTGGGACTACAGGCGCCCGCCACCGCGCCCGGCTAGTTTTTTGTATTTTTTAGTAGAGACGGGGTTTCACCGTGTTAGCCAGGATGGTCTTGATCTCCTGACCTCGTGATCCGCCCGTCTCGGCCTCCCAAAGTGCTGGGATTACAGGCTTGAGCCACCGCGCCCGGCCTAGTCAAACATTTTTTAATCAGTTTTTTTTTTTGAGATGGAGTCTTGCTCTGTCGCCCAGGCTGGAGTGCAGTGGCACGATCTCGACTCACTGCAAGCTCCGCCTCCCGGGTTCCCGCCATTCTCCTGCCTCAGCCTCCCCAGTAGCTGGGACTACAGGCGCCCGCCACCACGCTCAGCTGATTTTTTGTATTTTTAGTAGAGACGGGATTTCACCGTGTTAGTCAGGATGGTCTCAATCTCCTGACCTCGTGATCTGCACGCCTCAACCTCCCAAATTGCTGGGATTACAGGCGTGAGCCACCATGCCTGGCCAAATCAAATATTTTTTATTCAAAAATGTAAATCAAACTAATTCAAAATGTTTCTGTGCTGCCATGTGACACGTACAGGGAGGCCCAAGGCCTGGCTGCCTCCAGAAGCCATGCGTATTCCTACCTTGAGTACATGGTACCAGACAGAGGTGCCACCAAAGTCAATGTGAAAGTCTGTATAGCTATCTCGCACACTCATGAGGCAGTACTTCTGTACATTGGGTCTCTCAAAGACACATTCCTCTGGCCACAAGTTTTCGACCCATGACAGCTTTCGAACAATCTTCGGTGTCTCCACAAGGTTAGAAAGTCTACCAAGGAAGGGGTGGACAGCAGATGTCAGCTGATTGGGAATAGAAGGTTGAGGCCTGAATAAAATACCCCACAGTTCAGTGAGGCTCAGATAAGTCAGAGAACAAGTTCCCTCCACAGAATCCCCAAAGGCACACAAGACACTTACTTCTGTTCTGTAAGTCTGGTCAGTATCCTCACTCTACTCATCTCCAGAAATCCCAAGTCCCAGCTCCATAGGCTTCTCCAGTCAAAGGTGTTCATTTCCTCCACTAAATGCTCATACTCCCCAGCCCCACTCCAGACTACTCACTTGGCATGTGGATTATAGAAGTTATTGCACTATCCCTATCTCCTATTGTCTTCTTTATGAGAAACCACTAGAGCAACCTCACAGGGCTCAGTTCCAGGTAAAGAAATGTTTCTCTGAAACATCTGGTTGTTTTTATCCTATGTAAAATCTTACAATATTGCACTCCTCTCTTTGTTCTGAACTTCAGGAAATTCACTGAAAACTCTACAGTCCATCTCCACCAACTATCCAGACATTCATAAATGCATTTTATGTGCAGAGTACCCACCACATGCATATTCCATTTCCCAATCTTATTTCACTTTTGTCCTAATTTTTCTTTTGTTTTTTTTGGCTTCTCCACATCTCTGTAAGCTACCTTTAATAGTCTTTCAGGATGAAGTGAGGTATAAACTAACAAATATAGTTTTAAAACACTCTCAGGTTGTTTAACCTTGCATCTTAGAAACAACAGCAAGGGTCTTAATATTGTACCGTAATTACATAATATGTTACCATAGGGAAAGTGGCTAAAGAGTACACAGGACCTCCCTGTACACTTTTTTGCAACTTCCTATGAATCTACAAATTAAAAGTTAAAAATGTAAATAATCAAACAGTAAGTTTCCTAAGGGTAAAAAGATAAGTTATGATTTCTTGGTATTTCCCACATTTCTGACCCAAAGAGAAGACTATATACGTTATCTATTGAGTGTGTGAGTCCAGATAGAATCATTTAAAGGTGGCCGGGCACGGTGGCTCAAGCCTGTAATCCCAGCACTTTGGGAGGCCGAGGCGGGCGGATCACAAGGTCAGGAGATCGAGACCACAGTGAAACCCCGTCCCTACTAAAAATACAAAAAATTAGCCAGGCGCGGTGGCGGGCGCCTGTAGTCCCAGCTACTCAGGAGGCTGAGGCAGGAGAATGGCGGGAACCCGGGAGGCGGAGCTTGCAGTGAGCTGAGATCGCGCCACTGCACTCCAGCCTGGGCAACAGCGTGAGACTCCGTCTCAAAAAAAAAAAAAAAAAAAAAAGAACCATTTAAAGGTAAATAGATTTATCTTTTTCTTTTTAAATGTAAGAAACCTACATTGGGGTAATTTTAGTAAATCTATTTCCAGGAACTGAGGACCTATCCCAGCAGTTACACAATGACTATGCCACTGTTGTATACAGGAGGAAAAGGTCAAAGGCGGCTGTCCTAAGGTCTTGAAAAAGGAGACAAAAATTAATTAAAATAGCTACTATGTAATCTATCCAATGCTATAAACTGTGGAGAAATATGACTCAAGTGTTATAATATGAGCAGCTACCCTAGAAAATATAACCCAGCTCGCCATCCCAGAGGAAGAAACCACCAGGAAGAAGAGAAAGGAACACGAGGCAAGGTGCAGTGGCTCATGCCTGTAATCGCAGCACTTTGGGAGGCCGAGGCGGGCAGATCACCTGAGGTAGGGAGTTCGAGACCAGCCCTGCCCACATCGTGAAACCCTGCCTCTACTAAACATACAAAAATTAGCCAGGCATGGTGGCGGGCGCCTATAATCCCAGCTACTCAGGAGGCTGAGGCAGGACAACTGCTTGAACCCAGGAGGCGGAGGTTGCAGTGAGCCAAGATTGTGCACTGCACTCCAGCCTGGGTGACAGAGCAAGACTCCGTCTCAAAAAGAGAGAGAGAGGAACACGAATGTACACTAGACATATCACACAAGTTTCAGGCACTTTGTCAGGTTTGCTATTCCTGCACCTCTTACCTGGTATCAGAGAATTCCAAACTAATGACATTGAGGACTTTCTCCCTCTTGCCGCTGTAATAATATTTCACAAAATCACCAAGCTTCATCTTGCAGTCAGCCTGGCGGGTCACATCAATCACATCAATCTCTTTGTCAGAACCTGGAGTAAAGAGATAGGTTCTGCACCAAGTAGTCTCAGGGACTGTGGAAGACTCTCTTGTCCCCTCATCAGTCCCTAGAATGGCCTTACACTCAAAGCTTCTCTCCACCGACACTGTATGTATATGTGTGATATGTGTGTGTGTGTTTGGGGGGCAGGGGTAGGAACACATCACACTTTCCTTAGATCTATGTGCCCTGCTAGGGCAATGGAACTACCTGACACACAGCCTCACACATAGTAGTCCACCTGCCTGGGCCTTGCTTCTCCATTTCTTCTCATCCTCTCCACAGAATCTCATGCCCAGATAACAAGTGGCATGTGAGAGCCACAGTCAAAAGCTTTCTCATTTCAACAGAAGACAGACAATGATCCCTAGAACTTCCCAAGTAAAAAACGGAGTTCAACCTAGGGTTGTATAGACTATTAAAAGGAGAAGGAGCTGGGTGTGGTGGCTCACGCCTGTAATCCCAGCACTTTGGGAGGCTGAGGCGGAAGGATCGCTTGAGCCCAGTAGTTGGAGATCAGCCTGGGCAACATAGCGTGACGTCATCTCTACAAAAAATAAAACTAGCTAGGCATGGTGGTGCATCCCTGTAGTCTCAACTGCTCGGGAGATTGAGGTGTGAGGATCCCTGGAGCCCAGGAGGAGGTGGAGGTTGCAGTGAGTTAATCACGCCACTGTACTCCAGCCTGGGCAACAGGGCGAGACCCTGTCTCTGATAAATGAATGAGTGAATGAAAGAAGAAGAGACTAGGATGTTGGCTCTCTCTGCTGAAGAATGACTTTGGACAAGGCATTTCACCTCAGATTCCCAAGATGTTTAGAGAGGAAATGCAAAAACAGATTTGAGGGGAAGGGACACAGATCTTGACAGGAATGAACAATGTTACAATTAAAAGAGTCTGTAGTGTCTTACCAACATAGTGTTCAACATCCCTCACAGTGAATGATGGCGAGGGCAGCGTCATGCCCAACCCATCCTTCTTCAGGACCAGGATGGGCACACTGAAGCTATTTTCTTCCAGGAATTCCACAGTCAGTTGATTTCCAGTGGGCTTCAGAATCACTTCATCTGAGCTGAGGGCCACAGAGAGAAAGCTTGAGCCTGAGGCACTGCCCACTAAAGGCCTTATTGGAGGCTGCCACTCACCCAAGAGGTGGGGTTTTTATGAGGGGACTTAATGTAAGCTGGTAACTAATAGCAAAAACCTCATCTGCTAGGGAAGAAATGATCTGTCCAAGGCTAGAGACCAGGTCACTGGCAGAGGTGGGGAGTATTCTGCCAACATGGTGCTCTTCTCTGGGTGACAAGAAGAAATCAGTCAAAAGCCTGGCCAGAAAGAAAAGACACATCTGACGAGTTCGGCAGATTTGTTCTAACCAAGAGCAGCATTACCCATTTTAAAACACTATCAAAGAGAAAAGACTGATTAAAACAAAACAGCAACATTTTTACATCAACTTTCTCAACATGCGTACTTAATGAGTTTCAGCCTGGGCATCATTTCTAAACCTGTCTCCACAAAAAAAATTCAAAATTAGCAGGGCATGGTGGTGCAGGCCTACAGTCCTACATACTTGGGAGGCTGAGGCAGGAAGATCACTTGAACCCTAGGAGTTGGAGGCTACAATGAGCTTTGATCATGCCGCTGCACTCCAGTCTGGGTGACAGAGTCCCTGTTTCTTTCTTTTTTTAAAAAAAAAAAAAAAAAAAAAAGAAAAATAGTTTTCTTTAAATCATGGTGGAGAAAAGATTTATATTTGACAACTCTGACAACTTGTGCTGGGACAAATACATTAAGCTCAATGTCTATCTCATTTTTTTTTTTTTTTTGGGACAGAGTTTCACTCTTGTTACCCAGGCTGGAGTGCAATGGCATAGTCTCGGCTCACTACAACCTCTGCCTCCCGGGTTCAAGCGATTCTCCTACCTCAGCCTCCCGAGTAGCTGGGATTACAGGCATGTGCCACCACGCCCAGCTAATTTTCTATTTTTAGTAGATACGGGATTTCTACATGTTGGTCAGGCTGGTCTTGAACTCCCGACCTCAGGTGATCCGCCTGCCTCAGCCTCCCAAAGTGCTGGGATTACAGGCGTGAGCCACTGTGCCCGGCCTGCCTATCTCATTCTTTACGTAATCCTAGATGGTCCAAAGATTAAATTCCAAAAAATAAGGCTTTAAGAGCAGAAAAACCTGGGAAAAACCCAGTAGTCATTAAAAATAGCAATAAATAAATTTAACCATATAGAAATTAAAATATTCTGCAAGAAAGCTGTTATAAATCAGTAATAGTAACACAACAGAATGCCTGTCAACACAAGCTAGCAGTTCACAGAGAAAACAATCAAGCTGGTTTATAAATTTATGAAATCTAAGCCTGAGTGCAGTGGCTCACAACTGTAATCCCAGCACTTTGGGAGGCCAAGGAAGGCAGATTGTTTGAACCCAGGAGTTGGAGACCAGCCTGGGCAACATGGCAAAACCCCGTCTCTACAAAAAAAAAAAAAAAAAAAAAAAAAATTAGCTGGGTGTGGTGGCACACACCTGTAGTCCCAGCTACCCAGGAAGCACAGGTGGGAGGATGGATTAAGCTAGGGAGATCGAGGCTGCAGAGAGTGGTGATTGCACCACTGGACTCCAGCCTGTCTCAAAAAAACAAAAAACAAAAACAAAAAACTACTTATTTCCTTCATAATTAAAGAAATACAAGTGTGGGCTGAGTGCAGTGACTCATACCTGTAATCCCAACACTTTGGGAGGCTGAGGTGGGCAGATCATTTGAGGTCAGGAGTTTGAGACCAGCCTGGCCAGCATGGTGAAACCCCGTCTCTACTAAAAATACAAAAATTAGCTGGGCATGGTGGTGCGTGCCTGTAATCCCAGCTACTTGGGAGGCTGAGGCAAAAGAATAGCTTGAACCCAGGAAGCGGAGGGTGCAATGAGCTGAGATTGCACCACTGCACTCCAGCCTAGGCAACAGAGCAAGACACTGCCTCAAGAAAAAAAAAAAAGAAAAGAAAAGAGAAAAAGCACAAGTGGAAACAGTAGGATTTCACAATTTATCAGAAAGGCAAAAAAAATTGATAATAAACAATATTGGTGGCCGGGCGTGGTAGCTCACGCCTGTAATCCCAGCACTTTGGGAGGCCGAGGCAGGTAGATCACCTGAAGTCAGGAGTTCAAAACCAGCCTGGCCAACATGGTTAAAAACCATCTCTACTAAAAATACAAAAATTAGCCGGGCGTGGTGGCAGGTGCCTGTAATCCCAGCTACTCGGGGGACCAAGGCAGGAGAATCGCTTGAACCTGGGAGGCGGAGGTTGCAGTGAGCCGAGATCACACTATCGCACTCCAGCCTGGGAGACAAGAGCGAGACTTCATCTCAAAAAAATAAAAATAAATAAAACAAACAAACAATATTGGCTAGGATATAGGAAAATCGGCACCCTCCACACATTATCTGTGGGAATGTAGAATGGTATAGCCACTATGGATGTAATTGGCAATGTATGCAAAAACTTAAGTGCAAAGATATTCATTACAGTATTTCTTTGTAATAGCAAAATACTGGAATCAACTTAAATGTCCATCAGTAGAGGACCTGCTAAATAAATGTTACACCATGCAATGTAACATTAAACAGCCATGAAAAAGAACATCTGTATGTGCTATTATGGATTGATCTCAAATATACGTAAGTTTTTTTTAAAAAAAAGCAAGACACAGGGCTGGGCGCGGTGGCTCACGCCTGTAATCCCAGCACTTTGGAAGGCTAAGGCGGGCGGATCACGAGGTCAGGAGATCGAGACCATCCTGGTCAACATGGTGAAACCCCACCTCTACTAAAAATACAAAAAAAAAAATTAGCTGGGCATGATGGCGGGCGCCTGTAGTCCCAGCTACTCGGGAGGCTGAGGCAGGAGAATGGTGTGAACCCGGGAGGCGGAGCTTGCTGGGAGCCAAGATCGCGCCACTGCACACCAGCCTGGGTGACAGAGCGAGACTCCGTCTCAAAAAAAAAAAAAAAAAGCAAGATACGGAACAATATATAGTGTTTCCACTTGTGTCAAAAAAAGGAATTAAAAAAATCTATGTTTGTATATGCAAAAACCATTTCTGAAAGAATCTACAAATAACGGGTTGACTTTGGAGAAGGAACCTGAGGAGTCTGGGGTAGAGAGGAGAGTTTCTGCCTTTAAATAAACAAATAAAACAAGAAATATTAAGTTGAAGAAACACTTATTCCAAGTAACACTTCGGTTACAGAAAACATGAAAACAAGTAAAAAAAAAAAATAACAGATCCTGATAAGGCTGCGGAGCAAAGGGAATACTTACACCATGTTAGTGGGAATGTAAATTAGTTCAGCCACTACGGAAAGCAGTTTGGAGATTTCTCAAAGAACTTAAAAGAGAACTACCATTCCACTCAGCAATCGCATTACTGGGTATATACCCAAAGGAAAATAAACCATTCTACTAAAAAGATGCATGCACTGATATGTCTGCAGCATTATTCACAATCAAACTAGGTGCCCATCAACAGTGGAATGGATAAAGAAAAGTGTGGTACATATATACCATGGAATACTACACAGCCATAAAACAGAATAAAATCATATACTTTTCAGTAACATGGATGCAGCTGGAGATCATTATCCTAAGCCAATTAATGCAGGAACAGAAAATCAAATACTGCTTGTTCTTACTTTTAAGTAGGAGCTAAACATTGGGTACCCATAGATAAAGATGGGAACAATAGATACTGGGGACCAGTCTAGTCGGGAGGGAGGTAGCAAGGAAGGGGCTGAAAAACTAGCTACTGGGTACTATGTTCACTGCTTGGGTGATGGGGCCATTTGCACCCCAAACCTCAGCACATGCAGTATACCCACTTAAACAAACCTGCACAAGTACTTCCTGAATCTAAAATCAAAGTAGAAATTATTTTTAAAAAACCTGAACATGGTCTACTGAATTAAAAAAACCAAGCAAAAGAGACTGCTTTGTTCCTTTTTTTAACTCATTATTTTTGCTTCTTTCATGTAATTTACTTTTGACAAGGCCAGCTTAATTTTAAAAAGATAAAACCTCTTTTCGATTATAAAAGAGATATTATGACCAATAATTTTTTTATATTAAAAGAGTTTCTTCTTCTCTATGAGAGAATTAAATTTTCTGATCCTAAGACTCCTTCTAGGCCGGGCACGGTGGCTCAAGCCTGTAATCCCAGCACTTTGGGAGGCTGAGACGGGCGGATCACGAGGTCAGAAGATCGAGACCATCCTGGCTAACACAGTGAAACCCCGTCTCTATTAAGAAATACAAAAAACTAGCCGGGCGAGGTGGCGGGCGCCTGTAGTCCCAGCTACTCGGGAGGCTGAGGCCTGAGAATGGCGTAAACCCGGGAGGCGGAGCTTGCAGTGAGCTGAGATCCGGCCACTGCACTCCAGCCTGGGCGACAGAGCGAGACTCCGTCTCAAAAAAAAAAAAAAAAAAAAAAAAAGACTCCTTCTAGTCAGCATTCCTTGGGTAAATTTAAGTATCTAACTTAGGTGAATACTGCCTCCCAACTACCAAAAGTTTTCCAGAAATTGACCAAACCAGAAGGAATTTGCAGAGCCCTGAAGATACTCACAAATTGGGGAGGCTCCTAATGGGACAGCCACTGGGAAAGCTGGGAAGAGGTGAGTTCCAGCCTCCCAGAGCCCTGGCATTCACCAGCCATTGGAGGTAGGGTTCCTCACCTGTCAAAAGTCCTACTCCGGAGCTCTCTGATGAACGTAGGGCTCCCGGTCTTCACTGGTTTCCCCTTGTGTGTATCATGCCCCTTTGAAGATCCGCGGCGTTTTTTCACTAAGCCAGAAAAAGATGAGAGATTGTGAGTCAGAACGGTCATGAGCTATGATACCAAGAACAAAGGCCTCAGTAGACTCTCTTCCAATCTAACCACCCCTTGGAGCATTTGTAGTCAATGAGGTCCTCACAGATTCAGGAAAGTTCCTGGTGAAGATGGGTACTTTCTCTGGATAAGCCTTAGGAAGAGAGGGAGGTGAAGTTATTAACTTCTGCCCTCTCAGTGAGATAGCTGCTGGCCTGTGGAGCCTGCACAGGCTTCTGCTATTTCCTGAGGAAAAAGAATCAGAAGTGCTCAGGCAAAAGCAATCACTCCCCCAAATTTCCTTTCCTTTGTCTCTCCTCTGGATTGTCTTCTCTAAGAAACCCTAAGATCTACTTACTAATGGAGGGCCCATGCAAGACTTCACAGTTGGGGCAGTGGTAGAGGTCAATGTCAGCAGCCTTCTCCTCTTCAACACCAACACAACTGAAAAAGAGAAAAACAGTCAAGGTTTATGGAAATTTTATTTTTTATGAGGTCTAGAACAGTGCTGTCCAGTAGAACAGCTATTAAGTACATGTGGCTATTTATGTTTAAATCCATTAAAATTAAGTAAAATTTAAAATTTCAAGTGCTCAGCAGCCACATGTGGTTAGGGGTTACTGTATTAGACAGTGGTGTGATCATGGCTCACTGCAACCTCTGCCTCCTGGATTCAAGTGATTCTCCTGCCTCAGCCTCCCAATTAGCTGGGATTATAGGCATGCGCCACCATGCCTGGCTAATTTTTGTATTTTTAAGAGAGACGAGGTTTCACCACATTGGCCAGGCTGGTCTCAAACTCCTGAGTTCAAGTGATCCACCCACCTCTGCCTCCCAAAGTGTAGGATTATAGGTGTGAGCCACCACGCCCAGCCTTATAACCTAATTTTTAAACTTGAGATACTTTATTAAATGAAAAAGACTAAAAAAAAAAATTCTAGTCAACAGTAGTTCTGAATGAAAAATTACAGATAATCCTTTTTATCTTATCTGTGCTTCTCATTTCCTACAACAAACATCTGTTGCTTATTTCACATTTTAAAGACTTAAAAAGATTTACTTAATTTTGAAAATTTGACTTTGCATGTATATGAGGTGGTAATCTCACAAGATTCAACCTTCCCTTACTAGGGAAGGCACCAGCAGCCCCCCAAATAAATTCTTGCTAAAAGTAAACACCTAGGCCAGTCACAGTGGCTCATACCTGTAATCCCAGAACTTTGGGAGGCTGAGGCAGGAGGATCACTTAAGCCCATGAGCTCAAGACCAGCCTGGGCAACAAATTGAGACCCCCAACTCTACCAAAACAAACAAAAAAATTTAGCTGAGCATGGAGGCTGAGCTGGATCACTTGAACCCAGGAGATTGAGGCTGCAGTGAGCCATGATTGTGCTACTGTACTTCAGCCTGTGTGACAGGACGAGACCCTGTCTCCAAAAAAAAAAAAAGAAGACCCAAGTCTTAAAATCTTTGGTTTGCCACACACAGCAGAGAACATTAAGGCAGAGTTCAAGTTGTTTCAGCCAAGATCATGCTCATAAATGGACTTCCTGGGATTAGGACTCTACCATCTTCCCAACTAATAATCTCATGCCTATAAACCAGCACCTTATCAATAAACCAGGGATATCACCATCAACTTTGTAGGGGTTTTAATGATTCAATAAGATAATGTATATAAAGTGCAAAGCATGGCCAGTCGCGGTAGCTCACACCTGTAATCCCAGTACTTTGGGCGGCCAAAGTAGGAGGATTGCTTGAGGCCGGGAGTTCAAGACCAGCCTGGGCAACATAGGGTAACCCCATCTCTATAAAAATAACACTAATGTGTGCAGCACAGTGAGCATAAAGTCTGATACACAGTAAGTATCTGGTTTCACAGTAAGTGCTAGAAGTCCAGTCTGGACCTCACCTTTCACCTGCCTAAACCTTCTTCAAAGATATTCCCCAGACCTTGTAGCATTAACTCACTTCCCTGGACTGCATGCTTTCTATCTCATACCCCCGGTTCCCTCTGGACAGTACTGAAGAAGGAAGCCTCTTCACCTCTCTCTCCCCTAAACTTTCACCCCATGTGGCTATGTGCTTTCTCTACTCTAAACACCCGCTGCTCGTCCCCTTTCCCAACTTGGTAAACAAACTGCTGAACATTGGCACTCCCTTCAACAAACACTCCTTCACCTTCCAGGCTTAACTGAATGCAGTTTCTCCTATGGGAAAGTCATTTTCTCTACACCACTGCCACTCACAAAGTGTGATCCACAGACTAATGCTGGCCTGTGAACTATTTACTACAGGTCTGTGATAAGTACAGAAAGTAAGAGTAAGTATCACTATTATGCAAAAGTTTTTACAGCAATGTAACAGAATAATTTTATATCTGTTCAATCTAATAATAAAATTTTGGGCTTGTCTTTTATATGTTTTTTGGTTCATACCATATATATATATATATATTTTCTTTTTTTTTTTTTGAGACAGAGTCTCGCTCTGTCGCCCAGGCTGGAGTGCAGTGGCGCGATCTCAGCTCGCTGCAAGCTCCACCTCCCGGGTCCATGCCATTCTCCTGCCTCAGCCTCCCGAGTAGCTGGGACTACAGGCGCCCACCACTACGCCCGGCTAGTTTTTTGTATTTTTAGTAGAGACGGGGTTTCACCGTGTTAGCCAGGATGGTCTCGATCTCCTGACCTCGTCATCTGCCCACCTTGGCCTCCCAAAGTGCTGAGATTACAGGCATGAGCCACCGTGCCCGGGCAGTTCATGCCATTTTTTCTAATAATTCTTTTTTTTTTACATTATAAAAGGATTGACCCCCCTTTCGGCCGGAACCGCCATCTTCCAGTAATTTGCCAAAATGACGAACACAAAGGGAAAGAGGAGAGGCACCCGATATATGTTCTCTAGGCCTTTTAGAAAACATGGAGTTGTTCCTTTGGCCACGTATATGCGAATCTATAAGAAAGGTGATATCGTAGACATCAAGGGAATGGGTACCGTTCAAAAAGGAATGCCCCACAAGTGTTACCATGGCAAAACTGGGAGAGTCTACAACGTTACCCAGCATGCTGTTGGCATTGTTGTAAACAAACAAGTTAAGGGCAAGATTCTTGCCAAGAGAATTAATGTACGTATTGAGCACATTAAGCATTCTAAGAGCAGAGATAGCTTCCTGAAACGCGTGAAGGAAAATGATCAGAAAAAGAAAGAAGCCAAAGAGAAAGGTACCTGGGTTCAACTGAAGCGCCAGCCTGCTCCACCCAGAGAAGCACACTTTGTGAGAACCAATGGGAAGGAGCCTGAGCTGCTGGAACCTATTCCCTATGAATTCATGGCATAATAGGTGTTTAAAAAAAAAAAAATAAAAGACCTCTGGGCTGGAAAAAAAAAAAAAAAAAAAAAAAAGGATTGGCCCATTATAGATTGGAAATTTTAAAAGTGCCTTGGTTCTTTGCCACATAACTCAGGACTGGGTTGTGGCGAGCCATCCCTCTCACTCCCTGGTGAGACTTCCAGATCATCTCTCCTCTACCCTTGTGTAAGAGTTCCCACTGCTCTGAGTTCCATACCATCCAGCCATACCACGTCCCACTCCTCTTCATCACTGCCACATACCCATCTCCCCAACATACCCCTTCAGTCGCTGAAGAACCTGCTCAGATTCTTCTCCAACCCAAGTCCTGCCAACATCCTACATGAAATCAGTATCCATGTGGAGATACAACATTCCAGGCACTTAGTTTCTTGATCTTCTCATCTTCAGAGACTGCTACCCTCTACTCCCATTTCAGGTACCAACTCTCATGACCATCCCCCAGACCCTGTCAACACCAGCAACTGCTGTACCTCTGGAGTATGAAACTCATACATCACCCTCTCTGACCACAAGTCTATCTATTCAGCTGTCATTCACTATATCCTGTTCTTTGCCCTCAAAACTCACCTATTCATACACTCTTGACTTTACCCTCCCCTTCCTTATCTGGTTGAGATTCCAGCATTCCTCACTTCAATCATTCTCTTACAGATATCCTCACTTGCCCCACTGCCTTTCATCCCCACATGCAAACCCTAACCCTGGCTCAGTACAACTACCTAACTCTAGACCACTAGATGTGGCCAGAGAAAAGTCACCCATTGGATTGGTGCCATCATAAATTCACTGTCCAAAATATTTGGATTGGTCAGGCAAGGTGGCTCACGCTCGTAATCCCAGCATTTTGGGAGGCTAAGGCAGGTGGATCAACTGAGGTCAGGAGTTTGAGACCAGCCTGGCCAACATGATGAATCCCCATCTCTACTTAAAATACAAAAATTAGCTGGGAATGGCGGTGGGCACCTGTAATTCCAGCTACTCAGGAGGCTGAGGCAGAACAGCTTGAACCCAGGAGGCAGAGGTTGCAGTAAGCCGAGAGCATGTCACTGCACTCTAGCCTGGGCGACAGAGCAAGATTCTGTCTCAAAAAAAAAAAAAAAAAAGTCTGGATCATGCTGCCTGACGATCCTTCTGTAATTCCCCACTCAACTCTCTCTCATTATCTACTGTGGCTATTTCAAATCTCTTACCCCGCTACCTGCCTCTTCTCTCTCAACAAATTACCTTGCTTCCTACTACTTCTGGTTTTTGTTTTTGGTTGTTGTTGTTGTTTTAAGCATTCTTTGCTTTCATTCTTTGAGTTCCTTAATGTTTTTATTTTACTTTGTTTTTTTTAGAGTCAGAGTCTCACTGGGTTGCACAGGCTGGAGAGCAGTGGTGCCAGTCATAGTTCACTGCAGCCTTGAACTCCTGGGCTCAAGTGATCCTCTTGCCCCAGCCTCCCAAGTAGCTAGGACAAGCACACACCACCATGCCCAGCTAATTTGTGTGTGTGTGTGTGTTTTGTAGAAAAGGGGTGTCTTGCTTTGTTGCCCAGAATGGTCTCAAACTTCTGGCCTTAAGTGATCCTCCTACCTCAGCCTCCCAATGTGTTGGGATTACAGGTGTGAGCCATCATGCCAGCCACTTCCTACTTCTACACTTGATCTTAGCCAAAAGACCGAGAGGCGATGCACTTCCTACTTCTTAGAGAAAATTAAGTAATCAGAGGTGAACTACCTTAACTTCTCATCACCAAATCTACTTCCTTCTACACCCATCCTTTTTTTCCTGTCGTAACAACAGTACTATCTTTCCTTCCTTCTAAAGCCAAGTTTTCCATCTGGGTCACATGTTTTCTTACCTTCTCAATCAATTATTCCTTCTTTCTGCAGTATCTTCAATCTCTCTCTTTCTCTTCACAATAGCATTTAAACAAGTCTATTCGTGTTTACAAATTCAAAAACCAAGACCTACCCACCCTCCCATCCTCCCTCCCTCCTGTCTGCCCCTTCGCAGCCAAACATCATCTTTCTTTAAACCTATGCAGCTTAAAAACAAAGTAAATAAATCTATGCAGCTTGATAATGATCCCTTTTTTGAGTAAGTAACGGTTGTACATGGTGCAAAACTCAGAGTACAGAAGTATATAGAGTAAAAAGTCTCCCTCCCACCCTTAGCTGCCCAGTAGTATCAAGAGGTGTTCTATCAAAGCCAAATCAATACTTTCTTAGGGTTGCTATGTGCACTTTGTGACTCATCCCCTGCTACAGTCTGATCTTAGTCCCCACCTTCTTTAAAATAGATCTCACTGATGTCCCGACCTCTTTGTTGATATAAGCAATAAGTACTTCTCCGCTTTATCTCCCTTAACTTCTTAGCACCATTTTCGCACTGCCAACCCTGTACTCTCTCCACCTGACAAGCTTTCTACCCTTTACTTCTATAATGCCCCATTTGGCTGGTGCCCTTCCTTCAGCAGATATTTAATGAGCATCCGCCAGGCTATGTCTGGTCTAGGGGCTGGTGAGACGAAGACAAAAAACAAAGCATACAAAAATCCCTGCCCTCACAGAGCTGATGTTCTAGTGGGGAGGAAGACAAGAAACAAGATAAATCAATGCAATTGGTGAAACACATTGTATGTTAGATAATGAGAAGACCTAGGTAGAAAAAAAAAACAGGAAGGGGAATATAGAGGAATATATATATGTGAATATATAACACTATACACCACACACACACACACACAATCGGGGGGGAGGGGGGAGAATGGCAGTGAGGGTGAAATATTAGATAGGGAAGACAGGTAAAGACTGACAAAATGGCTTTTGAATAAAGACCCAAAGGGAGTAAGGGAGCAAGCCCCCCATGTGGCTATGAAGGAAGAGCATCCCAATAGGAACAGCGAGTACAAAAGCCCTGTGGTGGGAGCGTCCCTAGACTACAAAGGTAGCAGAGAAGAGGAGAGTGTTCTAGAGTAGAGAGCTAGGAGGACAGTACTAAGTCAGAAAGGCAATAGACTCACGTAGTAGGGTATTGTAAGCCACTGTAATGCACTCTAGCTTTTCCTGGGTAGCCACAAGAACTGGGGAGTCACAGCCACTATGAGTTAGGGATGTGATGTGATTTTAATTATGTCTTTGGCTGTTCCTTTTTCGCAATGAATTCTTTTTCTCCTGCCCAGTCCTTAAATGTTGAAGTTTCTTAGGTCCTCTTACCTGGGCACTCTTTTCTCCTCACTTTTCCTCATTGTTCTCACTCCCGGGGCTCCATGTGCCCTCTATGCACTCATAACTCCAAGCCAGATCTTCCTGCTGGATTTTAGACCCTTCCCTCCAAATGCCTCCTGGGGGAGACATTTCTACTGGATAGTCACTTACGTACTTCAAATTCAACATGTCCAAACTCAGTTTTTCCCTCTGTCTGTCCCCTAAACATGCTCCCTTCTCTTAGGTTTCCCACTTCAGCAAATGGCTCCATAACCTCACCAGGCATTCAAGCCAGAAACCTGGCAGCTATCACTGATTCACCTCTAGCCCTCTCCCTCCACTATACCCTGAAGTAGGCATTCTAGCATCAAGTTAAGAACACTGACTTTAGGTCAACTCTCTGGGTTTGCATCTTGGCTGTGCCACTTACTAGCTGTGGGATCTTGGACAAGTTACTTAACCTCTCTGTGCCTCAGTTTCCTCATTGTAAGATGGGGATAAAAACTGTACCTACTTCATAAGGTTGTTATCAAAAGCTAATGAACTAATATATAGGAAGTGTTTAGAACATTGCCTGGCCCATAGTAAGTGCTCTGTATGTTTGTTGTTGTTATCCAAGTTATCAGCACGTCCTATCAACTCTCTTTATTAGCTATCAATTGTGCCAATTTGTCATCCTTACTGCCCCTGCGCTAGTTAAGGCCACTATTATCTCTAACTCGGTTATTGTCCTGCCCTCCTAACTGGACTCCTGGCCCCTATTCTGTCCCCACCCAATTGGCCCTCCACACTACAGCTAAAGTGATCATTTAAAAACACAAATTTGATCCTATCAACCCATGCTTAAAATGCCTCGCAGGGTTCCTATTTTTCCTAGGGTAAAGTATAAACTTACCATGGCCCAAAAGGCCTTGCCTCTCTGGCTGAGCTCACCTCTTTCCCCTCACACACAGCGTACGCTAGGAGAGACATTCCTACTACATAGCTCACTTACAATCTGTGGGGCCTAATGGAAATGAAAGTGGGAGCTCTCTGTTCAAAAAATAGAAAAGCTTTTTCCTTTCTTCCATGGTCTCTCTTAACTTACCATGCAGTTTTAATATGCTAGTTACTGTCATGCTCCCTCGGGTATAGGGGTAACTCAAGGGGCGAGTACAGGCCCACACAAGTACCCTGGGGCCCTGCCCGGTGACTTAGTACACAGGGTACATGCACCCAACCGACTCTGTCCACACCTGCACCTGGGCCCAGCGCCCCAGGCAGCTAGCCAAGAACCTGTTCGGGGAGGTAGAAAGGCAGCAGGAGGTAGAACCACATATGAGCCAAGACTCTTAAGTCCCCATCGCACACTCCACTGTTCCATCACATACAAATCACAAAATCAAAGGCAAAATTATTAAGAATTTCAAGACAACCACCACAGAACATTAAACCTCAGGCATGGGGCACCATGTGACTATAGCAATTGCACACCTATGAAGCCAGCCCTGCTCTAAAAAGCCAGCAGACTCTCAGTGCCATACTCTGTCTATAGCTCTAGCCTCTGGGTTTCATCACATGTATCTCCTTCTACCTGAAACATTCCTGCTCTTCCTCTTCCCTGCTGCTGTGGCACCACCCCCCCACACACTATCCCTATTTCAGCCTTTACCACAAGGCCTTGGAACTGCTCACTTACCTGCTGTCTGTCCCCACTACATTTGCCAGATAGTGTATCTTGTTTACCAAAAGTCCTCACCTTTCCCATCTCTCAGTCTTGCCTTACTTTATTATTCAACAAACATTCAAAGTGCTAGACAACTCCTCATATCAGGGAGGCAGACATGAAAAATCGGGCTTCTGGCTATACTGTCTCAACAGTTACCACCTGGGACCAAGGGTGGTAAATGCTGATTTGCTCTGAGTAGCTTCCTTAGTCAAGAGGATAATTATTATAGCACCAGGTCTTGTGATTAAGATGAGTTATCCCCATCGTATACTGCAAAGCCAAGCACACAGTAAGCAGTATTTGTTAAGTAAATGAGTGCATAAATTCAACAAATATTGATTGAGCACAGACACTGCCCTCATGGACTGGACATTTTAGAGCGGGAGACAGAGAGGCAGTGTCAAAACAGTTTCATAAGTGCTATAAAGTCAATAAAGCAAGGTAACAGGATAGTGAGTGAATGAATTTGAAGTTAGCATAAAAGGCACTGAGAAAAAAACTGAGCTATGAACTTTACATATTATCACATTTAATCTCCACAACAAATCAGGGCTTTCCATACAACATTCACAGACATTAAACACAGAAGCAGAGGTTTAAAGTACAGGCTTAGGAGCCAAAATGCCGAGGTTTGAATCTCACCTCTGCCACTTACCAGCTATGTGAACTTAAGCAATTCATACTTAACCTTTCTGCATCTCAGTTTCTGCATCTGTGAAATGGAACTACTAATTGTACCCACTTCATAGGGTGGTTAAGAGGATTAAATGAGCTAAAATAGGTAAAGTACTTAAAGTTCCTGGCACATGATAAGTATTAGCTATTATCATCATCGTTAATATTATCCTGATTTAACAGATGAGAAATCTGGGTCTGAGTGGTTAATTGTTGGCAATTACAAAACTACTAAGTAGCAGAGCAGGATAAAAATTCAGCACTTTGTGACTCTACTATATCACTACAATATGTAACCAGGATATAATGTGGGGTAATTAATACAGTCAAGTGTTATGAGCGCTCCAAAATGGACACTCAATTCTTCCAGGGATGTGGAACTGAGTGGGAGCTGAGGCTTGGAGATGCCTGAGAGATGATGATGTTGCTCAAGATCCTGTCTGGCTTATCTCCTCAACCTTGCTTTCTGAGGGTGCCCAAGGATCCAGGTCCAGACAGAGCACCATCTATAAAACCAGAAGCTGAAGCATCCACCATTCCCACCATTCCACCCCCCAACTCCAGGCACACAGGACTTAAAGGAATGCAAAGGACACAGCAAGTTCCAGTGCACCTAGGAAGTGTCTCCTTTATGAGTTTGTCATGTAATAGGCTTCACTAAATTCTAGATGCACCAATGGAATAACTTCATATGCACTGACATGCACACAGACTGTTCTATCTCAAAAAAAAAAAAAAAAAAAAAAACCCGAACAAAAAAACCCTTTTGTGATCCCCTCAGCCACTGCCCCATTACTCTAGTCCCCTTTACACCAAATTCCTCAAAATTGAGTCATTCTTGAGTTCCTTCTTTCACAATCCCAATCCAATCTATCAGCAAATCCTGTATCAATATATATTCAAAATCCAAACACTTCTCATCATCACTGACTCTACTTTAAGCCACCACCGCCTAACTAGACCAGTGTTTCTCAAATTTTAGGGAATATCAGAAACACCTGGTAAACTTGTTAAAATACAGATTCCTAGGCCCCATCCCCAGAGATCCTGATTCAGTAGGACTGGGTTGGGCCTACAAATGGGTTGGGCCTATAAACGTGCATTTCTAACGACCTCTCAGGTGATACTGATGCTGCTGATCCAGGGACCACGCTTTAAGGAATAATGATCTACAGTAGCCCCCAAATTCTCCCTGCTTCCACTTTGCCCCTAACCTTCAGTCTATCCTCACAATAGCCAAACCTGAATCAGATCGTAACTCTCACTTGCTCAAAAAACTTCTGTGGCTCCATTCCAGAGTAAAAACAAAGTCGTTACACTCTATACCCGTGGTTTTTAAACTTAGCGTGCATCAGAAGCATCTGAAGGGCTGTTAAACCACAGATTCCGGGGCTCCATCTCCAAAGTTTCCGATTCAGTCTGGGGTGGGATCCAAGAACTGGCCTAACCAGTTCCTAGATAATGCTGATCCTGCTGGTCTGGGAACCATACTTGGAAAATCACTGCTGTATATGATCTGCGCACCCCCGACCCTTAACCTCAGCTTCTATTACTCTCCCCTCACTCACTCTGTTCCAATAGCATTGGACTGGAATGGTAGCATGCCAGGCCTGCACCCCACTTGGGTCCTTTATTTCCTCTACCTGAAACACTCTTCCCCTCCTTACCAGCATGGCTTCCTTCCTCACTTTCCTTCAGGCTCATATGTAACCCATCTGTAATCATCCTATATAAAGTAACCACTACTTCAACCCTGGGGTGGTACTTCTTCTCCTGCTCACCCTACTTTACTTTTCTCTAGACCATGTATTACCACTTGACACACTATATATTAAGCTGTTAGTTTACTGTCTCATGCTCACTGTCATATCCCCCCTTCCCCACCCCAGTGTCCAGAACAATGCCTGGCACATAGCACATACCTGATTTTCCCTATCTTCCATAACTTCTAACAACTTGAACAGTGATTTATATTGTCTATAGTACTGTATTCTACAGTGAGAGTACAGGAGACCCAGGTTTGATCTGTGGTCCAGCTGTCTGTGTAGCTTTAGGCACATTATTTAACCTATCACTGCTGGTTCTGGAACAATATGAAGTAGATGCACTCCTCCCTATCCCTCCAAGTACAGCTAAAAACCCTGGATGTTATATACAAAACAAATACAAAACTCTGAAAGGTGAAGAGAAGAAAGCAGACCTACTAGAGACACCTAGCAGGTGGTGGATAGCACCAAAGATCAGTGGGGAACCTGTACTTCCACCCCAACCTGGCAGTCATCAAGTAGTACCCCCTTTCTGCCACTGAAGTGCAGTGTCTGAGAAGGTCTGCAAAAATGGAAGTCTTAAATAAGATCCAGGATCTCATAACATAATGCCCAACATGTCCAGAATATAATTAAAATAATTATTTGTCATATCAAGAACAAGGAAAATCACAACTCGAGTAAGAAAAGAAAATCAACAGATGTCAACACTGAGATGACACAGATGCTGGAATTATCTAAGAATTTTAAAGGCGCCATGATACAAAAGCTTCAACGAGCGATTAAGAACATGCCTGAAACAAATGAATAAACAGAAAGTGTCACCGGGCAGTGCAGCACTTTGGGAGGCCGAGGTGGGCAGATCACGAGGTCAGGAATTCGAGACCACCCCGGCCAACGTGGTGAAACCCCATTTCTACTAAAAATACAAAAGATAGCTGGGCGTGGTGGCGTGTGCCTGTAATCCTAGCTACTCGGGAGGCTGAGGCAGGAGATTCGCTTGAACCCGGGGAGGCAGAGGTTGCAGTGAGCCAAGATCACGCCATTGCACTCCAGCCTGGGCAACAGACTGAAACTCTATCTCGGAAAAAAAAATAATAATGATAAAATTAATAAATAAATAAATAGAAAGTGTCAGCAAAAATTAGCCAGGCATGATGGCGTGTGCCTTTAATCCCAGGTACTTGGGAGGCTGAGGCAGGATAAGCACTTGAACCCGGGAGGTGAAGGTTGCAGTGACCCAAGATCGCACCACTGCACTCCAGTCTAGGTGACAGAGCTAGACTCTTGTCTCAAAAGAAAAAGAAAAAGTGTCAACAAAAAATAGAAAATCTCCGGAAAAAAATAGAAGATATAGAAAAGAACCTAACAGAATTTTTAGAACTGAGAAATACAGTAACTTAAATGAAAATTCTTTACATGAGTTCAACAGCAGAATGGAGAAAACAGAGAAAAGAATCAGTAAGTTGAAGATAGAACAATAGAAATTATCCAATCTGAACAACAGAAAGAAAATAGATTGGAAAAAAAATGAACAGAGCCTCAGCAACCTACAGGACTACAACAAAAGACAAACCCAAAGAAATCCACACTAAGACATGGCTTAGTCAAATTCCTAAAAGCAAAAGACAAAGGAAAATCTTGAAAGCAATGAGAGATAAATGACATATTACCTCAAAGAGAACACCAATTTGAATGACAAAGCCTCTCTCATCAGAAACCACGGAGGGCAAAAGGAAGTAGCAGAATAGTTTTCAAGCACTGAGATAAAAGAACTAGAAACCCAGAGTTCGATATCAAGTGAAAAGATCCCCTAAGAATTCAAGGGAAATCAAGATATTCTCAGATGAAGGAAAACTAAACATATTTGTTGCCAACAGACTTACCCTAAAAGAATGAGTAGGCTTGGCGTGGTGGCTCACGCCTGTAATCCCAGCACTTTGGGAGGCCGAGACGTGTGGATCATTTGAGGTCAGGAGTTCGAGACCAGCCTGGCCAACATGGTGAAACCCCGTCTCTACTAAAAATACAAAAATTAGCGGGGTGGTAGTAGCATGCGCCTGTAATCCTAGCTACTCAGTAGGCTGAGGCAGGAGAATCGCTTGCGCCTGGGAGGCAGAGATTGCAGTGAGTCAGAAAGCACCACTGCACTCCAGTCTGGGCAACAGAGTGAGACCCTGTCTCATAAATAAATGAAAAATTAAAAGAATAAGTAGGCCGGGCACAGTGGCTCACGCCCGTAATCCCAGCACTTTGGAAGGTCGAGATAGGTAGATCACAAGGTCAGGAGTTCCGAGACCAGCCTGGCCAATATGGTTAAACCCCATCTCTACTAAAAATACAAAAATTAGCCAGGTGTGCTGGCAGGCGCCTATAGTCCCAGCTACTCATGTGGCTGAAGCAGGAGAATCACTTGAACTCGGGAGGCAGAGGTTGCAATGAGCCAAGATCGCGCCACTGCACTCCAGCCTGGGCGAGATAGAGCGAGACTCCGTCTCAAAAACAAAAAAAAAAAGAACAAGTAAAGGAAGCTCTCTGAAACAGAAAAGAAATGATAAAGGAGGAATCCTGAAACATCAGGAAATTAGACTGAACAAAGAGTAAAAATATGGGTAAATACAATATACTTTCCCTCTCCTCGAGTTTTCTACATCATGTTTGATAGTTGAAGCAAAAATTATACCACTGTATGATGTGATTCTTAATGCATGTGTAACAAATATTTAAGATTCATTACATTATAAACAAGGCTGGGCGCAGTGGTTCACACCTGTAATCCCAGCACTTTGGGAGGCTGAAGTGGGAGGATTGCTTGAGCCCAGGAGTTCGAGACCAGCCTGGGCAACATAACAAAGACCCAGTCTCTACAAAATAAAAAATTTAAAAAATCAGCCAGGCGGCCAGGCGCGGTGGCTCACGCCTGTAATCCCAGCACTTTGGGAGGCGGAGGCAGGTGGATCACGAGGTCAGGAGTTCAAGATCAGCCTGGCCAAGATGGTGAAGCCCTGTCTCTACTAAAAATACAAAAAATTAACCAGGCATGGTGGCAGGCGCCTGTAATTCCAGCTACTCTGGAGGCTGAGGCAGAGAATTGTTTAAACATGGAGGGTGGAGGTTGCAGTGAGCCGAGATCATGCCACTGCACTCCAGCCTGGGCGACAGAGCAAGACTCTGTCTCAGGAAAAAAAAAAAAAAAAAAAATCAGCCAGGCATGGTGGTGCATGCCTGTAGTCCCAGATACTAGGGGGTGGGGGGCTGAGGTGGGAGGATCACTTGAGCACAGGAGGTTTAGGCTGCAGGTGAGCCGTGACTGTGCCACTACACTCCAGCCTGGGCAACAGAGCAAGACTCTGTCTCAACAACAACAAAACAATTAATTATATTATAAACAAAAGAGCATTAAGGCATGTAAAGTTTCAATCGGACACGGTGGCTCACACCTGTAATCCCAGCACTTTGGGAGGCTGAGGCAGGTGGATCACAAGGTCAGGAGTTCGAGACCAGCCTAGCCAACATAGTGAAAAGTTGTCTCTACTAAAAATACAAAAATTAGCCAGGTACGGTTGACCGCGCCTGTAGTCCCAGCTACTCGGGAGGCTAAGGTGGGAGAATCGCTTGAACCCAGGAGGCGGACGTTGCGGTGACCCAAGACCACGTCATTGCGCTCCAGCCTGGGTGACAGAGTGAAAAGAAAAGTAAAGTTTCTACTCTTCAATCAAACTGGTAAAATGTCAAGAGCAGTTGCTTATGGTAAGTTATATGTATAATGTAATACCTAGAGCAAGTACTGAAAAAAGCAATATAGAGATAACTCGGGCCAAGAGCAGTAGTTCATGCCTGTAATCCCAGCAATTTGGGAGGCTGAGGTGGGAGGATCATCTGAAGCCAGAAGTCCAAGACCATCCCAGGCAACAAAGGGAGGTACCACCAACCTACACCCACACCCTCCCCACACGAAAAATTAACAAAATTAGGGGACGCAGTGGCACGTGCTTATAGTTTCAGCTACTGTAGAGGCTGAAGCATGAGGAGATTGCTTATGCCCTGGAGTTTGAGGCTGCAGTAAACCATGATCAAACCACTGCACTCCAGCCCAGGTGACACAGAGACCCTGTCTCAAAAATAAATGAATGAATGAGTAGGCCGGGTGCAGTGGCTCACACCTGTAATCCCAGCACTTTGAGAGGCCAAAGCGGGCAGATCACCTGAAGTCAGAAGTTCAAGACCAGCCTGACCAAAATGGAGAAACCCCGTCTCTACTAAAAATACAAAATGAGCTGGGTGTGGTGGCACATGCCTGTAGTCCCAGCTACTCAGGAAGCTGAGGCAGGAGAATCACTTGAACCCGGGAGCCGGAGGTTGCGGTGAGCCAAATCGCCCCATTGCACTCCAGGCTGGGCAACAAGAGCGAAACTCTGTCTCAAAACATAACAAAAAAAGAAAAAAGAAAAAAAATCAGCAAGGATTAGAAGAATTCAGCAACACCATTAACCAACAGTAGTTAATTGACATTTATAGAACACTCCACCCAAAAATGGCAGAATACACATTCTTTTCCAGTGATCATGAAACATTTACCAACATAGACTCTGGGCTATAAAACAAATCTCAATAAATGTAAAGGAATTGAAATCATACAGAGCATATTCTCTGACCACTATCAAACTAGAAGTCAGCAACAGAACGATAACAGGAAACTCTACAGAAACTTAAAAATTAAACAACATATTTCTATACTTCATGGGTCAAACAGGAAGTTTCAAGGGGAATTTAAAAATGCCTTGAGCAGCAGGAGGATCACTTTAGCCCAAGAGTTGGAGGCTGCAGTGAGCTATGATCCTGCCTCTGCACTCCCGCCTGGGCAACAGAGTGAGACACTGTCTCAAAAAAAAAAAAACCTTTTTCTTTCTTTTGGTTTTTGTCTCAAGAAAAAAAAAACCTTTTTTTTGTTTTCTTTTTTAATGCTTTGAATTACATGAAAAGGGAAAATGTAACCTATTAAAATCTATCGGTGCTGAGAAGGAAATTAACAGCTAAAGGCTTACATCAGAAAAGAAAGAAAGGCCGAGTGTGCTGGGTCACACCTGTAATCCCAACACTTTGGGAGGCCGAGGCAGGTGGATCACCTGAAGTCAGGAGTTCAAGACTAGCCTGGCCAACATGGTGAAACCCCATCTCTATTAAAAATACAAAAAATTAGCTGGGCGTGGTGGCAAGCGCCTATAATCCCAGCTACTCGGGAGGCTGAGGCAGGAAAATCACTTGAACCCAGGAGGTAGAGGTTGCAGCGAGCCGAGATCGCGCCATTGCACTCCAGCCTGGGCAACAGCAGCGAGACTCCGTTTCAGGAAAAAAGAAAGTCTCAAATCAATAATCTAAACTCCCACCTCAAGAAACTAGATAGAGAGCAAAATAAACCCAAAGGAGAAAGAAAATAATAAAGTACAGAAATCAATTAAATTGAAAACAGAAAGACAACAGAAAAAGTTAATGAAACAAAAAGCTTGTTCTTTGAAAAGATCGATAAAACTGACAAACCTCTAGTAAGTCTGACAAATACGAAAACGAATTTTTTTTGTTTTTGTTCGAGACAGGGTCTCGCTCCATCACCCAGGGTGGAGTGCAGTGGCGCGATCACAGTTCACTGAAGCCTCAACTTCCTGGGCTCAAGCAATCCTCCCGCCTCAGCCTCCTGGGTAGCTGGGACTACAAGCATGTGCCACCCATCCAGCTAATTTTTGTATTTCTTGTAGAGACGGCATTTTACCATGTTGCCCAGGCTGCTTTCAAACTCCTGGGCTTAAGCAATCCACCAGCCTTGGCGTCCCAAAGTGCTGGGATGACAGGCATGACATCATATGCCCAGCCTGATACATTTTTAGTATCACGAAACAAAATTATTATAGCACCTAAAGATATCAAAAGGATAATAAAGAAATACTATGAACAATTCTACAAACATAAATTTGACAACTTAGATGAAATGGGTCAATTCCTTGGAAAGTATACATCCAACATAAAATAACGTAATTTGAATAGTCCTATAACTATTAAACAGAATAATTTTTAGAACTCCCCAAAAAGATAGAATAAAGATAATTAGGCGAAGTGGTCAGCATAGTGAGTGGAACATTAGCTTGTGCTCAATAAATAATAGCTATAACCATTGTATTTAAATCATCACAACCTCTCAAGGAAACTGAGGCTTCACAGATAAATTCTTTGTAACAGAATCAGAATTTGAACCCAGATCTGAAATCAGTGCCCTTTCCTCTAGAGTTAAAAATCCACACCAAAGTTACTCCCTTGGGCATGTATCAACCAATATTTCTTTTATAAACAGGAAAACTGTAAAGGAGTGAGATTTGTGCTAAAAATCCCAGAAATCAATAAATGCTTGCCAACTAGTTTTCTCCACTATTGTACAGCAATGATTCTCAAATGTTAGGGTGAATCAGGATCACTTGTTTGTTAAAATACAGATTGCTGAGTCCCAGTCCCAGCCCAAGAAATTGCATTTTAAACAAATTCCCAGTTGAAGAACTTTACTTTTAAAAAGTTCGTTCCTCCTGTGTTAGCTCACTTAGGAATTAAAAAAGAATATTCATTCCAATTTTTCTGTACAAAAAAAGAGAATGACTGGTGTACAGTAATGATATGTTACTCCATCCATCCCCCAATATCAGAAGCTATCACACACCGCAGAAGGGGAAGGAACCAAGACAGGATAATGTTCTAAATCAATGGTTCTCAAGGGTGGGCCCTGCTTACCTACTGAATCAGAAACACTGTAGCTAGGGCATCCCTAACTTGTGTTTTATCAGGTCTTCCAAGTGAGTCTGATACATGCTAAAGTTTGAGAACCACCGCTGTACAAATCAAAGTGTTTTTGCAAAATCCATCTTCTTACAGGAAGGATGAAGCAATACCATGTTTTTTCCACTTCTGAGAACCTGGGCTCTGGAATCAAATAATTCAAAGTTCAAATCCACACTCAGAAAGTCACTTAATCTCCACGAATTCCAGATTCTCAGCTGCAAAATGGAATAGTTGCCTTCCTTGTTATAACCTTTCCAGAAAGTAACTTGGCATTATATTCCATAATCCCTAGCTGGACTTCAAGAAATCTAACCTACAAAAGTCACTAGAGGCCAGGCGCGGCGGCTCACACCTGTAATTCCAGCACTTTGGGAGGCCAAGGTGGGTGGATCACGAGGTCAGCAGTTCAAAACCAGCCTGACCAACATGGTGAAACCCTGTCTCTACTAAAACACAAAAATGAGCCGGGCATGGTGGCCCAACTACTCAGAAGGCTGAGGCAGGAGAATCACTTGAACCCAGGAGGCAGAGGTTGCAGTGAACCAAGATCGTGCCAGTGCACTCCAGCCTGGGCAACAGAGTGAGACTCCATCTCAAAAAAAAAAAAAAAGTCATTGGAGATATGAACAGATTTCTATCACTTCTAGGCATTTGTGGACTTAAAACTTGTTGGCTTAACGCTTGCAAGCAACCATAGAAGTATGTAGGAATTTTCAATTGTGCTGAAGTACAAACTTAAATGGCACACTATAAGCCTGGTGTGTTTCTGTGAGCAATGCACACTGAGTAAGCAAGAGCAGCCACCCACCAAGGACCTGATTCTCAGCTAGCTTCCTTGTTCATTGGGGGCCCATAGAGAGAAGTATAAAAGATTTTTAAAATTTGGTGTATTTCATGGAAAAAAATTTAAGGTGGTTAACTTGTGTTAGAGTGTACACAGGAACACACACAACTCACCATAGAAATGTGATTAAAGAGGGGCCTGGCCCGTAAGCCCAGTTCTGTATTTGTAAGTTTAGAATTCTTTAAGGCCTCAATGGTGCTCCTTATAAATAAATGTCAAGTACCTACTAAGCAAAGATGCTTTCCATAATGTTTTTCTGTTTTAATCAGCACTCATATCAAGATACAAAACTTTTCCAGAACCCCCAAAGTTTCCTCACATTATTCACAATATAAAAAAGGACAAATAATGTTCAAAAAAGTACAATGTCCAACCATAAAGGAAATTACCAAGTTAACTGGTGACACATATATATCGTGGGATATCAGAAATCAAGTATAGCTGAATATTTAATGAACTGGCAATTACATTAAAACATTAACTAGAAAAAAAAATAGGTTGTAAAATGGTATTTATAATGCAATCCCATCTTGTAAAAATATATATTTATATTCTAACTCAAAAGATGGGAGACACTGCAACAACAAATTTAACAGTGGATTGTGCCAGACAGTAGTAGACTCGGGTGAGTTTTATTTCCTTCTTTATTCTTTTTCTGTATTTTCTACAACAAGCAGGTCTCACTATAAAACCAGGAAAAAATTAAGAACATTATTTAAAAGAGAAATATCCAACTTTCAGGCTTGTTGACTGGTGCTCCTTAAGTCCCTGTCACGGGGTCTGGCAGACATAAGCACTCAGGAAGCATTCATTCCTGTTCCCTGTTTCCAGAGTGAGGAGTTACAGCAGGAGCCCATTTTACAGGTCTGAAAAAACACATTTTCCATACAATCCAAAGTAAGGGCCCCAGTCAACAGCTTTTTTTCATGAAGACTCATTAATTCATTCAAAAATGTACTCAGCATCTATTACATGTTTAGCACTGAACTAGGTTCTGGAGATACCAAAAATGAAAAGATGACATCTCTGCCCTCAGGAAGCTCTGGCTAATGAATGACACAGATATATTTGTAACTATGATATGATGAAATAATTACTTTTTAATAAAGACGTATACAAAGTGCAACGGGAACCAAGAGGAAGAAGGACTTTTACCCCTTTTACAGTCTGTGAGTTGCAAAGGGGAGGGCATTAGGGGGAGTTTGCATGTACAAAGACAAAAAGGCATAAAGGAGTATAAAATTTTCCCAGAACTATAGGTAGTTCAGTCTTGCTAGGACATAAAGAACAAGAGAGGAGGAGTGGCAGGAAATGAGAATGAACAAGCAGATCACAAAAGGTCTTATCTGTCACATAAAGGATACTGAATTTTATCCCACAGGCGAACCACTGAAAGAAGGATTTTAGGCTGAAGAGTGACTTGATCAGCACTAGCAAAGACACCAGGAATCCTGAAAGACATCTTAATCCCCACTTATTTTCAGGGCAAAGGAAAAGGTCCCACCCTCTAGGGTTGTCCCCTCTTAAATAACATGAGGCAGTAAATAGAACTCTGTGCCGGGCACACAATAAATATTCAATAGAGATCAGTTAAATATGAATTTGGATATGGGGCAAAGGGGCAGTCCCTGCTGAGGGCAGGATTTTAGCAGCACCACACCTTTAGTTTGGTCTTGAGCGTGATAAACAGAAATAGCTCGCCGGGCACAGTGGCTCACGCCTGTAATCCTGGCACTGTGGGAGGCTGAGGTGGGCGGATCACTTGAAGTCGGGAGTTTGAGACCAGCCTGGCCAACATGGTGAAATCCCATCTCTACCAAAAAAGTACAAAAAAATGTGCCTGGCGTGGTGGTGTGCACCTGTATTCCCAGCTACTCCAGAGGCTGACGCACAAGAATCACTTGAACTCGGGAGGTGGAGGTTGCAGTGAGCAGAGATCATGCCATTGCACTCCAGCCTGGGTGACAAGAGTGAGACCTTGTCTCAAAAAAAAAAAAAAAAAAAAAAAAAGAGAAAGAACTAGCTCCTCTGGAGGAGACCAGACAACTGAAAATTCTAGAATCTAACAGGCAACAGGAGGAGGGTGCCATACACTGCTTTTTGTGCTCCAGTGTACAAAGCCCCCTCAAGGTTGTCTTTCCACAGCTGAGATTTAAATCCCACTAATGGGATATTAGTTTTATCGCACATACTAACCTCTCCGGAATTCTGGGTGACAGGGGCTTATGTGCACACACGGTTAACTGAAAGGAATTCATCAGTGGTTTTACTCTTGTTTTACCCAATATCTATTATGCTTAATTCAATTTAGTTGGATGGTTCTGCAGATAAATACTGTAGAAATAAAATACTGTTGCATTTCTGCCTCCATTTATGGAGTATATCCAAACTGCTTTGCAAAGTCAGAAAAGATATATTTGATACATTTATCAAGACAATGAGGCTCAGAAAAGCAAAGCAACTTGTGCAAGGTCGCTCTGAAACTAAGCACAAAGCCACAACTCAAATCCCTGTTTATGGACTCAACTACCTCAAATAAGCAATACTGTTTTACCCAAAGCCAGTGTCTGAGGCAAAACATAATTGTCAGAATATAAAAATGATGGCCGGGCGCGGTGGCTCACGCCTGTAATCCCAGCACTTTGGGAGGCCGAGGCAGGCGGATCACCAGAGGTCGGGAGTTACAGACCAGCCTGACCAACATGGAAAAACACCATGTCTACTAAAACTACAAAATTAGCTGGGTGTGGTGGTGCATGCCTGTAATCCCAGCTACTTGGAGGCTGACGCAGGAAAATCGCTTGAAACCGGGAGGCGGAAGTTGCTATGAGCGGAGATCGCGCCATTGCACTCCAACCTGGGCAACGAGCGAAACTCCGTCTCGAAAAAAATAAAAAATAAAAAAGAAAGAAATATAAAAATGATTCTTTGTGACACAAAGAAAAGGGGGGGGGTCTTATAAATCTAAAAAAAAAAAAACACTCAAAAGAAAGGTGCAAAGATGAAATACATAGGGGAAAACACAGGAAAAGGAGAAACCAGAGGCTAATGTCAGCTAGGTCCTGGTCTGCAAGGAGAAATGGCAGAACCTGAGTCTGGGAGAGGGGGTTCTGAGCCGGAATCTAAACACAGAGCTGAAAAAGGAAGAGAGAGCAAGTGAACATACCTGGCCACCGCACCCTGTGTAGCCTGGCCTGCCCTCCTTACCTGCCATGAAACCAGTCCTGGCACATGTCACACTCGATCATGAAGCGGGTCACATCGTAAGGCAGCCGGCAGAGGCAATACACCGGCACCGAGGCCATCTTCGCTCGGCCCTGGAGCGTTGTGCGGCCGGCCAGGTTCGTCGTGTCAAGAGGGGCGGAAGGCGGCAGCACGCGTCCTCTCTGGACGATGGCTAGGCACAAACAACACTTTTTACAGAGTGAATCAGCCCCCGCCCCCCACCCCCTTGCACCAACCCTCAGTTCCCCAATAGAGAGTTACCGCCGCCGGGATGCAACACAGCTGGTGCGGCTGTAGGGGGCAACCAGAGAAAGTCCACCCGGCCTTTAGAATTTCTTTCACACGTAAAGAACGGCGCTCAACCTTCCAGGCTTTCCACCGCCCCCACCCTCCCCACCCCCCACCCCCGACCCCCCACCCCCGACCTTCTTCGCCCCGGAGTCAGTGATAACTTCTTTTCGGGTTTCAGGAAAATACCTGAAGCCTTTTCGGGAAGCTTCTTTCATCTCTCACTGAACCCTCTCCTAGCTGACCCGTTTCACAAGGCTCCCTTTATTATGACGCAAACCACAGCCTCAAAAATGAGGCTGGGGGTATCGCAAGACAAGACCCTCCTCTCACCCCCCGAAACAGGGCCAACCAGAGAGAAATAAGGGATTCCCCGAAAGTCTCTTCAGGTTACTCAAAGCCTCCACGAACAAGACAGACAAGACTAGACGCCCAACTCAAATCACAGTTCTGGGGTCGTGTTCCGAGAGTTTAAATAATCCTTTCCGTCACTCTCAGTATCATTCCTTCCCCGACCAGTCAGGAGTCTCGTCACGCCCAAAACTGAAATAAATAGAAATCTCTAAACTGACCAGCTCGTTTTGTACTTTCAAGATGACAGGCTTCTGGTTGCATCCCTGAAACTCAAAAGGATCTATTCAAAACCCCTCAAACTGACTAGAGTTTCCTCACACTCTTGAAACTAGGCAAGGATTCTTTTGCATCGCTCGGAACTGGCAGGGTTTCCTTGCAGCCCCCTCAAACTGATGAGAGCTCCCTAGTCCCCACAAATGTTCAGGTACCTCACAGTATATCCTAACACTGACAGTAATACCCTCGCAGCCCCCAAAACTTACAGGAATCTTAACGCTTCCCCAACTGACAGGAACCTCCTCACGCCCCAAACCTGACAAGAACGTCTTCGGTCCAGAATCCTACAGGGACCTCCTCATGCTTTGGGCTGCAAGGACTCCACGCCCGCAGAGCTCAGTCCCCGCAACACGCCGGCAGCCGGGCTAGCTCCGGGACGGCGAGGCGCCTCAGCGGAGGCTCGTCCGGTAGTTCCGGCCCCTACGGCGGCGCGCGTCGAATTCTGGGATAGTCCCCGTACCGCCGGGAACCTCGCTCGCCTTCCCCTGGAGCCCCCTGCTGGGTCGCGCGTCGCCAGTCGCCCGACGGTACTTCAGAGCAGCCTCCTCCACAACATTCCCCTCGGCCCGGCCGTTCGGGCCTACTGGAGACCGCGGCTTGGGCCTAGTCTGGCGGCCGCCCGGCGAACGGGCAAGTGGCGTCGTCGCTGGGCCAGCAGGAGATAGTCGCGAGCAAACCAACGGGGAAAGAGATGAACCGGCCGCCACGTCCGAGGCACACGGCCCGAAAAGTCGTTGGGAGAAGCCCAGTGGCGGTGGTAGGCAATTCGGAGTAGTCAATAAAGTTTATTCAAAGCAACGAGGAAGTTGAAGCGGAGAGGGGAGGAGAAATACGGGGTAAACATCTACCATGTTGAGAGTGGCGGCGCTACCCACAGAGCCAAGGCTTGACCGCCATCTTATGAGGGCTGGGCTCGCGAGGTGAGCGCGGCGGAGGCGGGGAACCGCGAGCCGCCGGCTCCCGGGTGACGCCGCCAGGGGGCGGGGCGCCACCTTGAGAAAGGAGGGCGGTTCTCAGCCACCTTTGGACCCGCTAGTCTCTTTAAGGTGCCCAATCGCCGCTGAAGACCTTGAGCCCAGAGGCGGAGAAGCCGCCATCTTAGGCGAGGCAGACGTTTGGCTCCATTTTGAGTGGGGCCCGAAACTTCCTAGCCTTCCCCCTCCTCCGGGCAAACAGGGAGTTAAGCTACCCCGACTCGCACACTCCTCCTCCCCAGCCTTCTCCTCCTATGAGAGGAGGTGAACTCGGTGACTCCAAACTACAAAATTAATAGGTGACGGCGGGGGCGGGCTTCAGCCGGGGTAGAGGCGGAGTACTCACCGCGGCTCCTGATCATTGAGCACCTTCGGCGGGCTGGGCTCTTTCCCACGGTCTCTGCGTTGTTCTTACCCCTGTGAAGGAAGCTCTGTGATTATCACCAAATGAAGGCAGGGGCTTCGAGAAGCCAAGTGACTTGAGTCCCAGAGCAGGGACGTTGAACCTTGCGCCTTGTGCTACCCGCGTTCTGTCCTCAGGCCCTCAGTGTAGTTCCTCTGTAAAGCGCTGCCAACTCCACAACTCCCTCTGAACTCTTCTTTGACCCTACTGTTTCACTTCAGTTCAAATACAGTTCAAGGATTTGTTTGCACCTGTCCCACAATTTTCTGACTATAGCCTGAGGGGAGGGGATAGGGGATGAGAGGAAAGGCTGAGTTAGTGGAGCTTTGCTGAGTTAGTGGAGCTTCATACATACGCTTCAAGATGGCCTAGGTTTTCCCAAACATTCTAGAAAATTATCTAGGAGTTATCTTACTATTTCATTTTCTTAAAGGGTCCCATTGCTTTAAAAAATAAATGTGTGCGTGCACACAATTTACTAACCAGTGATGGTGGGTTAGGCCCTGGGGATGCAATGGTGAAAACAGGGCCTCTGGAGTGGGAGGGCATCTGCCAGTGCAGGAAACAAAGTTGCGAGTAAACAATGGAATAGAAGGCGCAGCAAGCACACAAATACCACCTGCAAAATGACCTTTGCAAAATGCAACACGAAGCTACAAAAGAGCCTTACAAACCGCTTGCAGCTGCTGTAAGAAAGACGGCAGGGAGACATGGAGGATATAAGTTCACTTAAATAAACAAGCGAGAACATTGTACTCAAAAGGATCAACGTGTACAAATGCATGGAGGCACATAGAAAAATATTTACTAAAAGTTGAATATTGTTGGAACAAGGAGAACAGAAGAGAGATAGGTAGGAGGTCAAACAGTAAAGGGTCAAAACATGAAAGATTGCGAAATGCAAAAGAGTTTAGATTGTATGCAGTTAGTAAAAAGAAAAGAAGGTATTTGAGCAGGAGTAGCTGAGTCTCATATTTGTGACTTACCCAGAGGATGGTTTAGGGTTTTTTTTTTTTTTTTTTTTTAATGTTTATTTTAGAGACAAGGTCTCACTCTGTCAACTCAGGCTGGGCGATCATAGCTCATTTCACCCTAGAACTCGTGGACTCAAGCAATCCTTCCGCCAGAGCCTCCTGAGTAGCTGGGACTATAGGCGCATACCACCACACTCGGTTATTTTTGATTTTTTGTAGAGCCCAGGCCTCGCTATATTGCCCAGGCTGGTCTCAAACTCCTGGTTTCAGGAGATCCTCTAAAAGCATTGGGATTACAGGCCTGAGCCACTGCACTGAAAGGTCCAGGTTTAATGGGACCTGAAGCTTATATGGTTTGGGGGAGGAAGGGTGAGACATCTTTAAGAAAAAAAACAGCCTGGCGTGGTGGCTCACGCCTGTAATCCCAGCACTTTGGGAGGCCGAGGCGGGCGGATCACGAGGTCAAGAGTTCGAGACCAACCTGGCCAACGTGGTGAAACCATGTTTAGCATCTACTAAAAATACAAAAATTAGCCGGGTGTGGTGACACGCGCCTGCAGTCTCAGCTACACAGGAGGCTGAGGCAGGAGAATCGCTTGAACGCGGGAGGCGGAGGTTGCAGTGATCCGAGACTGTGTCATTGCACTCCAGCCGGGGTGACAGAGCGAGACTCCATCTCAAAAAAAAAAAAAAAAAAAGAAAAGAAAAAAATTGACTTATGAATACAAAATTAGGATCAAAGGTAGGCAGTAAGAGTATTTCTACAAGCAATTCCTCCACCCGTGTAATAATTATGAAGAGAAGTGATACAAGGCACAATGTAAATGTACTATGGGGCTGGGTGCAGATTGCACGTCTGTAATCCCAGCACTTTGGGAGGTCAAGATGGGAGGATCGCTTGAGCCCAGGAGTTCAAGACCAGGCTCGGCAACATAGTGAAACCCTGTCTCTACAAAATAAAAACAAAATAAATTTTTAAATAACAAATATCCCATGAAACCCAACCTAAATGTATCCCCCAAATCAACTTCCCCTTAGGTGGATCTCAAAAATGTCAGGCAGCTCCAACACCACCTAATGCAAGGGAAAGTATGGCCAGGCCCTCAGTGGAAAGGGACAGCACTTTGAACCAATTGTTTAAATATATTTTGTGAACTTTATAAAACACATGATCGTGTGACCCTATGGAAAGTGACAGGTCCTGCAGTTTAAGCTTTCTTAGCTTCACAAGGAGTCAGGAGGAGTGAGGCTGTTTCACTAGTGTCGGGGGGAAAATTGGTCCAGGATAGTGTGGGAAAGGGTAGAAAAAGATGAGATAATTTGGATATTTTGGAGGTTGAATAGGCAGTGTTTGGAAACTGATAATAGCGGATGAGTGAGTGAAAGGGGTGTGAGTTCATTTCTGGGTTGAGTGTCAGCATGGATGACAGTGCCACTGAATGAACTGGGCTACGCAGAAGAGAAAACAGGTTTGGTGGGGAAGAGACTAAATTTAATTTGGGCTATGTTGAATTCCGGTGTGTGTGGAACATTAAATCACTCACCCAAAAGTTCTTTTTTTTTTTTTTTTTTGAGACGGAGTCTGGCCCTGTCACCCAGGCTGGAGTGCAGTGGCGCGATTTCGGCTCACTGCAAGCTCCGCCTCCAGGTTTACGCCATTCTCCTGATTCAGCCTCCCGAGTACCTGGGACTACAGGAGCCCGCCACCACGCCCGGCTAATTTTTCTGTTTTTAGTAGAGACGGAGTTTCACCGTGTTAGCCAGGATGATCTCGATCTCCTGACCTTGTGATCCACCCGCCTCGGCCTCCCGAAGTGCTAGGATTACAGGCATGAGCCACCGGACCCGGCCACCCAACAGTTCTTTATTGATCTACTATGCACCGTGCACTGTGCTAGGTGCTGAGGATTTTGAGGTACCCCAGATAAGGCCCTGGCCTGCATGGAGCTGACAGTCTACTGGCGGAAACAGTCAATGATCAAATAAAATTTCATTAATAGGTGAATTTCATTCACATATTTTCTTGAACACCTACTGTTAGGCACTGGGGATTTAGAGGTAAACAAAACAGACAAGTCCCCGCCCTCCTGTGACTCATTTCCAGCAAGGGAGACGGATAAAAAGTGAGGCAAATCAGAGAATTTCCGATTGCGGTGAGTGCTATCAGGAAAGTAAGACCAGTTATGACATAGAGAATGATTTGAAAGGAAAGCAGTCTGTTTTAGATAAGGTAGTCAAGGAAGGCTTCTCAGAGAAGGTGACAGGAGCTGAGACCTGAATAACAAAAAGAGCTAGCTAGGGACAAGGGCAAAAGGAATCAAGAGTGTTGGCCGGGCGTGGTGGCTCATGCCTGTAATCCCAGCACTTTGGGAGGCTGAGGCAGACGGATCATGAGGTCAAGAGATCGAGACCATCCTGGCCAACATGGTGAAACCTCGTCTCTACTAAAAATACAAAAAATTAGCTGGGTGTGGTGGCACGCGCCTGTAGTCCCAGCTACTTGGGAGGCTGAGGCAGGAGAATCTCTTGAACCCAGGAGGTGGAGGTTGCAGTGAGCTGAGATCGCACCACTGCACTCCAGCCTGGGTGACAGAGCGAGACTCCATCTCAAAAAAAAAAAAAAAAAAAAAAAAAAAAAAAAAAAAAAAAAAAAAAAAGAGTGCTAAAGCCCTAAGATGGGGGCAAGAGGACTGGGCGGGCTACAAGCTTGAATTAGAGACCCCGTGTGTACCCTTAGGGAATAGACGATCTAATTAACAAAACAACGAGGCTGGAAAAGGTCAAACCCTAAGTGCTACCTAGAGGTTTGAGCAACCTGTCTAGGAACAAAGAGGCAGTCACAGTTAATTCAAACACGTTCAGTGGGTGTGTGAGGAAGGGCTTCACAAGAGGTAGTATTGGACCTAGGTACAGTGGTACCTACCCCGACTCCTAAAATTCCTCCCCAGTGTCTTTGAGAGATGGGGAGTGGACAAAGGATATTGTGAAAGGCAAAGCTGCCAGGGGTCTGAACCAGAGGTAGTCAGATTTGCTGACAAAGGAAGTCTTGCCACTGCTAAGGATGGGAGGCAGACGACTGCTGCCCTGGAAATGTGTGGACTGGTCCAGTCTCAGAGGATGCAGTCCATGATGGGACCTGGCTGCCACAGCACCAGGCTGCCCTGGAAGCCTACTTCCCCCACCCCAACTGCATTTAACAATTGTAAACATTTATTTTAAATAACACAGATTCAGTTCCATCCCATTGTAATGTAAAGGCATTCCCATTATAAACATTCAAACAGCCAGGCTGAAGTTTCCCCGTGACAGGGCATTCAATGCCTGCTTACCTCTCTAGAGGGAACCTCAGCAGGATCTTTTCCAATTCATTTCTCTACATATATTGAGGTAAAAAAAAAAAAAATGATGAGGGCTACAGTGAACTATAAAATACATGAGTGGAAAAGGGAGGATTTGGGAGGAAACTTACATGAGGAAAAACAGGTGTCCTCTGAAACAGACTTGAAAGTACAAGAACAGTAAAAACAAAAGACAAAATAATACAAAATAACATTATCTGAGAACTTACTGTGCTAAGCACTGTTACAAACTCGCTAGAAGCATTAAGTCACTGAAACCTTAGAACAACCATATTAAGTAGATATCAATACTATTACCATTGTATGGATGATGAAGCTGAGTACAGAAACTTTAATTCACTTGCTGGAGGTCACTTAGCTAGTTTGTATCCTAGCAGGGGTTCCTGGTGATACAGGCTCAGAGTCCAGGCTCTTAACCACTCCTTTATACCACTAGTGTGGATTTAACAGCAACTGGTGTATAAATGTAATGGGAAGGTAATCAATTAATGGTTCTTCGCATAATTTGAAACACAGAAACAAAACGTGGTTTGCACACACTTGAAATAAAAACTAGCAGGATGGGCCGGGCGCGGTGGCTCAAGCCTGTAATCCCAGCACTTTGGGAGGCTGAGACGGGCGGATCACGAGGTCAGGAGATCGAGACCATCCTGGCTAACACAGTGAAACCCCGTCTCTACTAAAGAATACAAAAATCCAGCCGGGCGAGGTGGCGGGCGCCTGTAGTCCCAGCTACTCGGGAGGCTGAGGCAGGAGAATGGCGTGAACCCGGGAGGCGGAGCTTGCAGTGAGCTGGGATCCGGCCACTGCAGTACAGCCTGGGCAACAGAGCGAGACTCCATCTCAAAAAAAAAAAAAAAAAAAAAAAAACTAGCAGGATGGTGCCCCAGGTGCCAAACTAAGCAATGGAGAACACCAACCCACGCCTCCAGGGCCAGCTTCATGGACATGCCGTTCACAGAGCTCTGCTCCTGGAAGGGGCCTTAGGCTTGTTTTAATGTAATGCTGTGGCTGTCTTGAAATTGATAATTTTATCTTTGAGCTTGTCTCTTCTAAGTGTAGTCCACTGTGACAATGGATCATGCACGTGAGCAGAAGGGATATGCTAAGTGGCAGCACCCATAGCCTTTGGGCACTGCAGGCAATGTGCATGCCACCGAGCAGTTAGACAGGCCGCCTGGTGTGCAGAAACACACCAGAGGGGGACACCAGGGCCCAGAGGGGGACGTTGAGCCAGTGACTACAGTGGCAGCCAGTAGCAGAAGCAGCAGCACAGGTAGCAGTGGCCATAGACCAGGGAGAGAGGAGGGCCTCTGCGCAGGAACAGTGAGGAGACCTGTTGTGAGAGGCAAGCTTGTTCTGTCACCAGGGCCTGTCCCTGTAGGATCTGTACAAAGATTAACGCTTTGGCCTGCACACTGGGACAGGAACTGCTGGCACTCAGGCAGTAAATTTTGCAAGGAAATGATTATGAAATAAACGAGTACCCATGGACATTGCAGTAAAGTATATGAGGGGATTATTATATTTTTTCGAAGAGTTTAGAATCTCTGGTTTTAAAAACTGGTGCAACACAGCAAAACAAATATCCAAGGATTTAGAAATAGAAATTAAAATTGAAGATTGTCACAATAGACACATTAGATGAAAAGTTTCAGATAAATTATCAATGAAGAAGACAATATAAAAGTTTCTTCCCTGTAATTGAAGAGACAGGCCAGGTGCAATGACTTATGCTTATACTCCCAACACTTTGGGAGGCTGAGGTGGGGAATTGCTTGAGCCCAGGAGTTTGAGACCAGTCTGGGCAACAAAGTGAGACCCTATCTCTACTAAAAATTAAAAAACAAAAAATTAGCTGGGTGTAGTGGTTCGTGCCTGAAGTCCCAGCTACTCAGGAGGCTGAGGTGGGAAGATTGCTCGAGCTTTTGAAGTCAAGGCTGCAGTGAACCATGATCTCACCATTGCACTCCTGGCTGGGCAACTGAGTGAGACGCTGTCTCAAAAAAAAAAAAAAAAAAAAAAAAAAAAAAGCCAGCCTGGGAAACAAAGTGAGACCTCGTCTCTATAAAAAATAAAAATATTAAAATATTAGCCAGGCGTGGTGGGGCACACCTGTAGTCCCACCTGCTGACGAGGCTGAATCGGGAGGATTCCTTGAGCCCAGGAGGCCAAGGCTGCAGTGAGCTGTGATCCCACTACTGCACTCCAGACTGGATAACAAAGTGAGACCCTGTCTTAAAAAAAAAAATGAACTTGGCCAGGCACAGTGGCTCACGCGTGTAATCCCAGCACTTTGGGAGGCCAAGGTGGGCGCATTATGAGGTCAGGAATTCGAGACCAGCTTGGCCAACATGGTGAAACCCCGTCTCTACTAAAAACAAAAAAAAATTAGCCAGGTGTGGTGGCAGGCACCTGTAATGCTAACTACTCGGGAGGCTGAGGCAGGAGAATCACTTGAAACCAGAAGGCGGAGGTTGCAGTGAGCCGAGATGACACCACTTCACTCCAGCCTGGGCAACAAGAGTGAAACTCTGTCTGAAAAAAAAAAAAAAAAATGAAGTTGCGGCGGGGCATGGTGACTCATGCCTGTAATCCCAGCACTTTGGGAGGCCAAGGCAGGTGGATCACCAGAGGTCGGGGGTTCGAGACCAGCCTGACCAAAATGGTGAAACCCTGTCTCTACTAAAAATACAAAAATTAGCTGGGCATGGTGGCACATGCCTGTAATTCCAGCTACTCTGGAGGCTGAGGCAGGAGAATTGCTTGAACCCGGAAGGCGGAGGTTGTGGTGAGCTGAGATCATGCCATTGCCCTCCAGCCTTGGCAACAAGAGTGAAACTCCATCTCAAAAAAAAAAAAAATGAAGTTGCTAAAAATGTTGATGACCAAATAATTGAATGTGCAGAAAAGGGAGTCAGAAAAATCTTATGATCATGATATATTAATAACATTATTTTCGCTGGGCGCAGTGGCTCTCGCCTGTAATCCCAGCACTTTGGGAGGCCAAGGCAGGTGGATCACTTGAGGTCAAGAGTTTGAGACTGGCCTGGCCAACATGGTGAAACCCCGTCTCTACTAAAAATGCAAAAATTAGTCGGCTGAGGCAGGAGAATCACTTGAACCTGGGAGACAGAGGTTGCAGTTAGCCAAGATCGCGCCACTGCACTCCAGCCTGGTGTGAGACTCCGTCTCAAAAAAAAAAAAAAAAATCATGTAAAATTATGACAAAAATATTTTTCTGTAATTTGTCATTATTCGTGCATTACTATTACACTTACTATGTTTCATAAGTAAAAACTTTTTTTAAAGGAAAAAAAGTTTTTTTGATACAGAGTCATACTGTATCACCCAGGCTGGAGTGCAGTGGTGTGATCTCAGCTCATTGCAGTCTCTGCTTCACAGGTTCTAGTGATTCTCGTGCCTCAGCCTCCCAAGTAGCTGGGATTACAGGCGCACACCACCACATGTGGCTTTTTTTTTTTTTTTTTTTTAATCTTTAGTAGAGATGGAGTTTTACCAAGTTGGCCAGGCTTGTCTCGAACTTCTGGCCTCAAGTGATCCGCTTGCCTTGGCCTCCTAAAGTGCTGGGATTACAGGCGTGAGCCACCATGCCCAGCCTAGGAAAAACATTTTTAGGTTGGGATCTTTAATTACACTTCCCCTCCTTTTTTTTTTTTTTTTCGAGACGGAGTCTCGCTCTGTCACCCAGGCTGGAGTGCAGTGGTGCGATCTCGGCCCACTGCCTGCAACCTCTGCCTCCCAGGTTCAAGCAATTCTCCTGCCTCAGCCTCCCGTGTAGCTGGGACTACAGGTGCTGGCCACCACGCATGGCTAATTTTTGTATGTTTAGTAGAGACAGGGTTTCACATTAGAGACGGGTTTTCACCATGTTGGTCAGGCTGGTCTCAAACTCCCAACCTCAGGTGATCCGCCCACTTCAGCCTCCCAAAGTGCTGGGATTACAGGCATGAGCCACCACACCCCGCTTCGTCCTCTGCTTTTTGAACGTGAGGCTCTCCATTCCATTTTCATGTTGTACTGGGCCTCACCAATTATATAGCAGACTCCCATGCCTACTTGGTGGTAATTGTGAGGTGAACTGGGATTACAGCCACTCAAACAGCCTCACTGCTCAAACCAAAATCCTCTCCACTGGGAGTGGGGGTGGAGGTGGGTAGCGGCAGGATAGTAACACAGAAATACGGAGGTTGGTGTGGCTATCATTTTCACATGAACAGGATCGTACTGTTCGATCATATTAGGCGGCCAACTGCTTTCTTCAGTTGATAATAAGTCTTGGAGATCTTTCTACCAAAAAAACAAAAAAAATCAGCTTTCTTCTTTTTTGAGACGGAGTCTTGCTCTGTCTCCAGGCTGGAGTGCAGTGGTGCGATCTCGGCTCACTGCAACCTCCACCTCCCGGGTTCCCGCCATTCTCCTGCCTCAGCCTCCTGAGTAGGTGGGACTGCAGGCTTGCGCCACCACACCCAGCTGATTTTTGTATTTTTAGTAGAGACAAGGTTTCACCATGTTGGCCAGGATGGTCTCGATCTCTTTAACTCATGATCCGCCGACCTCGGCCTCCCAAAGTGCTGGGATTACAGGCGTGAGCCACTGTGCCCAGCCAACTTTCTTCTTTTTAACTACTGCAGGGAATTCCATCACTGGGGAAGGAGGCAGTCTTAACCTATTTCTCCTCTCCCTTAATGGATATTTAAAGTGGTCTTAATTTTTCACTATCACAGGGCTGCAGTGAACATCGCCATAGAGACCTCTTTGTGCCCAGGCATGTTTCTCTAGATGGACACTCAAAAGAAGGTTACTGAGTCATGGAGTATAAATATTTTCAATTTTAATACATACTGCCAAATTGCCCTTCAAAGGCACTGTGCCAATTTTTCAATACCATCAGCAGTGTATCTTCACATTTCCTAGGACCCTGGCATTTAGGTTGTTTTGTTTGTTTGTTTGTTCTTTTGGAAACGGAGATTGGCTCTTTTTGCCTGGCTGGAGTGCAATTTCACGATCTTGGCTCACTGCAACTTCCGCCTCCCGGGTTCAAGCGATTCTCCTGCCTCAGCCTCCCGAGTAGCTGGAATTACAGGCGTGTGCCACCATGCCCACCTAATTTTTGTATTTTTAGTAGAGACGGGGTTTTGCCATGTTGGCCAGGCTGCTCTCGAACTCCTGACCTCAGGTGATCAACCTGCCTCGACCTCTGAAAGTGCTGGGATTACAGGCGTAAGCCACTGTGCCCAGCCTTTTGGATTGTTTTACAATCTGATTGATGAAAAATAACTCATGTTTGTTTGTTTGTCACTAATGAAGTTGAGCATCTTTTCATATTATGTTTGTTATTGGCCCATCCTCTATGAATTATTTGTAACCTTTGCCTATTTTTTCTTATAGCATTGTCTTTTCCATGTTGAGTTGTAGGAGTCATTTATATTTGTAGATATTAATCCTTTGTGTAAAATGTATGTTGCTAATATTTTCCCATAGTATGTCACTTGTTTATGGTTTGTGTTATCATGCAGAAGTTTGCAGTGTTTATATAGTTTATACTCATATCAATCTTTTCTGCTATGGTTTTGCTGCTTTGTTTATTGTTTTAGACCTTCCTTATCCAAAGTAACAACCATATTATCTTTTTTGTCTGTTATGATACTTTCCATTTAGATCTTTAATCTACCTTAAACTAATTTCCTTCTCAGAACCTTTGCATTTCTCCTATCTGGAACTCTCTACCCCTACATCTTCCTATGGCTGACACCTTCAGAGATCAACTCAAATATTGCTTCTTCAAAGAGGCCTTCCATGGCCACCCTAACTGAATTAGCCACTCCCATCTCTGCCAAGATATGCCCCATTTCATTATCTTGATTATTTTCTTCAAAAATCATCTCCCTCTGAAGTTATTTAATTTGTTTATTTGTTCATGGTTATTCTCCCCTTAGAGTGTAAGCTCTGTGAGAGTATAGACTTTGTCTTGTTCCCAGCTTCTAGAATACTTTTAGAGTTTATTTTAGTTAACTTGATATGATGGAGGGATATAACTTAATTTTTTCCAAAAGGATAGATGATTTTCTCAACACCAGAACTCCCTTTTCTAAAGGAGAATTTTTATTTCAGTTTCCTGTTTTTCCATCCTATTAAATATTGAGGCCGGGCGTGGTGGCTCACACCTAGATTGTGCCATTGCACTCCAGCCTGGGTGACAAGAGCAAAACTCCATCTAAAAAAAAAGAAAAAAAAAAAAGAATTAGGTCAATGGAACAAATAGATTCCATAAGTAGACTCAAGTACGTTAAAAAAATCATTTATGATAACGGCCACAGTCGAAATCAATGGAGAAAATGGTGCTCAGAAAACTGGCTAGTTGGTAGTGAAGGGCTGGGGGAATTATCTTTATTTCATTCCTTATACCAAAATATAATTCCAGGTATATCAGAAGTGAAAGTAGAAAAAAGTGAAAACATAATAATTTGGGAAGAAAATATTAATATACTTATTTGTACTCTAGAAATGGGGAAGGCCTTTTTTTCTGAGACAGAGTCTCACTCTGTTGCCCAGGCTGGAGTGCAGTGGCATGATCTCGGCTCACTGCAACCTCTGTCTCCTGGGTTCAAGCGATTCTCCTGCCTCAGCTTCCCGAGTAGCTGGGATTACAGGCGCCCACCACCACACCTGGTTAATTTTTGTATTTTTAGTAGAGACAGGGTTTCACCACCTTGGCCAGGCTGGTCTCGAACTCCTGACCTCAAGTGATCCACCCACCTTGGACTCCCAAAGTGCTAGGATTACAGGCGTGAGCCACCGCGCCCAGCCCGGGAAGGCCTTTTTAAAGCAGAATCTCAAACTCAGACGTTATAAAGAAAAAGATTGATAAATTTGTATGGAAGTTCAAAGCTTCAGGAGGTAAAAAATACCATGAACAAATTCAAAAGATCAGCAAAACTGGGAAAACATATTTACAACATACATGACAAAAGGCTAGTTTCTTTAATTTATGAGGAGTTCAGAAAAATCTGTTAAGGCTGGGCATGGTGGTTCACACCTGTAATCCCAGCACTTTGGGAGGCTGAGGCGGGCGGATCACTTGAGCCCAGGAAGCAGAGGTTGCTGTGAGCCAAGATGGTACCACTGAACTGCAGCCTTGGCAACAGAGCGAAACTCTGTATCAAAAAAAAAAAGAAGGAAGGAAAGAAAGAAAAGAAAAATCTATTTAAAAAAAAAAAGGCAAAACCCCATAATAAATGAGCTAAGAAATAAGCAAGTAGTTACAGGGAAAGACCTACACACATCAACAGTGATTTGAAAATATATTCATCCTCATCCATGATTAAAGAAATAGAAATCGAAACAATAAAATACCATCTTTTCTTATTAGATTGGGACAATTGTTAAAGTCTGATTACATACAGGGCTAGTGAGGGTATGAAGAAACATACTGTCATATGCTGCTAGTGGGACTGTAAGCAAGTGCAATCTTTTGAGGGTACAGTTTGGAGATATATATGTGTGTGTATGTGTGTATGTATGTGTGTGTGTGTGTGTGTGTGTATATATATGTGTGTGTGTATGTATATATATATACACACACACACCCCTTAACTAAATGTTGTAGGCTTTGCTAGTACCTTCTCAGCAATCGTTCCCCACTTGTTCCTCCTAACAATTCCTAAATTTTTACTGTGTATCCATTCCTTCCACTTGTAGCCCACGTATTTGGGAATAAATTGATCCTACTCCCACTTCTGGTCACAGACATTATTAGTTCAGGGGAAGACTTGTGACCTAAACCAGCCAATTAGGGCAAGTCTTGGGAGTCCTGCTTGGAATGCTGGGTCAGATGTTTTCTCTTTCCTGCTAGACTTAAAGGAAGAGACTCACAGCCTCCATTGCCACTGGGGGCCATCTTAGGGTCACCTTGGCCAAAGCAATGGTTTTCTATCTTAAGCATGCATTGGAATCGCTTAGTTTGTTAAAACACAAATTGCTGGTCACTACCCCCAGACCCTGCAAGTTTCAGATTCTGTAGGTTTGAGGTAGGGACTGATAATTTGCATTTCTTTTTTTTTTTTTTAGGTTTTTTTTTTTTTTTTTTTTTTTAGATGGAATCTCATTCTGTTGTCCGGGCTGGAGTGCAGTGGTGCTCACTGCAACTTCTGCCTCCCGGGTTCAAGCGATTATCCTGCCTCAGCCTCCCCAGTAGATGAGATTACAGGTGTGTGCCACCACACCCAGCTAATTTTTGTATTTTTACTAGAGACAGGGTTTCACCATGTTGGCCAGGATGGTCTCAAACTCTTGACCTCAGGTGATCCACCTGCCTCAGCCTCCCAAAGTGCTGGGATTACAGGCGGAATCACCGCACCTGCTCGATAATTTGCATTTCTAAGAAGTTCCCAGATGATAATGATGCTGCTGGTCCAGGGATCAAGGCAGAGTGATGGGTCTATACATAGAAAACTACCTGGAAAAAGTATGGATGCAAAGTGGAAAGACTGAAAGAAATTGGGTAGCTCTAGCTCACCCTGCTGCTGGCTGGAATTGTATTTTGTTACTCACAACCAAAAGCATCCTAACTGATACTGTCAGCAATTTTGCCATTATAAATTTACCCTATGGATATCCTTGCAGAAGTTCACCAAGATATGTGTACAGGGATGATCACTGCAGCATTGTTTGTAATAGCTAAAACTGGAAACAAAGCACTTATGAATAGGGAATTAATTCATCTAATGGAATAGTATGTAGTGTTAAAAATTATTAAATATAGGCCAGGTGCCGTGGCTCACACCTGTAATCCCAGCACTTTGGGAGGCCGAGGTGGGCGGATCACCTGAGGTCAGGAGTTCAAGATCAGCCTGGTCAACATGGTGAAACCCCGTCTCTACTAAAAATACAAAAAATTAGCTGGGCGTGGTGGCGGGCACCTGTAATCCCAGCTACTTGGGAGGCTGAGGCAGGAGAATGGCTTGAACCCAAGAGGTGGAGGTTGCAGTGAGCCGAGATCACGCCACTGCACTCTAGCCTGGCAACAGAGCAAGACTCCATCTAAAAAAAAAAAAAAAAAAAAGAAAGAAATACAAAAATTAGCCAGGCATGGTGGTGGGCGCCTGTAATCCCAGCTACTCGGGAGGCTGAGACAGGAGAATTACTTGAACCCAGGAGCCGGAGGTTGCAGTGAGCTGAGATCGCGCCATTGCACTCCAGCCTGGGCAACAAGAGGGAACTTTGTTGTCTCAAAAAAAAAAAAAAAAAATTAAATATATACTGCTCGGGTGATGGGTGCACCAAAATCTCACAAATCACTACTAAAGAACTTACTTATGTAACTAAACACCATCTGTTCCCCAATAACCTACGGAAATAAAAAAAAAATTTTTTAAATTAGAAAAGTGAAAAAGAATGGTTTTGATTAAAAAAAATTATTAAATACAGGTGGGGTGTGGTGGCTCATGCCTGTAATCTCAGAACTTTGGGGAGCTGAGGCAGGAGGATTACTTGAGCCCAGGAGTTTGAGACCAGCCTGGGCAACATGGGGAGACCCTATCTTTACAGAAAATAAAAAAAATTAGCCAGCCATAGTGGCTGGTTTCTGTATTCCCAGCTACTCGGGAGGCTGAGGTGGGAGGATCACCTGGGTGCAGGGAGGTCGAGGCTGCAGTGAGCCATGATCGTGCCTCTGCACTCCAGTCTGGGTGACAGAATGAGACCCTACCTCAAATAATAATAATAATAATAATAATAATAATAATAATAATAGTCTCACACCTCTAGTCCCACCACTTTGGGAGGCCAAGGTAGGAGGATCACTTGAGGCCAGGAGTTTGATACCAGTCTGGGCAACATAAAGAGACCCACCCCATCTCTACAAAATAAACAAACAAATAATTTAAAAAATATATGTCATTTGGAGCTACCTGGGTAAGGCATGGGCCAATTTAAAGTTCCTTCTTTGTATTTCTTTTTTGTTTTTGTTTTTGAGACAGAGTCTCGCTCTGTCACCCAGGCTGGAGTGCAGTGGCGTGATCTCTGCTCACTGCAAGCTCCGTCTCCCAGGTTCACACCATTCTCCTGCCTCAGCCTCCCGAGTAGCTGGGACTACAGATGCCCGCCACCACGCCTGGCTAAGTTTTTGTATTTTTAGTAGAGATGGAGTTTCACCGTGTTAGCTAGGATGATCTCAATCTCCTGACCTCGTGATCCGCCCGCCTCTGCCTCCCAAAATGCTGGGATTGCAGGCGTGAGCCACTGCGTCTGGCTGGTCTTTTTTTTTGAGACGGAGTCTGGCTCTGTCACCCAGGCTGGAGTGCAGTGGCGCCATCTCAGCTCACTGCAACCTCCGCCTCCTAGGTTTAAGTGATTGACCTGCCTCAGTCTCCTAAGTAACTGGGATTACAGGCAGGCGCCACCACGCTTGGTTAATTTTTGTATTTTTAGCAGAGATGGGGTTTCACCATGTGGACCAGGCTGGTCTTGAACTCTTGACCTCAGGCGATCTGCCTGCCTTGCACTCCCAAAGTGCTGGGATTACAGGCATGAACCACCACGTCTGGCCTCTTCTTGGTATTTCTATATTGAAAAACAACTAGTAAATGTTATAAATCATGAAAAGATAAATGAAAAAGATTCCTGAGGTATTCTGATATGCAGCCAGGCTCGAGTGGCACTGACAAGGGGGCATAGGTTATAAACTGGTGAAGACTTACAGCTATCCAGATTGAGACTCAACTAGGGTACTGCTTATTTTACTGTATTTGTTTATTTCAGAGACATGGTCTTGCTCTGTCACCCAGGCTAGAGTGCAGTGGAGCTGTCATGGCTCACTGCAGCCTCGACCTCCTGGGCTCAAGCGATCCTCCCACCTCATTCTCCCGAGTAGAACTACAGGCGTGCACCACCATACCAGCTTCTTTTTTTTTTTTAGAGGATGAGGTCTCACTATGTTGCCCAGACTAGTCTTGAACTCCTGGCCTTGAGCAATCCTCCTGCCTCAGCCTCCCAAAGTGCAAGGATTACAGGCATGAGCAACCATGACAGCCTGTTATACTTTAATGTGCATATGAGTTATACAGGAATCTTGTTAAAATGCAGATTCTGGCCGGGCGCAGTGGCTCACGCCTGTAATCCCAACACTTTGGGAGCCCGAGGCGGGCAGATCATGAGGTCAGGAAATCGAGACCATCCTGGCTAACACGGTGAAACTCCGTCTCTACTAAAAATACAGAAAATTAGCCGGGCATGGCGGTGGGCACCTGTAGTCCCAGCTACTTGGGAGGCTGAGGCAGGAGAATGGTGTGAACCTGGGAGGCGGAGCCTGCAGTGAGCCAAGATCGTGCCACTGCACTCCAGCCTGGGCAACAGAGCGAGACTCTGTCTCAAAAAAAAAAAAAATGCAGAATCTCACTGAGTAGATCTGAGGTAGGGCCCAATAGTCTGCATTTTTTTTTTTTTTTTTGAGGCAGAATCTCACTCTGTTGCCCAGGCTGGAGTGCAGTGGCATGATCTTGGCTCACTGCAACCTCTGCCTCCTGGGTTCAAGCGATTCTCGTGTTTCAGCCTCCTGAGCAGCTGGGATGACAGTCATGCGCCACCACGCCTAATTTTTTTGTAGTTTTAGTAGAGACAGGGTTTCACCATGTTGGCCAGGGTGGTCTTGAACTCCTGACCTCGAGTGATCCGCCCGCGTCGGCCTCTCAGTGTTGGGATTACGGGCGTGAACCACCACACCCGGCCAATAGTCTGCATTTCTATTAGGTTTCCAGGTGATGCTAATGTTGCTGAATCACTTATCACACTTCGAATAGCAGGAAAAAAGAAGGAGTAGAGGAAGAAGTAAGATGGGGAGGAGCCATGAAAATGAAGAGGGGCTGATATGAGACACTGCAGAAGCAGAATGTTTGAGCTTGTGGATGAGGAAAGAATCTGGGATGACTGAGGTTTGTGGCTTGGGTGACTATGAGGATAATGGTGACATTAATCAGAGATAAGATAATCAAGCTGGAGGAGGATGGAGTATAGGAAACAATGGAGGGGTAGGAATGAGATATCACATTTAAGTACGGGTACAGTGGCTCATGCCGGTAATCCCAGCATTTTATGAGGCTGAGGCAGGCGGATCACTTGAGGTCATTAGTTTGAGACCAGCCTGGCCAATATGGTGAAACCCCATCTCTACTAAAAATACAAAATTAGCCAGGCATGGTGGTGGGCGCCTGTAGTCCCAGGTACTCAAGAGGCTGAGGCATGAGAATCGCTTGAACCCAGGAGGTGGAGGTTGCAATGAGCTGAGATCACGCCACTGCCCTCCAGCCTGGGCGACAGAGCAAGACTCTGTCTCAAAATAAAAATAAAATAAAATCAAGACACTGATGACCTCTGGGGAAGGTAGAGAGATGGGATCATTATTAGGTTAGGCGGTGGGTTTGAGTGTTCATTTTATTATTGAATTTCATAATGTATGTTACATATATCCTTTTGTATTTATCAAATATTACATATATTTTTAGGTAGTCCAAAAATTAAGAGAAACAAGAGAGAAGTGTCAGGGAAGTCAGTTTCAGTAAATGGGTTGTTTTGCAGGATCATATTGGTATGGAAGACCTCAGCAAGATAAGGCCTGTAGGGAAACCCTGAACTTCATGACTGAGAGCACACAGGTCACCTTTGGAAGCAGCCACATTCAGATGGGGAGGGCTGATGCCAGACTGCAGAATGGGAAGGAATGTGGGAAGTCAGGACTGGGAGTGTACATAAGTCTTTCATCTACTACCATTTCTTCCCTAACCCACAACAGCTAACATTTATCTAGGCTGTAGTGTATGCCAGGCCCTTTGCATACACATTTAATCCTCACAACCACCCCACAGGGTGGGCTACAGGGACTAAGCTCAGTGCTTGTATTACCACCAGATTATGTTCACCTCCAACCACATGCAGAGAACCCCTACTGAAACACTGAAATGGGAATGAATGTTTAGCTATTACATTCCAAATTTTAGACTGAAGGTCTCAAATGGTTAAGTAATGGGTACCAACCAAAAGTGATGAATTAAGTCTACCCAGAAATGGACTATTTCTTCCTGTGATGCTGTCATTGTGAGTCACCAAACTTAACCAGTTTTATCCCCATTCAGGCACATAGTACAATTGTATTTTTCCACCTCTATAAAATTAGCTGCAACCATGTGGCTTGCTTTGGGCAATGAAAAGAGAGAAGTGATCTGTGACACTCTAAGCTTTAAGAGCCAAGGTATATTTTGGTCATATGCCTTCCCCTGACTCAGTGATGGAACTTTTTTTATTTAACACATTGATGCTCTACACATTCAGAGAGACTTCTCTAGTAACAAACTATGGAAATGATCCTTGAAAGTAGAGTGTTGGTGACCAGTCGCAGTGGCTTATGCCTGTAATCCTAGTACTTTGGGAGGCTGAGGCTGGCGGATTACCTGAGGTCAGGAGTTCAAGACCAGCCTGGTCAACATGGTGAAACCCCGTCTCTACTAAAACATACAAAATTAGCTGGGTGTGGTGGTGCACGCCTGTAATCCCAGCTACTCAGGAGGCTAAGTCAGGAGAATCACTTGAACCTGGGGGGCAGACGTTGCAGTGAGCTGAGATCATGCCATTGCACTGCACTCTAGCCTGGGCAAAAAAAGAGAGCAACTCAAAAAAAAAAAAGTAGAGTCTTGGTAATGGATTTTTTTGGTTCTTTTTTTTTGAGACAGAGTTTCGCTCTTGTTGCCCAGGCGGTAGTGCACTGGCACGATCTCGGCTCACTGCAACCTCCGCCTCCCACGTTGAAGTGATTCTCCTGCCTCACCCTCCCTAGTAGCTGGGATTACAGGCATGCGCCACCATGCCGGGCTAATTTTGTATTTTTAGTAGAGACAGGGTTTCTCCATGTTGGTCAGGCTGGTCTCGAACTCCCGACCTCAGGTGATCCGCCCGCCTTGGCCTCCCAAAGTGCTGGGATTACAGGTGTGAGTCACCGCGCCTGGCGGTGATGGAATTTCTACTAGTCTATTAGTGTTCACCAGTCACCATGCATGAACAGAGTTCTGCTGTCAATCCCTGTTGGACATATGAGCAGTAAGTATACTTTTGTTAAATTACTGAGATTTGGGGGTTATCATTGCAGCAAAACCTAGCCTATCCTGACTGATACATTCTCCTTTTCTCAAGTTAGAAATTATACATGTATATGGACTGAATAATGAAAATGCACATAGAGTGTCTAGAACTCTCTCCCTTGCACATTGTAGGCCCTCAATAGATGCCTTTGTGTATCTGCTATTAAATTATTATGGAATTTTCATATTTTTCACATGCAATAAAGGCTAGTTGTGGAAGATGTAAACAGAAGGCAGTGTTCCAGGCTCACATTATTCCTAATGCTTGTAATCTTAAAAGAGATATTTTCATTCTTTGTAACTTTCTCCCTCAACTCCATGAAAAAGCATTACAATTGGCCCTGCTTGGGTCACCTACCCCTCCATCCCTGTGCTGGGGGAGATGAAGCCATATGGTCAACCCAACTCTACCCCAAGATAGATGGCCACTTCCCCCAAAGGAGAAAACTGGGCTTAATTGCCAGAATAAGGAAGGAATGCTGGGGAGGCAGAAATGAGTTATCTAAGTCAAAACAGACTTACATTTACAACCTGGGGTTTATTACTTATTAGCTGTGTGTGAACTTGGGCACCACTCAATCCGTTTGCTCATATGTAAAGTAGGGATCGTACTTTGGAGAGTTGTTTAAGGATAAGAAATAATGTATGAGAGTTTAGTACTATGCCTGGTACCTAATAGTTCCACAATAAATGGTCATTTTAAAAAGCCAAATGCTAAAGATTTCCTACTGTTAAGTTTTCACCATCCCAACACTCAAAGATCAAAGGCCAGGAAAAGACATCTGTAGCTATAATGAACCCATATAAGACAAAAGATGTTATAAATAATTTTTCATTTAAGGATAAAGTGTTTACAAGCTTCAGCAGGCCTCTAATGTTCATCTTGAGGCTCAGCTGTTTCCTTTTAGAATCTGTACACACAAGGCACAAAGTGGTTAGAGAGGCCAAGCCCAGCTACAGTCACTGGGCAGAAGCAGTAAAGAATGCCCTAGAGTCCTGGCTTCAGACTCTGCTCAAAGCATCTCGCTTTGGCTCAAAGGTGACTCAGAGCTCAATTTTAAAACACATTTAAGTGAATACCATCCAGGGCTGAAACCTCATACTCAATCTTACTGAGTTTTTGCCACCAACATATCCTCTGCCTTGAGTCTGAAATCTGCTTTGTACCAAAGGACCTATTCAAAAGTGTTTTAGGTGTCCTTGACTTATTCATCAAACATTTATTAAGTGCATGCTGTGCAGTAGGTGCCAAGAACACAGAGATGGTCAAGCACAGTCACTGCTCACAAGTGTAATCTAGGGGCAAAGATGCAGCAAAGCACTAGAGGGGCTGGCTGTGATGAGTCTGTACTCATCACCAAGTTGGGGATCAGAAAAAGAATCATAAAGACATGAGCTGAATCTTGGGGGAATAAGTTGAGTCTGCACCAGAAACAAAGGGAGAAAGGAATTTTAGCAATGGTACAAGCAAATGAGAAGAAATGGATATTGACAGCTTAATGTGTATGGGATGCATTTTATTATGGCTGGAGTACGGAGGTAGTAAATGAGCTGAGATGTGGTCAGGGGCCAGATCATGAAGGGACCGTGGAGTTGGGGGAGTAGCATGTTAGAGGGACACTTTACTCTAGAAGCTACTAAGCACGGTGGATTAAAGCAATGGTTCTTACCATCCTTTTGTGTCATAGATTCCTTTAAGAACCTGAAAAAAGGTATGGGCCCTTTCACTGGAAAAAGGTATATACACTTAGACACAAAATGTTGCTTAAAATTGCCTAGTTAAGGAGTAAGATGGGAAACAACTGCAACAGTCTAGTAAGACATGATGAGGCCTCCACTAAGCCACAGGAGCCAGGACAGAAAAGAGGAAACAGATGTGAGAAATAGAAAAATGGTTGAGTGTTATCAACAGATGTTTTCATCAATTGGATTTGAGAAGTGAGGGACAAGTCTAAGAGAGTTCACTCCCAGGTCAGTTTGTGGTTTAGGCAATTGAGTAGAAAGTAGTGTCACTGATGGAGAGGCACAGGCTTCCGCAGAAAGATGGGTTCAGTTTGGGAAATGTCAAGACAAAGGTGCCTTTAGGACATCCAAATAAAGAAGTTAACCAGGAGGCTAAATAGGCTCTACCTTTTGATGATTCTTGTACTTGGTCGCTTGCCCTGATATTATACAGATAGACTCCTAAATCTCTGTGCAACACTTCTGAATTGAGACAAGTATATCCCCCATTTGCAGAAAGGGATCCAGAGATGGGAAAAGAAATCAAACTTCACACACCCAAAATTATTTCACAATTTTTTACTAAAAGAATAGATTTTTATTGAGCGTTGTAAGTTTCTTTCCATCCGCATTAACAGAACAACAGACCAATTTCCATCACAGAACAACTCCTGAGGCATTCTCATTCCTTTCTGAAACTCTTCCATTAACTCCTGCAGTTTCCCTAAAGAAGCATCCATTCAAACTTACATTAATAAACTATGGAGCTTTTGTGGTGAGGTGGGCCAAAAAGGCAGGGAATTTGGAATCTGGGAATGGGAAAGAGAAATACGTATTATCCATCCACTAAACACACTGTCAAGAGCACAGGAGAGGAGATAGTAATACAGGAAAAAAACAATGAAATAATTTTTTACTTTTGTCAATAACATCATTTATCAGGGAGCACTAAAAGTCACTGACTCCTTGCAGTTAAAGTTTCTTTACCTAGTGTGTTATTCTAAAAACAGAACAGAACAGATTAGGAATAGAATAGAATAGAATAGAATAGAATAGAATAGAATAGAATAGAATAGAAGGTAGAAGGGGAAGTGCCTTCTGGGAAGCAATTAAAATGAAGTCATCAGATTTGGCCGGGTTATGAGAGATTAATAAAATCTGAAATATTTATTTTGCTTCATTTACATGAAAATTCACTAGTCATTAGTTACTACCAACACGGACAAAAAGAGCATCTATAAAAGTACAGGGGCAATGTCAAAAGCTGAAATGGGCACCCTAGCACAGGAGATTTTTTTATTTTGCTTTTAACCTGGAAAAGATGATTTTGTAAAAAATGACTTTATATTCTTAGAACATCAAAATAACCTCTGACAATATTCAAGATAATTAGCAGTAACAGGGGAATAGGTGCACTGAGCTCTCTACCTGCACCAGCAGACTACTGCAATAAGCCAAGGGAAAAGAAAATAGAAAGTCGAATAAGATGCCAAAGTCACAGGATGGAAAAAATATAAGATGACACGCAATGAACAGTGAAAACTCAACCCCCTACCCCAAACCCCAAGCATATTTAGGAAATATGCATCAGGAAGTGAACAAGTATAATGATTAAACCTTAGTAGAATTATACTAACTACTTTAAACTGTGGTCTACTTGTACTGACTTTTCAAAGGTGGGTGGGTCGTAGAGGCTGTAATGGTAACACTAACATGCCCACAGGAGCCTTGTAAGGTTCCAAAGGACTGGATCACCATAACCAAACAGCTACCCCCACATTCCTTCTACCCTACATAAGCACTCCTGCCCCCCACCCTCCATCTCAACCACCCTCCGTAATGCCTTGTTCGACTGTTTTTCTCAGTGATCAAAAAAAGTTAATGTGACTTGGCCAACAATGTCAGAAATCAAGATGGAGACAAATATCAAATGTCACTAGCCAAAGCGAGTACCAATTCTTGGGCTTTAAAGTCTACCCAAAGTCCTACTGGCTCAGAATGAAAATGATGCAAGTGAGCAGAAGTTTGTCAGGCCTGGTCCAGACCACACTGGACTGGTCACTGACTAAGAGTAGGAGTTATAAGCTGATCCCAAGACACACCAGCAGAAATAAAAAACTGCAAGTCCTTGGGGATCAGTGACTATACACAACCAGAGTGCTTTGCTTATGGTCCTACAATGTAAAGGGGTCATTTCTGGGGGTTCCCAAATGACTTTGTTCAAGAGAGGTCACATCACAGCTAGAAACGGAACCTCAAGTGAAGGATGACAGTCTCTTCAAGTGGTGCAGCAAAGATCAGACCCCACCTTCCACAATTTGTCCTCCAATTAGAAAAAGTTCATCTCCCAGGAATGAACCTTAGTTTTCCTAGCTTCTAAGTTGTGTATTTTGTCAGATAAATAAAAATCTAGGAATATGGCCATTTATGGTTCTTTCTTGTAACCTTCCGAACCCAAAATACTGAATCCAAATAAAAATCAAGGTTGGAGATGACCCACTTGTTTCACCCTGGGCTAGGGGAAAAAGGTTGTGGAAGGAAGAAAAGCCTTTTGGCAAACTGGAATCATCCCTGCCAAAGCAGCAATTTTACCTCTCACAGTGAATGCCTACAAAGTAAGAAATTTTCTTAATGGTGTGAGAGTTAACAATACTGTCATCTGATTGTGTCAGATAGATTCAAGATGCACAGAAACAGCAACTGCAAACAGTATCTTAGCAATTTTAAGTCCAAGTGCTTCCTATTAGAAAATGGAGATATAGGTTATCTCACAGCTCAGTGATGCTGGTTGCTTTTAGAGCTCCAAAGGATTCATCCCTCGGTGGCTCCAGAAAGAAAATTCCAAGCCATGTAAATTTACTACTATCCCTTCCTTTGCTGGATGTAGAAGTCCTACCTTCAAGATGTTGTGAAAGGTTGGGCAGGTCCAAGAGAAGAAGGGGTACCACATTAGGGGAGCTGATTCCAAAGAGGAGGTTTTTGTATACTTTGTTTCTACTTCTGTCTGGTTCAAAGTACACTCTTGTCATCTTTCTTTGGTTTATGTAAGAAGTATCTGGGCAGGGGTCAAGGCATTCCAGGGCTCCCTCCCCATGAAAATCATGGCTTCTCTTAATCTGGGACAGACTAGAACTAAATAGTCTGACGCTGTTTTCAATTTCCTATGATCTGGTCAGTGTAAGTGGGCAGTAAGCAAATAGCCTTCTGGTTGTCTGGGCAAAAATCACCAAGGACCTGCTGTGGATTAAGGTGCATGGGGTTTTTCAAAAAGAACCCTGCTAGAAGATTAGTCAGTTGTATTTCTGTAGAAATGGTACTTCTTGGGCAAGAATATCACAAAGCCCAAAAGGAGGTATGTGAGGCTGGAAGCCTCAATTCCTGAATGAAGACATAATGCTAATTTATTGCAAGCCATGTTTCCCTCCCTCATACTTAGGCTGTCCAAGGAGGGAAACTGGAAATGCAAGGTTGTCTCAAGATTATCTCCAGCAAGGAGGAATAGCCTCTTTATCCTGGGCAAATCCTGGTCACACAGGAGGCTGAGAATCTTTTAATAGAATTCTTCTCAAGGCCCAGGCCAGAGTCCTCTAAAGTCTTCCTTGCAAAGCAAATGAAAAGATCCAGTAGTCAGAATGTCAATGAACAAATGAAACAATCTAGGCGTGTAAAATCAAATAGTTTCCTCACACTTCCCTACCCTATCTTTCCAAAGCTAGTCCTCTCTCCTTCAGGGATTCATGTCAATCAATTCTAGCCTGAAACCAATTTGACCCTGGAGTTCCAGAAGAGATTTCCTCCAAATTGGCTGAAAGCCCTTTCAAATGGTAGTCACCTCCCATCCCCCCTTTTCTCTCCAAACCTTCATAAGGAAATGCCCAACTCTGCCCAATCCCATTCCAACCTCCTGTTTTCACCATATGGGATGTGAGGGCTCTGTTCAAGATAAAGCTTGTAACAACCCAAGAGTTTGTTGTTCTGAACAGGCAATTTCTGGAAAGTACTTTTTGTCTGATTTAGAGAAGCCCATCCAACTTCTCATAATTGTGATGGGCTGTGACTTAGTAAGAATTTCAGATTTAAAGTGTGGTCTTTTGAAACCTTCCACTCCATAGCAGTGGAAGCATTTCTGGGAAATTGAGTAAATCCTCTGGGATATCACCGTGTATGTATGTGTATATATATACACACATATATACACACATACATACACATATATATAAAATATGTATAGATAAATAGATCTGTCTCTTTATATAAAGGGTATGTGTATGCATATACACACATTCATATATACACCCACCCACACATTCACACACACACATGCACACGCGCGCGCGTGCGCGCGCACACACACGCACACACACGCACACACACACACACACACAGTCTTTTGAGTCCCTTTCGTACTCAAGTTCATTACACTGATTCCCACCCTTTCATGGTGTGGGCAGTAGGGAGTGAATGAACTGTGCCACATCTTCTATTTTACAAACAATGCACTGGTTGAGAGGCAGGAAAAATCTGCCCAGTACTTTTCTGATTCACTTGAATCCTCCAGTACAAAGGCCATTGATAATTTTTTTGAAGTGTATAAAAAAAATAATACTACCTTACTTTTCTGAAAACATCTACCTATCTGATTGTCAGGCCAAAGCTAGAGGTGGTGGTACAAAATCCAGGGGTAGGTAAGTTGGAAGAAGGAGTGAAGAAGAGGTGGATACCACTTCATAGAAAAAAAAAACAAAAACAACAAAACCTCAGGAAGCCAAAGCTGTTCCCACAACCTCATAGGTTTGCCATATAAGTCTGTGATAATGAGTATCATTATAAATACTCAGAAAAACCAAAGCTGGAACTCTTCTATAGGACCTTATGTGATGACACCCAATTTCTGACAGCTACTGCCTTACTAGGCTCCCAGAGGAGATAAATAAACTATTGGTGCTATGTATTCAATTTGAGACTAGGAGCTAGTCTTACTGCCATTCATCTTTGACCAGAACTTCTCCAGAAACAGCCAATGAATCTGGAGTCCCAGAAAAAGGCAGGGAAGGGGAAAAGATGGACAAAATAGGACATCCCACCAAAATCCTGGAGAAATCTAGGGTAAGCATTTATATCCTCCTCTAGCTTGGGCCTAAAATCAGAAAAGTAAAAGTTTTTCCCTCTTCCTGGTTTGGTGAAGCCATCTTCAGCTTGTCAATCCTCTTTCCGTTGTGCCACAGTTTCTAGCTTTTGCTCTTGTAAGTGGTTCTTCTCCCTATTCTTCATAGGGAAGTAGCGGTTACCATTATTACACTCGTTGCTGTCTCTGGATAAGGCACATTGTGATGGAGCTGGAAGACGATAATCACTCTTCTCTTCCTTGATCAATGCGCCACTGTTTCCATTTACCTGGGAGCGAGACCGACCTTGATGAAGCTCCAGGGATTTAGAAACTCCATCTGAAGAGCCCTGTTAAAAACAGAGATACTCAGTGGAAATGGGAATCCAGACTGGCTGACCCTTCCTAAGCATATTCATAAGCTAGCCTGAGAAAGCGGCTTCAGTTCTTCGAAAACACCAGAAGACCTCAAGCTGGTTGCTAACTAGTACATTCTTTTTTTTTTTTTTTTTTTTTTTTGAGATGGAGTCTCGCTCTGTCGCCCAGGCTGGGGTGCAGTCTGCAATCTCGGCTCACTGTAACCTGCCTCCAAGGTTCAAGCAATCCTCCCACCTCAGCCTCCTGAGAGTAGCTGGGTTTACAGGCGCCCACCACCACGCCTGGCTAACTTCTGTATTTTTAGTAGAGACGGGGTTTCATCATGTTGGCCAGGCTGGTGTCGAACTCCTGGCCTTAACTGATCTCCCTACCTCAGCCTCCCAAAGTGCTGGGATTACAGGTGTGAGTCACTGCGCCCTGCCGGATACCTAGTACATTCTGGTATTATCTTGAGAAGTTAGGGTGAAAACATATAGACCCAACTGAAATCCAATGGCAATGACAACATAATAATGACACAGCTACTTTTTCTTTTTTTTATACAGGGTCTTGCTCTGTCACCCAAGTTGGAGTGCAGTGCTGCAATCCTGGCTTACTGCAGCCATGACCTCCTGGGCTCAAGCCATCTTCCCACCTCGGCTCCCCCAAGTAGCTGGGACTACATGCGTGCACCACCACATCCAGCTGATTTTTGTATTTTTTGTAGAGACAGGGTTTCACCATGTTGGCCACACTGGGCTTGAACTCCTGAGCTCAGGTCATCTGCCTGCCTCAGCCTCCCAACGTGCTGGGATTACAGGTGTGAGCCACTGCGCCTGGCTGACGCTGCTACTATTTACAAAGCTTAACAATATGTTTTTCTAATACTATGGGGATCCTAAATGGTAGATATGATCATGCCCCATTTGCTGATGAGGAAGGTGAGGCTCAGAAAGATTAAAGCAACTTGCTTAAGGAGACACAGATACAAAGTCGTGGGGCCAGGATTCTACTCTTCTAAAGTCTATTCTCTTAACTGCCATGCAACACTGCCTAATGCTGACAACTGGACAGGCAAATGAAAGAAAAGGAAACAAACACAGAAGATCTATGTGCAATATTCCACAGAATCTTTCTTTTCTTTTTGAGACAGAGTTTCGCTCTTGTTGCCCAGGCTGGAGTGTAGTGGCACGATCTCAGCTCACCCCAACCTCTGCCTCCCGAGTTCAAGCAATTCTCCTGCCTCAGCCTCCCAAGTAGCTGGGATTACAGGCATGTGCCACCATGCCTGGCTAATTTTGTTTTTTAGTAGAAACGGGATTTCTCCATGTTGGTCAGGCTGGTCTCGAACTCCTGACCTCAGGTGATCTGCGCAACTCAGCCTCTCAAAGTGCTGGGATTATAGGCGTGAGCCACAGAATCTTTCATAACTAAAAACAATCACCTGGTTTTTGTAAATCCCAGGAACATGATAGCTATTGCTAATGATATGAACTACATTACCTTGTAGTGCAGTGCTGGCTCTTAATGAATGGTGCTAGGAATAATAACAGCTTCTAAGTGGTTGGACATGCCACATACTCTGTTGTTCCTTTTACAGATAAGAAAACTGAAGCTCCTAGGAGGCCAAGGCGGGCAGATTGTTTGAACTCAGGAGTTTGAGACCAGAACCCCATGTCTACAAAAATTACAAAAATTGGCTGGGCATGGTGGCATGCACCTGTGGTCCAAGCTACCCGGGAGGTTGAGGTGGGAGGATCGCTTGAGCTTGGGAGGTCCAGGCTGCAGTGAGTCATGATTGCACCACTGCATTCCAGCCTGGGCAACAGAGTGAGATCCTGTCTTAAAAAAAAAAAAAAAAGAAAAGAAAAAGAAAACATGAACAGGCTCAAAAAAGTACAAAGACTTTACTTTTAGTCCTCATATAACAACTCTGCAACATAGATACCAATTTCTCCAATTTTATAGATGAGAAAACTAGGGCAGAGAGGCTAAGTAACTTGCCCAAGGTCACAGAACTAGTAAGTAGCAGAACCAGATTCAAAGATCATTTGGTTCCAAAGTCTGTACAATACGGGGCTTACTGTGAAGTATTGTCCAACAACCTGGAAATAACATGAAACTAGTAACAGCCATACAAATGGATGGAATTAGCCACCTGAAGGAGTCAACAAATAAATCAAAACATTACAAGTAAGTCACTTAAGAATTTAAGAACAGGCAGCCAGGCGCTGTGGCTCACGCCTGTAATCCCAGAATTTTGGGAGGTCGAGGCGGGTGGATCACAAGGTCAGGGGTTGAAGACCAGCCTGATCAACATGGTGAAACCCCGTCTCTACTAAAAATACAAAAAAAAGTAGCCGGATGTGGTAGCGGGCACCTGTAATCCCAGCTACTCAGGAGGCTGAGGCAGGAGAATTGCTTGAACCCAGGAGGCGGAGGTTGGGGTGAGCCGAGATCGTGCCACTGTACTCCAGCCTGGCGACACGAGACTCTGTCTCAAAAAAAAAAAAAAAAAAAATTTAAGAACAGGCCTGGCTGGGTGCGGTGTCTCACACCTGTAATCCCTGCACTTTGGAAGGCCGAGGCGGGCGGATCATGAGGCCAGGAGTTCGAGACCAGCCTGGCCAACATGGTGAAACCCTGTCTCTATTAAAAATACAAAAATTAGCCGGGTGTGGTGGTGGGCACCTGTAATCCCAGCTACTTGGGAGGCTGAAGCAGGAGAATCACTTGAATCTGGGAGGCAGAGGTTGCAGTGAGCTAAGATCGTGCCACTGCACTGCAGCCTGGGCACTTTGGGAGGCCAAGGCAGGCAGATCAACTGAGGTCTGGAGTTCAAGACCAGCCAGGCCAATATGGTGAAACCCTGTCACTACTAAAAATATAAAAATTTGCTGGGTGTGGTGGTGCATTCCTGTAATCCCAGCTACTTGGAAGGCTGAGGCAGGACAATTACTTGAACCCAGGAGGCGGAGGTTGCAGTGAGCTGACATCACGCCACTGCACTCCAGCCTGGGTGATGGAGCAAGACTGTTTTTAAAAAAGTAAAATTAGGCCGGGTGCGGTGGCTCACGCCTGTAATCCCAACACTTTGGGAGGACAAGGCAGGCGGATCACGAGGTCAGGAGATCGAGACCATCCTGGCGAACACGGTGAAACCCCGTCTCTACTAAAAATACAAAAAATTAGCCGGGCGTGGTGGCGGGCACCTGTAGTCCCAGCTTCTAGGGAGGCTGAGGCAGGAGAATGGTGTGAACCCGGGAGGTAGCGGAGCTTGTAGTGAGTGGAGATCGCGCCACTGCACTCCAGCCTGGGCGACAGAGCGAGACTCTGTCTCAAAAAATAAATAAAATTACAAAAAAAAAAAAAAAAGAATTTAAGAACATATAAAACTCTTGTGGCCTAGGAATAATCTCAGGAAGACAAGATTACAGTGTAACCAGATTTAATAAGCTGGAATATTTTATTAATTATCTCATACTCTTCTTTTTCTGTCCCGATTGAAACAGAAAAAGAAGAGTCAAAAAGGAAGTCAGCAGCAGCTCTGTCCAGAGAAGATGGCTTGCTATAAACCAAGCTGAAATGAGGATTTCCTTGGCTAGGTGACCTCTAGAGCAGATAACAGTGTCTGCAGCCATCTTAGCTAAGAGAAACTTAAGATCACCTACCATCCCTTGTTTTCTCTCACTTGCCTCATCTGTAAAATAGAATAAGAGTATCTACTTTGTAGGTTCCTGTAAGGATTCAATGAGACACTACATATAAAGTACTTAGAACATGTGTGTTTGGCACAGTGTAAGAATTCAATAAATGCTCACTAAGGCTGGGCACAGTGGCTCATCCCTGTAATCCCAGAACTTTGGGAGGCCGAGGCAGGCTGATCACCTGAGCTCAGGAGTTCGAGACCAGTCTGGCCAACATGGCGAAACCTTGTCTCTACAAAAAATATAAAAATTAGCTGGCCATGGTGGCGTGCACCTGTAGTCCCAGCTACTCAGAAGGCTGAGGTAGGAGGATCACTTGAGCCCAGGGGTTTGAGGCTGCAGTAAACTATGATTGCAACACTGCACTCCAGCCTGTGTGACTCATTAAAAAAAAAAGCTAGCTAATATCATTGTTCTGATTCCATGCCCCCAAGCAAACTTCTGATACCATGGCCTCTCTTGTAGCTTGCCCTTAGATAAAGAAAGCTCTAGTAGTAATGGTTAAAGGCCTGTACGCTAGAGTCAGCCACACCTGAGTCTGATGCTTGTCTCTAACAACTAGAGTTGTTATGCTATATTGGAATTAGCATAGCATAGGGCTTTGGAATCAGTTAGCTCAGGCTGTAATGTCAATTCTGACACTGACTTGATAGATAATTTGGGACAAGATACTTCATTCTTCTGAGTCTCAATTTCCTCCTGTTTAAAATGGGGAACAGGCCAGGTGCGGTGGCTCATTCCTATAATCCCAGCACTTTGGGAGGCCCAGCTTGAGGCCAAGAGTTTGATACCAGCCTGGGCAACATGGCAAAACCCCATCTCTACAAAAAATATTTAAAAATTAGCTGAGTGTGGTGGCTCACCCCTGTAGTCCCAGCTACTCAGGAGGCTGAGGTGGGAAGTTTGCTTGAGCCTGGGAGGTTGAGGCTGCAGTGCACTGCACTTTGGCTTGGGTGACAGAGTGAGACCCTGTCTCAAAAAATAATAATAAAATGGAGAATAATAAATACTTCACAGGGTATTTATGTGGTTTCAATGAGCTCACGTGTTTGTAAGAGTGATTAGAAGAGTAAATGTGTGATACATTGTGATAACTATTTCTTATCGTAAATCAGTTCTTTATCTCTCACCCCTTCTTCCCCCACCCCTTAGCCATATTCACACAGCTATTTCTATGATCTTGGTTAGTGTGAGTCAACCACTAAGAGATAGATCTACTCTTATTATACCAAAAGTATCAGGCTTTTCAGACTGTATGTCTGATGACCAGACCCTGAATCCTGGTGAATTCACCAAGGCTATACTGTCTTACGAGAGAGCCTATCTGGTGATTAGCTTTCCTTCTAGGTGCATCCTTTTTACCTTACTGAGCAGCTTCAAGAAAAAGGTGAGAAGCTTTACCAAAGTCACTGTTCTCTAGCTTTGGAGTGCATTATGGAATGCTTTGCATGGGAGACTTACTATCTAGTTCCACTTTTGGCTAAAAGTAACATTAAAGCAAATTTATCTTCTTTGAGGAAACATTAGATGATGGGGATTAACATGGATGCAGTGAGGGCTGGCTGTACACAGAATAGATTTAGGATTGAGAACTGATGAAAAAATTGCCCAGGATTAAAGACTACATGTAGAATGTCTAGAGGAGGCTTGGTAGAAAGTAGGTACTCAAGAAATGGTAGCTGCTATACTATAAGAAGCCCAGCAGCTTGAGTCTACTACAATATTTTGGATCACTATAAGAATAGGTCCTTCTAGTTTGTATTTGGGTGGGGTGGGGCATAACTAATGAGGACCAGTGGGAACTGTGATATAATTCAAGGCATGGATTAGAAGAAAGTTTAAAGGCCGGGCGCAGTGGCTCACACCTATAATCCCAGCACTTTAAGAGGCTGGAGGATCACTTGAGCCCAGGACTTTGAGACCAGCCTGGGGCAACAAAGTAAGACTGTCTCTACAAAAAAAATAGAAAAACTTTGGGGGGCCAAGGTGGGCGGATCACGAGGTCAGGAGATAGAGACCATCCTGGCTAACACGGTGAAACCCTATCTCTACTAAAAATACAAAAAATTAGCCGGGTGTGGTGGCGGGCGCCTGTAGTCCCAGCTACTTGGGAGGCTGAGGCAGGAGAATGGTGTGAACCCGGGAGGTGGAGCTTGCAGTGAGGTGAGATCTTGCCACTGCACTCCAGCCTGGGTGGCAGAGCGAGATTCCCGTCTCAAAAAAAAAAGAAAAACTTAGCAGGGTGTGGTGGCGCACACCTGTAGTCCCAGCTACTTAAGAGACGGAGCTGCGAGGATTGCGTGAGGCAAGGAGGTAGAGGCTGCAGTGAGCTGTGATTGTGCCACTGCACTCCAGCCTGCCTGAGTGACAGAGTAAGACCCTGTCGAGAGAGAGCGAGAGAGAGAGAGAGAGAGAGAGAGAGAGAGAAAAGAGAGAAGACAGAGAGAAAGTTCAAGACATTTCTGAGTCATTGAGAATAAGCAGGCCAGGTGCGGTGGCTCACACCTGTAATCCCAGCACTTTGGGAGGCAGAGGTGAGTGGATCGCCTGAGGTCGGGAGTTCGAGACCAGCCTGACTAACATGGAGAAACCCCATCTCTACTAACAATACAAAATTAGCCAGGCGTGGTGGCGCATGCCTATAATCCCAGCTACTCGGGAGGCTGAGGCAGGAGAATCGCTTGAACCTGGGAGGCAGAGGTTGTGGTGAGCCGAGATCGTGCCATTGTACTCCAGCCTGGGCAACAGGAGCTAAACTCCGTCTCAAAAAAAAAAAAAAAGAATAAGCAGAATGGTAATGCTCCTGCCACATATATTCAGCAAAGGTAAAAAAGTCCAATTTTTTAAAGTCCACCATATCTGGTGGCCCCTCAGAAGCTCAGGCAGGCTATGGGCAGTCTCACTGTTAGCATCACTCTGGCCCCTTTCTGGCTGCATGTTACACATAGTATGCTAGGAGGTCTTTAGGACACAGTACCTGGTTTCTATCTTGTGGCCTCACTCAGAAAAGGGTAAGACTCTGCAGCCCTGTAGGAACAGCTTGGGGCAGGCTAACCCTCACTATACCATTAGAATGAAATCAAATGCCTGAAGGAGTTGAGAAGCTCCCCTAAGCAGCTCAGGTTTCCATGCCTGATGTGATCTCTTGTAGTTTAGCTGAAAAGGCAAAAGGCATCAAACAGAAGCTAAATATCTCAAAAAACATACTTACTTGCTTATTTCCTTTTTTGTGTCCCTTGGATCCTCTACCAGTCTGTTCTTTTCCATGCCTTTAGCAAGTGAGAGAAAAAGTGATCATGAGAAACATAAAGCCCACACACCCCTTTTCACTTGGTTAACTATTTGTCTCCTCTTGGAAGTCTGACCCCTCTTAAAGTCAGATGCCCCTTCTCAGTGTTACTACTGAACATCTATCTCGGTCATTGCTATATTCTACTGAACTGAATTGTTCTGTATCCCATATCCTCCTCTAGGGCAAAAAACTCGTTCATCAAGGCAGAGCAAGTTATTATATATTTGCTGAGGTAAACTGAAGACTGATTTAAAAAAACGGAAAGTTGGGCCAGGCGCGGTGGCTCACACCTGTAATCCCAGCACTTTGGGAGGCCGAGGTGGGTGGATCACCTGAGGTCAGGAGTTTGAGACCAGCCTGGCCAACACGGTGAAACCCCATCTCTATTAAAAATACAAAAATTAGCCTGGCGTGGTGGTGGGGGCCTGTAATTCCAGCTACTTGGGAGACTGACGCAGGAGAATCACTTGAACCAGGGAGGTGGAGGTTGCAGGAAGCCGAGATCATGCCACTGCACTCCAGCCTGGGCAACAAAGTGAGACCCCATCTCAAAAAGAGAAAGAAAAAAAGAAAAAAAAAAAAGTAAAGTTAGTTAGTACTTCTTTTTTTTTTTTTTTTTTTTTTTTTTTGAGATGGAGTCTGGCTCTGTCGCCCAGGCTGGAGTGCAGTGGCCGGATCTCAGCTCACTGCAAGCTCCGCCTCCCGGGTTTACGCCATTCTCCTGCCTCAGCCTCCCGAGTAGCTGGGACTACAGGCGCCCGCCACCTCGCCCGGCTAGTTTTTTTGTATTTTTTAGTAGAGACGGGGTTTCACCGTGTTCGCCAGGATGGTCTCGATCTCCTGACCTCGTGATCCGCCCGTCTCGGCCTCCCAAAGTGCTGGGATTACAGGCTTGAGCCACCGCGCCCGGCCTAGTTAGTACTTCTTGCTTTAATAGAAGGATTTAATACCTAGGCATTTTCCCAAGGATACATAGGCATTTTCCCAAGGGGACTAGCTCATACCAACCTATTTGGATACATACCCCTTTCCTGGCCCACCGACAGAAACCACTTGCATGCCGAAGGATCCTCGGCCCCTGGAGGATCTGCTGCCAGCCCACTGGCCCACAACCATTCCAGCAATCTCCAGTTTTCCTCCTTGGGGTGGGATTGGATGGAGACCTGGCAAGACAGAAAGAATGGTGGTAATGGGGCAGGTGTGGTGGCTCACGCCTGTAATCCCAAAACTTTGGGAGGCCGAGTCGGGTGGATCACTTGAAGTCAGGAGTGGAGTTCCAGAGCCAGCCTAGCCAACATGGTGAAACCCTGTCTCTACTAAAAATACAAACAATTAGCCAGGCACCGTGGTGCGTGCCTGCAATCTCAGCCACTGGGGAGGCAGAGGCACAAGAATCACTTGAACCCAGGAGGTGGAGGTTGCAGTGAGCTGAGACTATGCCACTGCACTCCAGCCTGGGCAAAAGAGTAAGATTCTGTCTCCAAAAAAAAAAAAAAAAAAAAAAAAAGAAGAAAAAAGTATTGTAAGTACAAGGCAGGATAAGAGGTGGACAAAAGATCCTACAACCCACCACCTACTCTTCTTATTTCCATTTCTCTCTGATAAAAAGACTCTGTGGCAGGGCATGGTGGCTCATGCCTGTAATGCCAGGAGTTTGAGACCAGCCTGGCCAACATGGGGAAACCTTGTTTCTACTAAAAATACAAAAATTAGCTGAGTGTGGTAGCCTGTGCCTGTAGTCCCAGCTACTCAGGAAGCTGAGGCAGGAGAATCGCTTGAACCCGGGAGATAGAGGTTGCAGTGAGCCAAGTTCACGCCACTGCACTCCAACCTGGGCGATGGAGCAAGACTCTGTCTCAAAAAAAAAAAAAAAAAAATAGAAACTCTGTGATAACAGAAAGGTGTCATGATGGAAGCACATTCAGTGAGGAGGGCCGAAGATCTGTACACATCTACTTTAGCAAGTATGGTACAGGTGATTCATTTTTAAATCACAGAGCCTAGCATATAGTAGGCATTCAATATTTGTTGAGAGAATGAATGTCTTAACATCTAGTTATCAGAAAATTACAAACCTGGCCGGGCGCGGTGGCTCAAGCCTGTAATCCCAGCACTTTGGGAGGCCGAGATGGGCGGATCACGAGGTCAGGAGATCGAGACCATCCTGGCTAACATGGTGAAACCCCGTCTCTACTAAAAAATACAAAAACCTAAAAACCTAGCTGGGCGAGGTGGCGGGCGCCTGTAGTCCCAGCTACTCGGGAGGCTGAGGCAGGAGGATGGCGTAAACCCGGGAGGTGGAGCTTGCAGTGAGCCGAGATCGCGCCACTGCACTCCAGCCTGGGCGACAGAGCGAGACCCCGTCTCAAAAAAAAAAAAAAAAAAAAGAAAATCACAAACCTAAACTACCTTTTTTTTTTGTTTTTTGAGACACAGTCTCACTGTGACACCCAGGCTGGAGTGCAATGGTGCGATCTTGGCTAACTGCAACCTCTACCTCCCGGGTTCAAGTGATTCTCCTGCCTCAGCCTCCTGAGTAGCTGGGACTACAGGCGCATGCCACCAGGCCCAGCTAATGTTTGTATTTTTAGTAGAGACAGGGGTTCACCATATTGGCCAGGCTGGTGTCGAACTCCTGACCTCAAGTGATCCACCCGCCTCGGGCTCTCAAAGTGCTGGGATTACAGGCTTGAGCCACAGTGCCCAGTCCTAAACTACTTTTGATACAAATATACATCATTACAGATCGTAGGATTAGCCAAATAACCAAACTAAACTGAAAATAATGAAACTAAACTAACAGTAATTTATACTTAAAAAGCAAGAATAGGCTGGGCATGGTGGCTCATGCCTGTAATCCCAGCACTTTTGGAGGCCAAGGTGGGTGAATCATTTGAGGTCAGGAGTTCAAGACCAGCCTGACCAACATGGTGAAATCCTGTCCCTACCAAAAATACAAAAAAATTAGCCAGGCGTGGTGGCACATGCCTGTAGTCCCAGCTACTCAGGGGGCTGAGTCAGGAGAATTGATTAAACCTGGGAGGTGGAGGTTGCAGTGAGCGGAGATGGCGCCACTGCATTCCAGCCTAGGTGACAGAGTGAAAGTCCATCTCAAAAGAAAAAAAAAAAACAAAAAACCAAGAACAGCAACAATTGAAAATCAGAACTAAGTCACAAGCACAGTGAGTTTTATAATTTAGCACAAAAATAAGCCTTTACAGAATATGGAGGTCTACTAAGCCTTTAATTTTAGTTTATGACAAGAAACCAAATGAACCCTTAACTCATTTAGCAGGTTGTTAGTAAAGAGTACTTCATTTAGGACAGGCATGGTGGCTCACACCTGTAATCCCAGCACTTTGGGAAGCTGAGGCAGGCAGGATCGCTTGAGCCCAGTTCAAGACCAGCCAGGGCAACACAGTGAGACCCCATCTCCACACACACACAAAAATATTAGCTAGGCATGTTGGTGCGTGTTTGTAGTTCCAGCTATTCACGGGGCTGAGGTGAGCAAATCACTTGAGCCCAGGAAGTCGAGGCTGCAGTAAGCCGTGATTGTACCACTGCACTCCAGCCTGGGCAACAAAGTGAGAACCTGTATCCACAAAAAAAAAAAAAAAAAAAGAGTCCTTCATTTATACAAAACTTTATAAAATTTGAGAGTCCAAGGAACTAGAGTGCTAGTTACCTTTTTGTTTGTTTGAAACAGAGCCTCGCCATGTCTCCTAGGCTGGAGTGCAGTGGTGCGATCTTGGCTCACTGCAGTTTCTGCCTCCCGGGTTCAAGCGATTATTGTGTCTCAGTCTCCCGAGTAGCTGGGATTACAGACAGGTGCCAGCCACCATGCCCGGCTAATTTTTATATTTTTTGTAGAGACAGGGTTTCACCACGTTGGCCAGGCCTGTCTGGAAGTCCTGACCTCAAGTGATCTGCCCACCTTGGCCTCCCAATGAGCTGGAATTACAGGCATGAGCCACTGCTCCCTGCCTAAAGTGCTAGTTACTTTTTTTTTTTTTTTTTTGAGACGGAGTCTCGCTGTGTCTCCCAGGCTGGAGTGCAGTGGCGCCATCTCGGCTCACTGCAAGCTCCGCCTCCCGGGTTCATGCCATTCTCCTGCCTCAGCCTCCGAGTAGCTGGGACTACAGGCGCACACCACCAGGCCTGGCTAATTTTTTTTTGTATTTTTAGTAGAGACGGGGTTTCACCGTATTAGCCAGGGTGGTCTCTATCTTCTGACCTCGTGATCCGCCCGCCTCCGCCTCCCAAAGTGCTGGGGTTACAGGCGTGAGCCGCCGTGCCCGGCAGAGTGCTAGTTACTTTTAAGAGGGACAAGAAAGACTTGCATTTGAGGATCCTACTGTGGGCTTTCAGGAGGCAAGAGGCTCCTTGTGAACCACCAGTAACTGGAGACTAAGCATCACTGGTAGGTAAGGCAGTGGTGACCTTCCGAGAACCTGGCTTTAATTAAGGCTGTCTTTTGAGACTTACAAAATAAAATCAACACATAAAGAACAGAGAAAGGATCTGTAAAGTCATCTGAAAGGGATGGACTGGCTGGCTCCCTGGTTTTTAAGACTTGATCATGATCTGACTGAACAGGGAGTTACCAGAGCAGACTTTCACACTGTTCATCTAAGCCCAGCCTTGAGCTAACCACCCATACTGAATTTTGTCACCCTGAAAAACTAACTACAACTTCCAGCTTTATTACTTTTAAAGGGAGGAGCAATAGGTAACAAACACCTTCAACCACAGCAATGACACTCTGACCCAATCACAGAATCTTGCTATTTTATGATAAAATGTCTCCACTAAAATATCCTGTTTCACTGCCAGGTGCCGTGGCTCACGCCTGTAATCCTAGCACTTTGGGAGGCCAAGGCGGGCAGATCACCTGAGGATGGAAGTTCGAGACTAGCCTGACGAATATGGTAAAATCTCGTCTCTACTAAAAATACAAAAATTAGCCGGGCTGTGGACAGAGGGAGACCCTGTCTCAAAAAAAAAAAAAAAAAAAAAAAAAAAAAAATCTTGTTTCACCACAGGACAGATTGTCTGAATTATCAGGATCAGTATCTGAGCAACCTAGGCATGATTATGTATTCATCATTAAGCTGTAGTTCAGGTGCCACTGTAATTTATGCATATGTTGGTGTGTACATATGTGTGTGTGTGTGCATGTTTGTTTTCCTCACTAAACTGCAATCCTCTGGTGGCATGGATGGTGACATATTTCTCTCCATGCTTCTGGAGCTGAAGGAAGGGAAATGTGTCAAGTATATTCCCAGAGTGGAAATGGATACATCAAGCTACTATTGTCTACCAGCACTGGCCGTTTACTCTCACTGAGCTTCCTGCAAGCTCCTGTGTGCATTGCCTATAGGGAAGGAATGAACGGACAGCAACCATGAAGAGCCGGTCCATATGACTTACAGTTCTCTAAAGTAATAAAGTGGGTTCTGGTTTCCACATCAGTCACTTCATGAGTTTGGTTGGTGAGAGTCAAATCCCTGGGAACCAAGTACCTCTATGAAGAGTGGTCTTAGAAGTCAAAATGGACATAAGCTGCTCTTCAAACTACATAGCACAGAATATAAATGAGATGAGGCTGGGCGCTGTGGCTCACGCCTGTAATCCCAGCACTTTGGGAAGCTGAGGCGGGTGGATCACCTGAGGTCAGGAGTTCGAGACCAGCCTGACCAACATGGTGAAACTCCATCTCTACTAAAAATACAAAATTAGCCAGGTGTGGTGGCGCATGCCTGTAATCTCAGCTACTCAGGAGACTGAGGCAGGAGAATCGCTTGAACCCAGGAGGTGGAGGTTACAATGAGCCGAGATCACACCATTGCACTCCAGCCTTGGTGACAAGAGTGAAACTCCATCTTAAAAAAAAAAAAAGTCAATGAGATGAGATATATGTGAAACTGTTGATCCTATTATTGACAATAATGACTGGATAGATTATTATGACATAAATTGAGGATGGTAAATACCTCATTCTTAGGTACTGACCTGCAAATCCCCGGCTCCTCCCTTGAGGGGGAAGTGGCATGGAGCCCATAGCTCGGGAATAAAGTGAAACAGGGTAGAGAGAGGGCACCATAGGAGGCACAAAAGTAGGTGACGGAAGTAGAGCAGAAGGCGGTGGATGATTCATGTTGATTCCTTCAAGGATGCTCTGTCTCATCTTTTCCACTTTGGTTGCCAGGTCAGCCTTCAAATGAGGAAGAGTAATAATAGCAGCTGCCATTTTTCGAACTTGTCCCATGTTTTAGGCCCAGCATGGGGCACTCTAGGTACAGTCTCACAATTCTATTCCCATTAAGTGAACTGAGGCCTGTCGTTAAAGGGCTCAAAGCTACACACTCAGGAAGCCTGTCTGGCACCAAAGCCCTGACTCTTTACATGACATCATACTACCATATGAGTTCTGACTCAGGGCTTGTGATGTACATTGACTAGGTCAAGGAAGACAAATTTAACAATAAGAATTACTGATGGTCTATTACATGGCTGGCACTGGGCTGGGTCACTTCTAAGGGAGATGTAACAGAATTAGATAAAAGAGAAAATAAAAATCTGACAAATAAAAAGCCTTTTAACCTTCTCCCCCATATCCAAGATTGGAGATCCTGATACCTCTAGTCCAGAGGTCTGCAAACTTCTTCTGAAAAGGGTTAGATAGTAAATATTTTAGGCTTTGTAGGCTATATTGTCTCTGTCACAATTATTCCACTCGGCTACTGTAACATGAAAGCAGTCATAGGCCAGGCGTGGTGGCTCACGCCTGTAGTCCCAGCAATTTGGGAGGCCAAGGCAGGTGGATCACCTGAGGTCAGGAGTTTGAGACCAGCCTGACCAATGTGATGAAACTCCGTCTTTACTAAAAATACAAAAAAAATTAGCCAAGCATGGTGGCGTGCACCTGTAGTCCCGGCTACCTGGGAGGGTGAGACAGGAGAATCACTTGAACCTGGGAAGCGGAGGTTGCAGTGAGCCAACATTGCACCACTGCACTCCAGCCTGGGCGACAAAGTGAGAATCTGTCTCAAAAAAAAAAAAAGAAAGAAGTCATAGATGGTATGTAGATGAATGAATGTGGCTGTGTTCCAATAACATTTTATTTACAAAAACAGAGGGTGGTCTGTATTACAAAAAACAGGTGGTTTGTAGCACTATGGACAGCGCAAAAAACTATGGATAGTGACAAAAAACAGGAGGTGTGCTGGGTAGTCTGCCAACCCCTGCTCTAGTCCCTCAGCTCTTTTCCCCACCAAAATGGATAAAGGAGTTAAGTAAGGTTTCCTTTCCCTTGCCTCCCCTCATCTTCCCAATGTTTCATTAAAAAAAATCCCTTTGGGAGGCTGAGGCAGGTGGATCACAAGGTCAAGAGATTGAGACCATCCTGGCCAACATGGTGAAATCCCGTTTCTACTCAAAATACAAAAATTAGCTGGGCCTGGTGGTGCATGCCTGTAGTCCCAACTACTGGGGAGGCTGAGGCAGGAGAATCGCGTGAACCTGGGAGGCGGAAGTTGCAGTGAGCCGAGATCACGCCACTGCACTCCAGCCTGGCGACAGAGCGAGACTCCGTCTCAAAAAAAAAAAAAAAAAAAATCCTCTGCTTCTACTCTATCATCAACTTTACTATCCTCTTTTGTTTCCAAACACAGCTCCTTTACAAAAAAAAAAAAAAAATTGCTTGCAAAAGAGACAGACAGTTGGCCGGGCGCGGTGGCTCAAGCCTGTAATCCCAGCACTTTGGGAGGCCGAGATGGGTGGATCACGAGGTCAGGAGATCGAGACCATCCTGGATAACACGGTGAAACCCCGTCTCTACTAAAAAAATACAAAAAACTAGCCGGGCGAGGTGGCGGGCGCCTGTAGTCCCAGCTACTCGGGAGGCTGAGGCAGGAGAATGGCGTGAACCCGGGAGGCGGAGCTTGCAGTGAGCTGAGATCCGGCCACTGCACTCCAGCCTGGGCTACAGAGCGAGACTCCGTCTCAAAAAAAAAAAAAAAAAGAGACAGACAGTTTTTGTAAATAAGAGAAATGAAATCCTGAGTTGGAGGGAAGGTATATAGTATATCTGAATATTCCATGGATAAGAAATACTCAGAGTAAGAAAAAGGATATGAAAACTTCAAGCTCATCAAAAAAAACTTTCCAACATAAAATTTTACAACATGTACACATCAGACTATGGGCCTTTGGGACCACTGTTGACTTAAGTCAGGTTAAAGTGAGACATAGTCTCCTGCTTCCGCCCCATCCCTCTCCAATATGTCTGCTCCTTTCCCCTCCCTGCCCGTTCACTCCCACAGGAGATCAGAGCTAGTCCTTAGCAGCCTGACATGCTGGTACCTGGCCATCACAGAGCTCAACCAGAGATACTCGCTCTCGGCCTGCTTTAATTAGCTTGCTCTGGAACAGCTTGCCATCAAAGTAAATCCATGGACAGCAATGCTCCCAAGGGACTGGCTGGCCACAGGCATCATTAGCAAACAGAGCTGTGTCGACTCCACTCATGAAGAGGGCAGCAAGCTGGATCCCTCGGGCATCCAGTTTCTCAATCTGAAACCACCACAGATGAAATATTACTATTAAGAAACTACTATTCTTGGTAACATTTACTCTTATTCCTGTCATGTTGATTCTTCCAGTTAAATTTGAACATGCTGTCATTCAATGTAGACATCTCAGTGCATAAGCAGCTTCTATCCATGTCTTTCCCCTAAGATGATTTGAAAGGTACTCATTACAACATTAAAGACACCAACCTGAGACATTTTTATTTTCACCTGTCAAATTAGAAAAAAATGTACAAAGTAAAGGCTGAAAGAACACTCAATGCTGCTGCTGCTGATGCAGTGAAATAAATGGGCAATCATATAAAGCTGGTAAAAAATGTATATTACATGACCAGGTGTAGTGGCTCACGCCTGTAATCCCAGCACTTCGGGAGGCCGAGGCAGGCGGATCACCTGAGGTCAGGAGTTCGAGACCAGCCTGGCCAACATGGTGAAACCCCGTCTCTACTAAAAATACAAAAATTAGCCAGGCGTGGTGGTGGGCATCTGTAGTTCCAGTTACTCAGGAGGCTGAGGTGAGAGCATCACTTGAACCTGGGAGGTGAAGGTTGCAGTGAGCTGAGATTGCGCCACTGCACTCCAGCCTGGGCAACAGAGCAAGACTCCATCCCCCCCAAAAAAAAGGAAAAAAAAAAAAAGAAATGTATATTACAATTAAGCAATATGTATGAAGAACCCTGAAAACGTTCACATTTGTTGAGTTAGAAATTAAACTTGCAGATACCAACACCATGTTTCTTGTACAGCCTGAAAAACTGTGAACCAAAGAAAATTCTTTTCTTTACCGGGTGTAGTGGCTCATTCCTGTAATCCCAGTATTTTAGGAGGCTGAGGTGGGTAGATTGCTTGAGGCCAGGAGTTTGAGACCAGCCTGGCCAACATGGCAAAACCCTGTCTCTATTAAAATAAGTTAGCTGGTCATGGTGGCATTTGCCTGTAATCCCAGCTACTCAAGAGGCTGAGGCAGGAGAATCGCTTGAACCCAGGAGGTGGAGGTTGCAGTGAGCTGAGATTATGCCACTGCACTCCAGCCTGAGTGACAGAGTGAGACTCTGTCTCAAAAAAAACCTCTTTACCGATTACCCCGCTTCAGGTATTCCTTTACAGCAACTCTAAATGGAGTAAGACAACACATAACAGAGTAAAACTGAAAACCACCTAAGTCGCCAATATTTTATACATCCATATGATAAAATATTATTTATTAAAATTTTTAAGACACAGAAAATATGTGCTATGTGAAATGGAAAAAAGCCACAATATATAATTACATAAATACTACCTCAACTACGTAAAAAATGTATGACAGAAGACTGGAAAAAAACCTCAAAATTCCCACAGTGGTTATCTCAAGCCACTGTATTAGAAGACAGCTTTAACAGGAAAGTGTTTGCAGGTCCCCTCCTAGGTGTGGTTTAGCACGAGCAGTTATTCTAGGACAAGCAATACTACATTTACTGCAAAAAGCAAGCATTCACTGGTTGTCTTGAGTCTGTCTCATCTTTCCTTAGTTGACCTCACTTAAGATTTTGCAAGTCTTATTGAACTTGATCTTCTAGTTTACCTTGGGTGCTCAAAGGAACAAGGTTACTAAAGTCAAGGGAGGGATTAATGCATTAATGGCTACATTTATTGAGTACTGTGTATATAAAATATGTGAGACACTGGCCGGGTGTGGTGGCTCACGCCTGTAATCCCAGCACTTTGGGAGGCCAAGGTGGGTGGATCACCTGAGGTCAGGAATTCGAGACCAGTCCCACCAACAGAGAAACCCTGTCTCTACTAAAAATACAAAATTAACCAGGCGTGGTGGCGCATGCCTGTAATCCCAGCTACTTGGGAGGCTGAGACAGGAGAACCGCTTGAACCTGGGAGGTGGAGGTTGTGGTGAGCCGAGATTTGCACCAATTACACTCCAGCTTAGGCAACAAGAGGGAAATTCCATCTCAAAAAAAAAAAAAAAAAAAAAAAAAAAAAAAAAAAGACACTGTTCTAGGGGTTTTACATGGATTATTTTACATAGTATCCTCACAAACTGACATAGTTGGATATGTGACCCCTCCAAATTGCATGTTAAAATGTGATCCCCAATGTTGTAGATGGAACCTAGTGGGAGGTGTCTGGGTCATGGGGGCAGATCCCTCATGAATGCTTGTTGCCCTCCCTGTGGTAATGAGCGAGTTTTCACTCTATTAGTTCATGCAAGAACTGATTGTTAGAAAGAGCCCAGCACCTTGCCCTTCATTTTTTTTTTTTTTTTTTTTTTTTGAGACAGAGTTTTGCTCTTGTTGCCCAGGCTGGAGTGCAGTGGCATGATCTCGGCTCACTGCAATCTCTACCTCCCGGGTTTGAACAATTCTACTGCCTCAGCCTCCCGAGTAGCTGGGATTACAGGTGCCCTGCCATCACGCCCGGCTAATTTTTGTATGTTTAGTAGAGACAGGGTTTCACCATGTTGGCCAGGGTGGTCTCGAACTCCTGACCTCATGATCTGCCCATCTCAGCCTCCCAAAGTGCTGGGATTACAGCACGGCTGCCCTTCTCTCTTACGTGCCCTGTCTCACCATGTGACACGCTGGCTCCTCTTGTCTTATTCCCCTCACCTTCTATCATGAGTAGAAGCTTCCTGAGACCCTGACCAGAAGCTGAGTAGATGCTGGCACCATGTTTTTTGTACAGTCTTCAGAACAATGGACTCAATAAACCTCTTTTCTTTATAAATTACCTAGTCTCAGGTATTCTTTTATAGCAACACAAAATGAACTAATATACAATTGTACAAGTAAGGAAACTGAAGCTAGAGAGGTTAAGTAACCTGCCCAAGGTCTATTTTCTGGCTTTATTTTCTTCCTTATGCTTTCCTATACTTCTACTTAAAACTCAGTACCTATCACTAAAAGGAGATGTGTCTGAGTAAATAGACACAAGCAGGGGACACCAGGATATGTCCCTTATAGTGTATCTTGTAAGAGTCAGAACCCTTGCCATGGTCTATGGGCCAAGATTTATTTTCCTTGCATAATATCCATCTTTTCTGTCCATTCTCATTTATCAGTATGAGAGTAGTGTAGCAGGCACATGTTGGCTTTATTCATAGACATAAATATTTGGCTAAAGTAAATCAAACAGTTACCTGCAGAACTTACTATTTTCCTCAGCTTCAGGCAAAAAAAAAAAAAAAAAAAAAAAAAAAAAAAAGACCTCAAGGAGTGCTATAGGCTCATAAAAGAAAACTTAAATGAGGGTACATGAAATCACCTTGAGTTCTTGGAGTCGATCTGGTTCATAAAGCTGGGTAGACACTGCCTGTGCAAGGAACGTGTCTAGCTCATGGCGATGCAGGATTCGGCCACCAGGCCACTGAACCATGTACCTAGAAAATAAAAGCACTGCTATTAGGCCACAAAAGCTCACTTATTCATGTCACAAAAACTTATGAAGTTAAGAACCTATCATGAGCCAGTACTTGGCTAGATTTTGGCAATACTAACTGAATGAAGGAAAAAGAATCTCTGCTTTCGTTACTTCCAGTCTGGGTGGTAGAGGAAACAGTCATGTACATTGATAATGACAGGACAGTGTGTTAAGTACCAAGATGGAAGAATGCACAGAGTGCTTGCTATGAGAGCATAGAAGAGGGCCATGACTGTAAAGGTGAGAGATGGCATCCTGAGAAAAGTCAGCAAGAGTTCAGTTTCAAAGGGCCTGTAGAATTTAGTGAGACAAAAGGTGGGGAAAGGATGTTCCAGGTTGAGTGAAGAGTATGATGTGTGAAGGCCTGAAGGTGTGGTTCAGCACAATGCACCAGCTTCCATATTGCTGAAGTTAAGCATGTTTGGAGTGACAGGAGGCAAGATTAGCAAGTAGGCCAGATTGGCGGCAGCCTGAGGAACACTGAGGGCTTCAGGTGGTGGAAGGTGCGGTCATGAACCATATCATGGTACTCAAGACATGGCCCAGGATAAGTGAAGTTCACATAAAAGCCGAGAATGTTTTAATGGAAAGAGCATGCATTTTGGAGACAGAAGATCTGAATTTGAGTGTTGGTTCCTCCACCTACTAGTTGATAGCTATGGACAAATTATTTAACCTTTCTGAGCCTTGGGTTTCTTCATCTACCAAATGGGGATAATAAAATTTGCCCTGCTCTTTTTACAGGGTGGTTGTGAGGATTAAATAGAGTTGCTAAAGAAAAGAATGAAAAAAAAAAAGGTTGGGTGCGGTGGCTCATGCCTGTAATCATAGCACTTTGGGAGGCTGAGGCGGGCAGATCACTTGAGGCCAGGAGTTTGAGACCAGCCTTGCCAATGTGGTGAAACCCAGTCTCTACTAAAATTACAAAAATTAGCCGAGTGTGGTGGCGGGCACCTGTAATCCCAGCTACTCAGGAGGCTGAGGTAGGACAATCGCTTTAACCTGGGAGGCGGGGGTTATAATGAGCCGAGATTATGCCATTGTACTCTAGTGTGGGAGACAGAATGTGGGGGGAGGGGGGAGAGAGAAGGAGGAGGAGGAGGAGGAAACAATGACGATGAAGAAGATGACAACAAAGAAGAAATTGTGTGTGTGGGGGAAATAAAAAAGAAAGTAGACCAGAGAACAGAGACTCAAAAACAGGATTAAGGAATTTGGATCTTCATCCCGAAATTGTAGGAAGACACTGTAGGATTGTCAGAAGGACTGGTTTGATAATGACTGGCTCTGGTTATTAATATTGTTTCTTTTTTTGGATTTATAGTTCCTTGATTTACCTTTGCCCATTCTTTCATTTTTGACCTTTCTATCTTATTTCATTGGCAAAATGTAAAGCAAAAATAGAAGAAAATGAACACAAATGCAAGTACAGTGCGAAACTTTTATATACCACTATTAAGCTATAATATGTAAACCATACCTAAAATACATTTAAATTTGCAGAAGATTTGAATAGTACAATAAATAAGGTTTAAATACTTGACTGACTTAATACAAAGAAAACACATTCTTTTTAAGTGCCCATATGAGTTCCCATGAGGTCTAGGATCTTGCCTGTTTGCCTTTGTTTGTGTTTATTATCCTTTATTTATTATGAACTATCTAGCCAAGTACATGGCATAGAATAGGTATTAATAAATATTTATTGGAAGAGCGACTGATGCATTAATCAGGTCATGCCAAGCCAAAAACAAAACAAGACAAAACTCAACAAAAATCCTTCAAAGCAGAATTTTACCAGTCATATCCTGAACCACTGTGCAAGAAAAATTGACCTAAAGGAGCCAAGTGTGGGAGAACAGCGAACTCACAGAAAGACTAACACAATGCAAGGGGTGTGATTTTAGAAGCTGAACAGATTGTTCTGGGTGCTCTGAGTCAGTGACTAAATTTACCTCAGAGAATCTAGATAAGGCTCCACAGAGGAGGGAACATTTAATTTCCTAGGGATTGGAGCTTTTTGTTTGGTTTGTAGTTTAATGTTAATTTGCAATTTTAAATGTCTCTCTAACCTTAATAGACTACATGTCAGAGTGGATGCTTAATAGATGTTTTCTGAACTAATAAGTCAATGTCAGGATATTTATAAGGAAATGCTAGCTCCATCTTTGGGCCCGCCCTACTATTCAACTACTCTTGAATGAATTATGAGACAGAATGTAGGGTCTAATGAGTCACAGGAGTGAGAGGCTCAGAAATGGGGCAGCAGGAAATAATTATTAAATCAACCAATATTTATTGATGCTTCATCATGTGCGATTTTTGGAATTATATGATTCCACTGGGGATTTTCCCTGGAAAATAACAGCATTACTTATTCCCAAGGAATTTCCTCAATTTTAATGATGACAGCTTTATTATTGCTATTAGTGTTACATTACTACAAATATTACATACAAGCTTTAATATATGCAGCAAACTATAAGTTATACATAAGAATAACATTTACTAAATGCCTCTGATATTCTAGGTACCTTGCTAAGAACTTTAGCTACAAAGTATGTCATGGCAAAGAATGCAAACTTGGAGACTGACATCCTTGGTTCTAATCTAGGTTCCACTACTCCTTTTCTTTTTTCCTTTTTTTTTTTTTTTTTTTTGAGACGGAGTGAGTCTCGCTCTGTCGCCCAGGATGGAGTGCAGTGGCAGGATCTCCGCTAACTGCAAGCTCCGCCTCTTGGGTTCACGCCATTCTCCTGCCTCAGCCTCCCGAGTAGCTGGGACTACAGGTGCCTGCCACCATGCCCGGCTAATTTTTTGTATTTTTAGTAGAGACAGTGTTTCACTGTGTTAGCCAGGATGGTCTCGATCTCCTGACCTCGTGATCTGCCTCCCTCGGCCTCCCAAAGTGCTGGGATTACAGGCGTGAGCCACTGCACCTGGCCTCCGCTACTCCTTTTCTATGTGACTCTGGGCAACTAAATCCCCTGGACCTCTGGGGGAATTAGTTTGCTAATCTTTAGAATGAGGATGGCACCACCTACATCTCAAAAGGTTGTAATAAGTAAAGGAGAAAAAGTACATAAAAGCACTAAGACTAGCCTGGGCTAGTCTTTTTGTAGAGACCCCCATCTCTACAAAAGATTATTAAAAATTAGTCATGGCAGCCAGGCACAGTGGCTCACGCCTGTAATCCCAGAACTTTGGGAGGCCGAGGTGGGTGGATCACGATGTCAGGAGTTCAAGACCAGCCTGGCCAACATGGTGAAACCCCATCTCTTTTTTTTTTTTTTTTTTGAGACGGAGTCTGGCTCTGTCGCCCGGGCTGGAGTGCAGTGGCCGGATCTCAGCTCACTGCAAGCTCCGCCCCCCGGGTTTACGCCATTCTCCTGCCTCAGCCTCCCGAGTAGCTGGGACTACAGGCGCCCGACCCCATCTCTACTAAAAATACAAAAATTAGCTGGGCATGGTGGTGCGTGCCTGTAATCCCAGCTACTGGGGAGGCTGAGGCAGGAGGGCAGGAGAATGGCTTGAACCTAGCAGGTGGAGATTGCAGTGAGCCGAGATCGTGCCACTGCACTCCAGCCTAGGTGACACAGCAAGACTACATCTCAAAAAAAAAAAAAAAAAAATTAGTCATGGCTCATGCCTGTGGTCCCAGCTACTCAGAAGGTTGAGGTGGGAGAGAGAATTACTTGAGCCCAGGAGGTCAAGGCTGCAGTGAGCAGAGATTCCACCACTGCATTCCAGCCTGGGTGACAGAGCAAGAACTTGTCTCAAAAACAAAACAAAACAAAACAAAAAAAACCCCCAAAACCAAAACAGCACTCAGCATAGCGCCTGGCACAGCAGGTGCTCTTAGTTACCATTTGTAACTGAACGAATTATGGTATAATCCTTTCTTTACAATTTGGTAAAGTTCTTCTTTTATCATATATTACATTCTCATACATACAAAAATCTGTTCCTATCCTATTTATTCCATGTCTATTTCTCATGCCAGCATCATAGTGACTTAAATTTTAAATGTGCTTTAATACTCGGTAGCTCCCCTTTTACTCCACATCTTTTTTTTGGAGACAGGCTCAGGGCAGTGGTGTGATCACGGATCACTGCGGTATTGATCTCCCAGGCTCAGGTGATCCTCCCACCTCGGCCTCCTGAGCAGCTGGGACTACAGGCTCGTGTCACCACACCTGGATAATTTTTGTATTTTTTATTAGAGTTAGGGTTTCGTCATGTTGCCCAGGTTGCTTTTAAACTCCTCAGCTCAAGTGATCCGCCTGCCTTGGCCTCCCAAAGTGGTGGTATTACAGGCGTGAGCCACTGCTCCCAGCCCACATCTTTTTTTTGTTTGTTTTTTGAGACAGAGTTTCACTCTTGTCGCCTAGGCTGGAGTGCAATGGCACCATCTCAGCTCACTGCAACCTCTGCCTCCCGAGTTCAAGCAATTCTCCTGCCTCAGCCTCCCAAGTAGCTGGGATTACAGGCATGCGTCACCATGCCTGGCTTATTTTGTATTTTAAGAAGAGATGGGGTTTCACCATGTTGGTCAGGCTGGTCTTGAAATCCTGACTTCAGGTGATCTGCCTGCCTCGGCCTCCCAAAGTGCTGGGATTACAGGTGTGAGCCACTGTGCCAGGCCACATCTTTTAATTTTAAATAACATTTACAATTTTATTCTATAGCCGGGCGCGGTGGCTCAAGCCTGTAATCCCAGCACTTTGGGAGGCCGAGACGGGCGGATCACGAGGTCAGGAGATCGAGACCATCCTGGCGAACACCGTGAAACCCCGTCTCTACTAAAAAATACAAAAAACTAGCCGGGCGCGGTGGCGGGCGCCTGTAGTCCCAGCTACTCGGGAGGCTGAGGCAGGAGAATGGTGTAAACCCGGGAGGCGGAGCTTGCAGTGAGCTGAGATCCAGCCACTGCACTCCAGCCCGGGCTACAGAGCGAGACTCCGTCTCAAAAAAAAAAAAAAAAAAAAAAAAAAATTTATTCTATATACAAAAGTATATTACAAAAGCTTAAGTTCATTCTCGTTCAGAAAATGTAAAAAAGCATAAAGAAAATTAAAAATATGGTGTGAGTTGGCTAAAAGTAATAAAATAAAAAAATATTAATAAGAAAAATAAGGCCAGGTGTGGTGGCTCATGCCTGTAATCCCAGCACTTTAGGAGGCTGAGGCAGGTGGATCACTTGAGGTCAGGAGTTTGAGGCCAGTGTGACCAACATGGTGAAACCCCTTCTCTACTAAAAATACAAAAATTAGCCAGGTGTGGTGGCGTGCACCTGTAGTCCCAGCTAGTCGAGAGGCTGAGGTAGGAGAATTGCTTGAGCCCAGGAGGCAGAGGTTGCAGTAAGCTGAGATCATGCCACTGCACTCCAGCCTGGGCCACAGAGCGAGACTCTGTCTCTAAAAAATAAAAAAATGAAATAATTTGTAATCTTATCATTTAGATATAAGCACTGTTAAGATCGCTATGATTGTGGCTTCTTTACTCCTGGCATCTGAATTCTCAACTTTTTCATACTATATACAGAATATCGTATCTTGCTTTTTTTACTCGACATTATACGATGAGAAATTTTTGTTCATTAAATACTTTTCAAAAACATGATTAATGACTGCATGTTCAGCATGTGGGTATATCAGTTAGCTTAAACATTCCTGTAAATTACTATTAATATATTTTCTTTTATTATAATACTACAAAGATATTTACATATTAAATCTTGCCTGTATCTCTGATTATTCATTCCCTTAGCATAGATTCCTAGAAGTGGAATTATTAGGTCATAGGTTATATTCATTCTAAAGGTCCTTAATACACACAGCAAAATTGTTTTCCAGACCAGACCCAATTTACATCCTATCCCAGCAGTATATCAGCATTGACTGTCACCGTTAATCACTGATGATTTAATGGGCAGAAAATAAGTCTCTCATTATTTAAACTTCTTTGATTGCTAAGGATGAGGTTGCATATATTTCTCAAACACTTATCTACTTCTATGACTGATCTATGTCTATCACAGACATATTAATTTGCCTGTTCTGTCTATGCCCCTTCTCAGATAACGTAAAGCCCTATTTTTTTTTTTTTGAGACGGAGTCTGGCTCTGTCGCCCAGGCTGGAGTGTAGTGGCCGGATCTCAGCTCACTGCAAGCTCCGCCTCCCGGGTTTACGCCATTCTCCTGCCTCAGCCTCCCGAGTAGCTGGGACTACAGGCGCCCGCCACCTCGCCCTGCTAGTTTTTTGTATTTTTTTTTTAGTAGAGACGGGGTTTCACCGTGTTAGCCAGGATGGTCTCGATCTCCTGACCTCGTGATCCGCCCGTCTCGGCCTCCCAAAGTGCTGGGATTACAGGCTTGAGCCACCGCGCCCGGCCAGCCCTATTTTTATAACACTGACAGCTATTTGGACAAGGAGTGGATACCTGATCCAAGTGAAACAATTCATGGCTTGCCAATCAGAGTCTTCAGAATTTGAGCTAAGTGATGCATCGACCTTATAAAACACATGCAGAAAGAAGAGCTACCTATGCAGGCCCAGGAGAGAGTGGGCAGTCTCTGTTCCTGCCTTTCCAGGACCATTCCCTGTGTATACTACTTTTCTTGTCCTTGGATGACTAGGAGACTACCTGTTATACCTTTACGTAAAGTAAGATAGCTAGAGTGGGCTGGACATGATGGTTCATGCCTATAATCCCAACACTTTGTGAGGCGGAGGCCAGGAGTAGCAAGACCCCATCTCTACCAAAAAATGAAAAAAAGAGAGGAAAAGTGAGAGAGCTAGAATGGCTTCTGTTTCTTCTAAGCAAATGAGTCTGAGACTGTCATTGACCCATCTGTGCTATCTTAGATACCTATTCTGATATCTAAGTCTTTTTTTTTTCTTTGAGACAGAGTCTCACTCTGTCGCACAGGCTGGAGTGCGGCGGCACGATCTCAGCTCACTGCAAGCTCTGCCTCCCGGGTTCACGCCATTCTCCTGCCTCAGCCTCCCAAGTAGCTGGGACTACAGGCGTCCGCCACCACACCTGGCTAATTTTTTTGGTAGTTTTAGTAGAGATGGGGTTTCACCATGTAAGCCCAGGATGGTCTCAATCTCCTGACCTCGTGATCCGCCCACCTCAGACTCCCAAAGTGTTGGGATTACAGGCGTGAGCCACCGCGCCCAGCCTAAGTCTTTATATATTGTGAATATTAACAGTGTCCTAACTGTTGCAAATATTTCCCCGCTTAGTTTTTTTAATTGTATGTATTTTGGGACATAGATACAGTCACAGTTAGTGATCTTCTCCTTTTTATATCTTCTTTTTTGAAGGAGGACTCAGTCTTTATTTATTTATTTATTTATTTATTTATTTAGAGATGGAGTCTTGCTCTGTCGCCCAGGCTGGAGTGCAGTGGCGTGATCTCAGCTTACTGCAAGCTCCACCTCCCAGGTTCACGCCATTCTCCTGCCTCAGCCTCCTGAGTAGCTGGGACTACAGGCGCCTGCAACCACGCCTGGCTACTTTTTTGTATTTCTAGTAGAGACGGGGTTTCACCATGTTAGCCAGGATGGTCTCAATCTCCTGACCTCGTGATCTGCCCGCCTCGGCCTCCCAAAGTGCTGGGATTATAGGCGTGAGCCACTGCGCCTGGCTTATTTTTTTTATATTACTTTTTTTTTTGAGACGGAGTTTCATTCTTGTTGCCCAGGCTGGAGTGCAGTGACACGGTCTCGGCTCACTGCAACCTCTGCCTCCTGGGTTCAAGCGATTCTCCTGCCTCAGCGTCCCAAGTAGCTGAGACTACAGGCATGCACCACCATGCCTGGCTAATTCTGTATTTTTAGTAGAGACGGGGTTTCACCATGTTGGTCAGGCTGGTCTCAAACTCCTGACCTCAGGTGATCCACCCACCTCGGCCTCCCAAAGTGCTGGGATTACAGGCATGAGCCACTGTGCCCGGCCTATTACGAATAATTCTACATGAACATTTGTGAACATGTTTTTGTGTGGACACGTGTCTTCATTTGATGTTCCCATCAGCAATGTATGAGGGTTCCAATTTCTCCACATCCTTTTCAACACTTGCTGGATGTCTTCTTTTTAAATCTCCCACTCCTGATCACTTGTCTTTTTGATTATAGCACCTGAATGGGTGTTAACTGGTTTCTCATTGTCGTTATGATTTGCATTTCCCTGATGATCATTTTTTCATGTGCTTACTGAACATTTGTATTTTTTTTTTTTTTTTGAGATGGAGTCTCGCTCTGCTGCCCAGGCTGAACTGCAGTGGTACAATCTCTGCTCACTGCAATCTCCCCTTCTCAGCTTCAAGCGATTCTCCTGCCTCAGCCTCCTGAGTAGCTGGGATTACAGGCCCCCACCACGCCTGGCTAATTTCTGTATTTTTAGTAGAGACAGGGTTTCACCATGTTGGTCAGGCTGGTCTCGAACTCCTGACTTCATGACTTGCTCTCCTCGGCCTCCCAAAGTGCTGGGATTACAGGCGTGAGCCATAGTGCCCGGCCGACATTTGCATATGTTCTTTGGAGAAATGTCTATTCAAATATTTTACCCATTAAAAAAATCGATTTATTCATCATTTATTGCTTTACTTGTAGGAATTTTTTTTTTTGAGACAGGGTGTTGCTCTGCTGCCGAGGCTGAAGTGCAGTGGCATGATCATGGTTCACAACAGCCTCTACCTCCTGGGCGTAAGCAATCCTCCCACCACAGCCTCTAGAGTAGTTGGGACCACAGCTACGCCTAGCTGCTTTTTAAAGATTTTTTTGTAGAGGTAGGGTCTTGCTATGTTGCCCAGACTGGCCTCAAACTCTTGGATTCAAGCAATTTTCACACCTCGGCCACCTAAGGTGTTGGGATTACAGACGTGAACCAAGGTGTTGGGATTACACACATGAGCCAGTGTGGCCAGCCAATTGTTTGAGTTGTAAGAATTATTTATATATTATGGATACTAGGCCCTTATCAGATACATGGTTTGCAAATATTTTCTCTCGTTCTGTGGGTTGTGTTTTCACTTTATTTGTAGTCTTGTTTCTAGCACACAAATTTTAAATTTTGATCTAGTCTAACCTATTTTTCCTTTTGTTACTTATGCTTCTGGCATCATATCAAAGAAACCACTGCCTAATCTGAGTTCATGAAGAATTATAGCTCTTGTCTTCTAAGAGTTTTAAAGTTTTTAGTCTGACATTTAAGTCTATGATATATTTTGAGTTAATGTTTGTATATAGTGTGAAGTAGAGGTCTAACCTATTCTTTTGCGTGTTAATATCCAACCATCTGTTGTAAAGCCTGTATTTCCCCCATTGAATTATCTTGGCATCCTTGTCAAAAATTAATTGACCACAAACAGCACAGTTTATTTCTGGACACTCAAATGTAATTCCATTAATTTATATGTCTATCCTTATTCCACTGTTTTTGATTACTATACCTTTGTAGTAAATTTTGAAACTGTACAGTGTTTGTTCTTTTTTTCAACATTATTTTGGCTATTCTGAGTTTGTATTATTGGTCCGTTTTCTTTTGCTTATAACAGAATGCCTGACAGTGGGTTATATATAAAGAAACTGAATTTATCTCAAAAGTCCAAACTCTCATCTGTGAGCCTGTGAAATCTAAACAAGTTGTCTACTTCCAAGATCTTAGAATTGGCCTGTAATCCCAGCATTTTGGGAGGCTGAGGCGGGAGGATCGCTTGAATCCAGGAGTTTGAGACCAGCCTAGGCAACGCAGTAAGCCTCCATCTCTATAAAAGATTTAAAAATTAGCTGGCCATGGGCTGGGCGTGGTGGCTCACACCTGTAATCCCAGCATTTTGGGAGGCCGAGGTGGGCGGATCATGAAGTCAGGAGATGGAGACCATCCTGGCTAACACAGTGAAATCCCATCTCTACTAAAACTACAAAAAAAATTAACCGGATGTGGTGGCGGGCACCTGTAGTCCCAGCTACTAGGGAGGCTGAGGCAGGAGAATGGTGTGAACCCGGGAGGCGGAGCTTGCAGTGAGCCGAGATTGTGCCAACACACTCAAGCCTGGGCGACAGAGCAAGACTCCATCTCAAACAAACAAACAAACAAACAAAAAAACTAGCTGGCCATGGTGGTAAGTACCTGTGCTCTCAGCTACTCAGGAGGCTGAGGTGGGAGGACTGCTTGAGCCCAGGAATTTGAGGCCCCAGTGAACTGCACTTCAACCTGGGTGACAGAGACTCTGTCTTAAAACAAACAAACAAAAAACACACACATACACACATACAAAACAAAACACAAGATCTTAGAGTTGGAGAATAATCTTGTTTGACTCCATGTGGGGCCTCCTGGACACACTGTGGTGGAAGCCCAACCCGCAAGGCCTCAGATAGCCCCGTCTGTATGGGTGCAGAGTATAGGCCACATGGTTGCTCAAACTGGTTGGAATCCATTGCCTGAAGGTTTTCCAGGTGGGCAATGCATGCTGCCAGTGACCCCACAGTTCTGGGGACTCAGTGGCAGTCCCGCTCCCATGGCTCCACTACGCATTACCCTGGTTGGAGACTCTGTGGCAGCTCCAACCTTATGTTCCTGCTGGGCATTACTACAGTAGGGGATCTCTGTGGTGGCTCTGGCTCTGCAACAAGTCTCTACCTGGGCTCCCAGGCTTTCAATGAGATCCTTTTAATGGGTAGAGGTTGCGAAGCCTCTACAGCTTTTACTTTCTGCCGGCCTGCAGAATTATCATGTGGATGCCACCAAGGTTTACGACTTGTACCTTCCTGAGCTGCTGCCTTCCTGGGCTGAGGCATGAGCCACACCTGGGGCCATGTGAGATATGGCTGCTCCAGCTGGAGGGGCTGAGATGAGGGAAGCAGCTTTCCCGAGTTGGCACAGGGCAGCTGTGTCCCAGGCCTCCTCCACTCCCAAACAATTCTGTCCTCCTAGGGCTCTGGGCCTCTAAAGGGAGGGGCTGCCTCAAAGATCTCTGAAGTGCCTTTAGGGCCTTTTCCTCGTTGTTTTGACTATTAGCACCTGGCTCCCTTTTAGGCATAAAGTGGTGGCTCCTCTGCATCCTTGGTTCCACTCCTGAAAACTCTTTTTCATTCTCTACCACATGGCAAGGCTGTGAATTTTCCAAATGTTTCTGCTCTGTTTCCCTTTTCTGTAGCAGTTCACTGTAAACAGTTAGATGTAACCATGCAGTAGCCTGAGCACTTTGCTGCTTAGAAATTTCTTCTGCCAGCCGGGCGTGGTGGCTCAAGCCTGTAATCCCAGCACTTTGGGAGGCCGAGACGGGCGGATCACGAGGTCAGGAGATCGAGACCATCCTGGCTAACACGGTGAAACCCCGTCTCTACTAAAAAAAATACAAAAAACTAGCCGGGCGTAGTGGCGGGCGCCTGTAGTCCCAGCTACTCGGGAGGCTGAGGCGGGAGAATGGTGTGAACCCGGGAGGCGGAGCTTGCAGTGAGCTGAGATCCGGCCACTGCACTCCAGCCTGGGTGACAGAGCGAGACTCCGTCTCAAAAAAATAAAAAAAAAATAAAAAAAAAATAAGAAATTTCTTCTGCCAGATACCAGAATTCATCATTCTCAAGTTTGGCCTACAACAAAGCCCTTGGACATGGACACCGTCCAGCCAAGTTCTTTGCCAATATATAACAAGGATGGCCTCTACTTCCATTTCCAATACCTCGCTCATCAGTTCCATGTGAAACCTTATCAGAATGGCCTTTACTGTCCATATTTGTATCACCATTCTGGTTGTAACCATTTAACCAATCTCTAAGGAGTTATAAACTCTTCCTAGTCTTCTTGTGTTCTAAGCCTTCACTAGAATCTTGGCTTTTTGTAGCCTGCTCCTCCAAATTCTTCCAGCCTCTGCTTATTACCCAGTTCCAAAGCTGCTTCCACATTTTCAGGTATTCATTATCAGAAACAGCCACACTTCTCAGTACCAATTTTTTTTTTCTTTTTTTCTTTTTTTAAGAGCCAGGGTCTTGCTCTGTCACCCACCCAGGCTGGAGTGCAGTGGCGTGATCATGGCCTCCACCTTCTAGGCTAAAGTGATCCTCCTACCTCGGCCTCCCAAGTAGCTGAGACTACAGGTGCATGCCACCATGCCTGGCTTTTTTGTTTTTTTGTAGAGATGGGTGTCTATGTTGCCCAAGCTGGTCTCGAACTCCTGGGTTCAAGTGATCCTCCCACACCTTGGCCTCCCAAAGTGCTGGGATTATAAGCATGAGCCACTGTGCCCTGCCTCTTAAGTCTATTTTCTGTTGCTTATGGCAGAATACCTGAAACTGGGTAATTTATAAAGAAAAGGAATTTATTTCTTACAGTTATGGAATCTAAGAAGTCCAAGGTTGGGGGGCTTCTTGCATCTAGTGATAGCCTTCTTGCTGGTCATATGGTAAGGGGGCCGATCATGCTTATGTGCTATATGAGGTCTCTCTTCTTATAAAGCCACCAGTTCGCCTCCCATGATAACCCATTAATCCACTAACCCATTAATCCATGAATGGATTAGCCCATTTGTGAGAGTAAAGCCCTAACAATTAAATCACATCTTAAAGGCACTACCACTCAATACTGCCACACTGTGGATAAAGTTTCAATACGAGTTTTGGAGGGGACATTCAACCACAGCAGGGTCCCTTGTATTTACGTTTTTTTTTTGAGACAGAGTTTCTGTCGCCCAGGCTGGAGTGCAGTGGCGTGATCTCGGCCTCCTGGGTTGAAGCGATTCTCCCGCCTCAGCCTCCTGAGTAGCTGAGATTACAGGCATGCACCACCACACCCAGCTAATCTTTGTATTTTTAGTAGAGACGGGGTTTCACCATGTTGACCAGGATGATCTCGATCTCTTGACCTCGTGATCCGCCTGCCTCGGCCTCCCAAAGTGCTGGGATTACAGGAGTGAGCCACCGTGCCCAGCCTGTATTTACATATTAATTTTAGCATTAGTTTGTTCATTTCTGCAAAGAAGAAAGCTGGGAATTTGGATTCCATTGCATATGTAGATAAATTTGGGTAGTATTGCCATCTTAACAATATTTTATCTTCTTTTTTTCTAGTCAGAAATCAATAAGAAGGATTTTATCTTATCCATGAACATGGGGTATCTTTCTGTTTACTTAAACCTTTTATAATTTCTTTTAACAGTGTTTTGTAGTTTTCAGTTTGCCTATATCTCAGGCAACTGAGGTATTTTGCCTTTCCTGTCACCAAGATTGTTAACTGTCTCTGACAATACTCTAGGCTTAAGGCTTGTATATTCTCATTTAAAAAAATCCTTTCCTAAAAGAAATAAAACAACCAAAAAAAAATCCCTTTCCTATCTCAAGGTCAGTAAATAATTGCTTAGCTTTTATTCTGCCTTTTATCTTTTTTCACATTTATCTTTATAATTAATCCATCTGGAATGTATGTGAGGCATGGCTCTAAATGGATGTTTTCTCCCCAAATACAAATCCAATTCTCTAAATAATTATTTAAAAAATGCATCTCTTCCTAATTGATTTGTGATGCTTCCTTTAGCATATTTTAAGTTCTAATGTGTCAAGGGTCTTATTCAGTATTATCTGCCCTAAAACAACGAGCTGTCAATTTTTGTGACAATATTACATTATTTTGGTAAGAGTTTATAATATACTTCGGTATGTAATACGGCCAAAACATCTTTTTTTTTTTTTTCCAATAACAGTCCTGCTGCAGGACCAAGATATAGCTTATTATTATTTTTTGTTACATTTTCTAAGCTACTCTTGTTCATTTGCCTTTCCTGATGGACTTTAGAATTATTCTGTCAAGTGAATGAATACTAGTTCTTATATATCTTTATTCTTGATGTATCAGGATGGCATATGGTTAATCCAAATATCTTGTTATAGCTGAGAGTGAATCCACTGCTTCTTAAAATATTTGCTTCTCAAGAGAGACTCCTCAACTTTACCCATAAACCAAGACGAGAAACTTTGTCCAATTTCACGTTCCATCTCTGGAAAACTGTTGATATTTGAATGAATTGTTGCTAGAAATGATAAAGCCTTGATGCATGCCTCTCCCATTCAGCAGGGCTGCACCTCACCTCCAGAAGCCTGACAGAGTTCTTCAGTGTCCCTCCCTCATAAGTGATGACTATTGTATGTGCAAAGGTTCTGCCCTTCTCAAACTGTATCAACCTTTCCTAGAAGACTCAATTTCACTAGGCCATCTAGGAATCTTTTACCTATTATAGTTCGTGTAAGAAATTGAGGAGTATAGGCTCCTAGCACTCAGTTAGGCTATAGTTCAATGTTCCCACCTGGTGTTTACTTGATATTGCTTGACACTGCAGTATTAAGGATAAGTTAACTTTCATTTAAAATTTAAATTTCCAACCAGACTTTATGCTAATCGTTAAAACTGCATTTTTTTCCTACCATTTTGTCTTCTTAAAAACACAGGAGGCCGGGTGCGGTGGCTCACGCCTGTAATCCCAAAACTTTGAGAGGCCAAGGCGGGCAGATCACCTGAGGTCAGGAGTTCAAGACCAGCCTGGTCAACATGGCGAAACCACGTCTTTACTAAAAATACAGAAATTACCCCAGGTGTGGTGGCGGGCACCTGTAATCCCAGCTACTTGGGATGCTGAGGCAGGAGAATCGCTTGAACCTGGGAGGCAGAAGTTGCAGTGAGCTGAGATCGTGCCACTGCACTCCAGCCTGGGCAACCGAGCGAGACTCTGTCTTGGGGGGGGGGAAAAAAAAGAAAAAACCCCTCCCAAGATTAAACCAGGAAGAAGTTGAATCCCTGAACAGACCAATAACAAGTTCTGAAAGTGAGGCAGTAATTAATAGCCTACTAACCAAAAAAAGTCCAGGACCAGACGGGATTCACAGCCAGCCGAATTCTACCAGATGTACGAAGAGGAGCTGGTACCATTCCTTCTGAAATTATTCCAAACAACAGAAAAAGAGGGAATCCTCCCTAACTCATTTTATGAGGCCAGCATCATCCTGATGCCAAAACCTGGCAGAGACACAACAAAAAAAGAAAATTTCAGGCCAATATCCCTGATGATCATCGATGCAAAAATCCTCATAAAATACTGGCAAACCAAATCCAGTAGCACATCAAAAAGCTTATCCACCACGATCAAGTCAGCTTCATTCCTGGGATGCAAGGCTGGTTCAACATACACAAATCAACAAACAAAATCCATCACATAAGCAGAACCAATGACAAAAACCACATGATTATCTCAATAGATGCAGAAAAGGCCTTCAACAAAATTCAACAGCCCTTCATGCTAAAAACTCTCAATAAACTAGGTATTGATGGGACGTATCTCAAAATAATAAGAGCTATTTATGACAAACCAACAGCCAATATCATACTGAATGGGCAAAAACTGGAAACATTCCCTTTGAAAACTGGCACAAGACAGGGATGCCCTCTCTCACCACTCCTATTCAACATAGTGTTGGAAGTTCTGGCCAGGGCAATCAGGCAAGAGAAAGAAAAAAAGGGTATTCAATTAGGAAAAGAGGAAGTCAAATTGTCCCTGTTTGCAGATGACATGATTGTATATTTAGAAAACCCCATCATCTCAGCCCAAAATCTCCTTAAGCTGATAAGCAACTTCAGCAAAGTCTCGAGATACAAAATCAATGTGCAAAAATCACAAACATTCCTATACACCAGTAACAGACAAACAGAGAGCCAAGTCATGAGTGAACTTGCATTCACAATAGCTTCAAAGAGAATAAAATACCTAGGAATCCAACTTACAAGGGATGTGAAGGACCTCTTCAAGGAGAACTAGAAACCACTGCTCAGTGAAATAAAAGAGGACACAAACAAATGAAAAAACATTCCATGGTCATGGATAGGAAGAATCAATATTGTGAAAACGGCCATACTGCCCAAGGTAATTTATAGATTCAATGCCATCCCCATCAAGCTACCACTGACTTTCTTCACAGAATTGGAAAAAACTACTTTAAAGTTCATATGGAACCAAAAAGGAGCCCACATAGCCAAGACAATTCTAAGCAAAAAGAACAAAGCTGGAGGCAAACGCTACCTGACTTCAAACTATACTACAAGGCTACAGTAATAACCAGAACAGCATGGTACTGGTACCAAAACAGATATATAGACCAATGGAACAGAACAGAGGCCTCAGAAATAACACCACACATCTACAGCCATCTGATCCTTGGCAAACCTGACAAAAACCAGCAATGGGGATAGGATTCCCTATTTAATAAATAGTGTTGGGAAAACTGGCTAGCCATATGCAGAAAGCTGAAACTGGATCCCTTCCTTACACTTTATGCAAAAATTAACTCAAGATATATTAGAGACTTAAACATAAGACCTAAAACCATAAAAACCCAAGAAGAAAACCTAGGCAATACCATTCAGGACACAGACATGGGCAAAGACATCATGACTAAAACACTGAAAGCAATGGCAACAAAGGCCAAAATTGACAAATGGGATCTAATTAAACTAAAGAGCTTCTGCACAGCAAAAGAAACTATCATCAGAATGAACAGGCAACCTACAGAATGAGAGAAAAATTTTGCAATCTACTCATCTGACAAAGGGCTAATACCCAGAATCTACAAAGAACTTAAACAAATTTATAAGAAAAAAACAACCCCATCAAAAAATGGGTGAAGGATATGAACAGACACTTCTTAAAAGAAGACATTTATCCAAGAATGATGGTTTCCAGCTGCATCCATATCCCTACAAAGGACACAAACTCATCCTTTTTTATGGCTGCATTAGTATTCCATGGTGTATATGTGCCACATTTTCTTAATCCAGTCTGTCGGCCGGGCGCGGTGGCTCAAGCCTGTAATCCCAGCACTTTGGGAGGCCAAGACGGGCGGATCACGAGGTCAGGAGATCGAGACCATCCTGGCTAACATGGTGAAACCCCGTCTCTACTAAAAAAAAAAAAATACAAAAAACTAGCCGGGCGAGGTGGCGGGCGCCTGTAGTCCCAGCTACTCGGGAGGCTGAGGCAGGAGAATGGTGTAAACCCGGGAGGCGGAGCTTGCAGTGAGCTGAGATCCGGCCAATGCGCTCCAGCCTGGGCGACAGAGCGAGACTCCGTCTCAAAAAAAAAAAAAAAAAAAAAAAAAAAAAAAATCCAGTCTGTCACTGATGGACGTTTGGGCTGATTCCAAGTCTTTGCTATTGTGAATAGTGCCGCAATAAACATACGTGTGCATGTGTCTTTATAGCAGCATGATTTATAATCCTTTGGGTATATACCCAGTAATCACTTGGACTCGGGAAGGGGAACATCACACACCGGGGCCTATCATGGGGAGGGGGGAGGGATTGCATTGGGAGTTATACTTGATGTAAATGACGAGTTGATGGGTGCTGACAAGTTGATGGGTGCAGCACACCAACATGGCACACGTATACATATGTAACAAACCTGCACATTATGCACATGTACCCTAGAACTTAAAGTATAATAATAATAATAATAATAAATAAAAAAAAAAGAAGACATTTATCCAGCCAACAAATATGAAAAAAAGCTCCTCATTAGTGGTCATTAAAGAAATCAAATCAAAACCACAATGAGATACCATCTCACGCCAGTTAGAATGGTGATCATTAAAAAGTCAGAAAATAACAGATGCTGGAGGCCGGGCGCGGTGGCTCAAGCCTGTAATCCCAGCACTTTGGGAGGCCGAGGCGGGCAGATCATGAGGTCAGGAGATCGAGACCATCCTGGCTAACATGGTAAAACCCTGTCTCTACTAAAAAATACAAAAAACTAGCCGGGCAAGGTGGTGGGCGCCTGTAGTCCCAGCTACTCGGGAGCCTGAGGCAGGAGAATGGCGTAAACCTGGGAGGCAGAGCTTGCAGTGAACTGAGATCCGGCCACTGTACTCCAGCCTGGGCGACAGAGCGAGACTCGTCTCAAAAAACAAAACAAAAAAACAGATGCTGGAGAGCATGTGCAGAAATAGGAATGCTTTTATGCTGTTGGTGGGAGTGTAAATTAGTTCAACCATTGTGGAAGTGTGGCGATTCCTCAAGGATCTACAACTAGAAATACCACTTGACCCAGTAATCCCATTACTGGATATATACCTAAAGGATTATAAATCATTCTACTATAAAGAGACAGGCACATGTATGTTTACTGCAGCACTGTTCACAATAGCAAAGACTTGGAACCAACCCAAATGCCCATTAATGATAGACTGGATAAAGACAATGTGGCACATATACACCATGGAATACTATGCAGCCATAAAAAAGGAGGAGTTCATGTCCTTTGTACGGACATGAATGAAGCTGGAAACCATCATTCTCAGCAAACTAACACAAGAACAGAAAACCAAACACTGCATGTTCTCACTCGTAAGTGGGAGTTCAACAACGAGAACACATGGACCCAGGGAGGGGAACATCACACACTGGGGCCTGTTGGAGAGTAGGGGGCTGGGGGAGGGATAGCATTAGGAGAAATACCTAATATAGGTGACAGGTTGATGGGTACAGCAAACCACCATGGCACATGTATACCTGTGTAACAAACCTGCACATTCTGCACATGTACCCCAGAACTTAAAGTACGATAAAAAAATGTAAAAAAAAGAAAGAAAAGAAAAAACACAGGAATTGGGAGTTAGAGACTTGGTGACCTTCTCACTACTCCTTACTATGTAACCTTTGCAAATCACTGAGTCTGAGATAAACAACACTTACTTTTTCAGCACTATTATGAAGATTGGAAGCACTGTACACAAAGGGCTGACTTAGCACACTGCCAGGTACATATATGTACTCACACTACCTCTTCTTTAGGGTTTTATAAACATTGGGTTATTAATTTTCTTTAGTTTCCCAATTTTTAAATTTATTTTTAATTTTTTGGGTACATAGTAGGTGTTTATATTTATGGGATATGAGATATTTTGGTATAGGAATGCAATGTGTAATAATTGTATCATGGAGAATGGGGTGTCCATCCCCTCAAGCATTTATCATTTGTGTTACAAACAACGCATTTATACTCTTTTATTTCTTTCAAAATGTACAATTAACTTATTATTGACTATAGTCCTCCTGTTGTGCTGTCAAATACTAGGTCTCATTCATTCTTTCTAACTATTGGGTTATTAATTTTACAGGATAATTTCACCCTATACTAATGACTCCAGATATTGCCTCTTCTTTTGGGGTCTTTTAAAAAAGTAATATTTGTATCTTTTTCTCTACATTTAGGCAGCAGGCTACCTACTGCTGTCACTGGGGCTGGAGCTAAGAGTAGATCATACTCCCTGTCTCACTTCCTGTGCTGCTTTTGACCTGTTGTACACTGGAAAATCAGATAATCAAACTGTAAGAAATGCGTCTAAATTAAGAATAAGTTGGGCCGGGCGCGGTGGCTCAAGCCTGTAATCCCAGCACTTCGGGAGGCCGAGACGGGCGGATCACGAGGTCAGGAGATCGAGACCATCCTGGCTAACACGGTGAAACCCCGTCTCTACTAAAAAATACAGAAAACTAGCCGGGCGCGGTGGCGGGCGCCTGTAGTCCCAACTACTCGGGAGGCTGAGGCAGGAGAATGGCGTGAACCCGGGAGGCGGAGCTTGCAGTGAGCTGAGATCTGGCCACTGCACTCCAGCCTGGGCGACAGAGCGAGACTCCGTCTCAAAAAAAAAAAAAAAAAAAAAAAAAAAAAAAAAAAAAGAATAAGTAGGTTAGGCCGGGTGCAGTGGCTCACGCCTGTAATCCCAGGACTTTGGGAGGCCAAGGCGGGCAGATCACCTGAGGTCAGGAATTCGAGACCAGCCTGGCCAACATGGTGAAACCCCATCTCTACTAAAAATACAAAAACTAGCTGGGCAAGGTGGCAGGCTCAAAAAAAAAGAAAGAATAAGGAGGTTAAATAGGAGGCTAAGGGACTCTCTCCAGTGGGCATATATACAGAACCTATTAGAACAGTCTTTTTTTTCTTTTTTTTTTTTTTTTGACAGTGTCTCACTCTGTTGCCAGGCTGGAGTGCAGTGACACTATCTCGGCTCACTGCAACCTCCGAAACCCGGGTTCAAGCGATCCTCCCAATTCAGCCTCCTGAGTAGCAGAGACTACAGGTGCATGCCACCACGCCCAGCTAAGCTTTTAAAAATTTTTTCTGTAGAAATGGGGTTTTGCCATGTTGCTCAGGCTGGTCTCAAACTCCTGAGCTCGAGCGATCCACCTGCCTAGGCCTCACAAAGTGCTGGGATTACAGGCATGAGCCACCAAGCCCAGCTAGAACACAGTCTTTATAATGGCTATTATAGGCCGGGCATGGTGGCTCACGCCTATAATCCCAGCACTTTGGGAGGCCAAGGCGGGTGGATCACCTGAGGTCAGGAGTTCGAGACCAGCCTGACCAACATGGTGACCAACATGGTAAAATCCCGTCTCTATTGAAAATACAAAAGTAGCTGGGTGTGGCGGCACATGCCTGTAATCCCAGCTACTTGGGAGGCTGAGGCAGAGAATCACTTGAACCCAGGAGGTGGATGTTGTGGTGAGCCAAAATCGCACCATCGCGCTCCAGCCTGGGCAACAAGAGCAAAACTCCGTCTCAAAATAATAATAATAATAATAATAATAATAATAATAATAATAATAATAATCATAGTAATAATAATGGTTATTATAGCTGTTCATAAGCTATTTTTAATTGTTTTTATGTTCCTGGACCTATTCCATATAATGTAGAGAACTAAATAAATGGGAAAATGAGCTACTATATGTATTTTGTTTTGCTTTTTTTTTTTTCTCGAGACAGAGTTTTGCTCTGTCGCCCAGTCTGGAGTACAGTGGTGCAATCTTGGCTCACTGCAACCTCTGCCTCCCAGGTTCAAGCGATTCTCATGCCTCAGCCTCCCGAATAGCTGGGACTAGATAGAGGTGCGTACCACCATGCCCGGCTAATTTTTGTATTTTTAGTAGCAATGGGTTTTCGCCATGTTAGCCAGGCTGGTCTCGAACTCCTGACCTCAGGTGATCCACTTGCCTCAGCCTCACAAAGTGCTGGGATTCCGGGCATGAGCCACCGCGCCGGCCTACTATATATTTTAGAAAGAAGATAAATGAAATGTATAATTCCAGAGTTAATATGGGACAATGTAGGGCTGTGGCCCAGGAACATATTAGGAAGTAGGAAGAGTAAATCTTTATCATTATTCTTTAATAAACAATTTTTTTTTGAGACAGAGTCTCATTTTGTCGCCCAGGCTGGAGTGCAATGGCGCAATCATGGCTCACTGCAGCCTCTGCCTCCTGGGTTCAAGTGATTCTCCTGCCTCAGCCCCCTGAGTAGCTGGGATTACAGGCGTGTGCCACTACTGCCCGGCTAATTTTTGTATTTTTAGTAGAGATAGGGTTTCACCATGTTGGCCAGGCTGGTGTTGAACTCCTTGACCTAAAATGATCCACCCACCTCAGCCTCCCAAACTGCTAGGATTACAAGTGTGAGCCACGGTGCTCGGCCTCATTATTCTCATTGGGAAAACTTTGTAAGTCACTAATCTTAATGTTAAGGTGGTTAGGAAATTAGCATATATTGGGGATCTAGTATGTGGTAGGGTCCCTGAATGCATTATCTCAATGTTCAAACTGCTCTGAGAAGTAAAATTATATCCATTTATGGTGAGGAAAGAGATGCTTGGAAAGGCTAAAGTGACATATCCAAGCTGAAAAATGCCAGAACCAGCATTCAAACTAAGGTCTGCCCATTTTGAAAGCTAAGTGCTCTGCAGTTCTCTGGTGACTTGTAGGGCTTGACCTCCCCTTTGCACAAAAACTTACTTTTTTTTAACAATGAGAAAGTGTAACAGAAACTAGAATATCACACATAATCACAGCGATATCTATCAAGTACCTAGGAATTAATTTAAAATGTAGGAGATCTTAATGGAAAAAAATTAACTCTACTAAGACAAAGGAAGAAACCTGGATAAATGGGAGAGGTAAACTATTATCTTTGGATAGGAGGACTTAACATTATAAAGATGTCAAAGCTCCCCAAATTAATCTATAAATTCAATTCAATGACAAAAAAAAAAATCCCAACAACATTTTGGTGGAAACTAGACTGATTAAAAATTATATATGGAAGAGTAAGGGCTCCTAAGGTGCAAGGATAGCTAGTATAATTCTCAAAAAAGAAAAGCAAAGAGTGGAGATTTGTTCTGCCTGATATTAAGGCAAATTGCAAACCCTTAATAACGGAAACAATGTGATATTGATGAGGACTCTAATGGGCAATGAAACAAAATAGAATCCATGAATGAACTTATACAGATATAAAAACGTGGTACATAATGGCCAGGCATGGTAGCTCACGCCTGTAATCCCAGCACTTTGGGAGGCAGAGGTGGGTGGATCACTTGAGGTCAGGAGTTCAAGACCAGCCTGGCCAACATGGTGAAACCCTGTCTCTACAAAAATACAAAATTAGCTGGGTGTGGTGGTGCGTGGCTGTAATTCCAGCTACTTGGGAGGCTGAGGCAGGAGAATCGCTTGAACCTGGGAGGTGGAGTTTGCAGTGAGCCGAGATGACGCCACTGCACTCCAGCCTGGGCAACAGAGCGAGACTGTCTAAAAATAAAAAACCAAACATGGTACATAAGAAAGGTTGGGGAAAGAAAGGATCATTCAATACATCAAGCTGGGAAACTGGCATATTATGCAGAGTAAACAAAGTTAGATCCTTTCTCACAGCATGTACAAAATAAGTATCTACTGTATTAAGGGCCTGATATGGAAGACAACATTATAAAAGTATAAGAAAACATAGAAAAATCTCTTTTCTTTTTTCCTTTCTGAGACGGAGTCTCGCTCTGTCGCCCAGGCTGGAGTGCAGTGGCGCGATCTCGGCTGCCTCCCAGATTCACGCCATTCTCCTGCCTCAGCCTCCCGAGTAGCTGGGACTACAGGCGTCTGCCATCACGCCTGGCTAATTTTTTTTTTTTGTATTTTTAGTAGAGACGAGGTTTCACCGTGTTAGCCAGGATGGTCTCAATCTCCTGACCTCGTGATTTGGCCTCCCTAAGGGCTGGGATTACAGGCGTGAGCCACCGCACCTGGCCAGAAAAATAATCTTTATGACTTAGGGGTAGGGGAGAATTTATTAAATAAGACACCAAAACACACATCATAAAGGTACAAAATCATGGGCTGGACAGAACCAAAATAAATACTTCTCAGTGAAGGGAGAAGTATACTGATGTCTGCAATTTACTTGGAAATGCAGTAAAAAAGATGGAAAAATCAATGCCTAGAGACGAATAAATGGACAGTTATATGAAGTAAAGCAAAATGATAAATATTAATTATAGAATCTAGGTGGCAGTTATGAGTGTTCACTGTACTATTATTCTAATTTTTCTATATATATGAAATTATAATGGTTGGCAAAAATTTGCCCACTTTCTGGCTGGGCATGGTGGCTCATGTCTGTAATCCTAGCACTTTGGGAGGCCAAAATGGGAGGATTGCTTGAGCCCAGGAGTTTAAGACTAGTCTGGGCAACATAGTGGGAGCCTGTCTCTAAAAAAAAAAAAAAAAAAAAAAACTTTAAAAAATTATCTGGGCATGGCCAGGTGCAGTGGCTCATGCCTGTAGTCATAGCACTTTGGGAGGCTGAGGCGGGCGGATCACTTGAGGTCAGGAGTTCGACACCAGCCTGGCCAACATGGAGAAACCCCATCTCTACTAAAAATACAAAAATTAGCCAGGCGTGGTGGTGGGCCCCTGTAATCCCAGCTACTCGGGAGGCTGAGGCAGGAGAATCACTTGAACCCAGGAGGCGGAGGTTGCAGCGAGCTGAGATTGAGCCACTGCACTCCAGACTGGGCTATAGAGCGAGACTCCGTCTCTAAATAAATAAATAAATAAATAAATAAATAAATAAGCAAGCAAGCAAGCTGGGCATGATGGCATGTGCTATAGTCCCAGCTACTTAGAAGACTGAGGCAGGAGGATCACTTGAGCTCAGGATGTTGAGTCTGCAATGAGCCGTGACTGTGCCACTCAACTCCAGCCTTGGTGACAGAGCAAGATCCTGTCTCCAAGAAAAGTAACTTGCCCACTTTTACCACTCCTATTCAACATAGTACTGGAAGTCCCAGCCAAAGCAATCAGGAAAGAGAAAAAAATATAAGACATCCAAATTGGAAAAGAGAAAGTGAAATTATTCCTGTTTGCTGATGATATCATCTTATATCTAGAAAACCCTAAAGAATCCTCCAAAAGACTCCTAGATTTGATAAATGAACCCAGTAAAGTGTCAGGATACAAAATCAATGTGCAAAAAACAGTAGCATTTCTATATACCAGTAACGATCAAGCTGAGAACCAAATCAAGAAGTCAATCCCATTTACAATAGCTACAAAAAAACTCCACCTAGGAATATATTTAACCAAGGAGGTAAAGGATCTCTACGAGGAAAACTACAAAACCCAGATGAAAGAAATTATATATGACATAAAGAAATGGATAAACAATTCATACCCATAGATCAGAAGACTCAATATTGTGAAAATAACCATACTGTCCAAAGTAATCTACAGATTAAATGTAATTCCTATCAAAATACCAACATAATTTTTCACAGAATTAGAGAAAACAATCCTAAAATTCATATGGAGTCAAAAAAGAGCTTAAGTAGCCAAAACAATACTAAACAAAAAGAACAAAGCCGGAGGCATCACATTACCTGACTTCAAACTACACTACAAGGCTGCAGTAACTAAGACAGCATGGTACTGGTATAAAAATAGACACACAGATCAATGGAACAGAATAGAGAACTCAGAAATAAAGCCACATACCTACAGCCAATTGATCTTCAATGAAGTTGACAAAACACATACTGGGGAAAGAACACCTTTTTAATGGTACTGAGATAGCTGGTTAGCTACATGCAGAAGAATGAAACTGGGCCCCTATTTCTCACCACATATGAAAATCAATTCAAGATGGGCTGGGTGTGGTGGCTTATGCCTGTAATCCCAGTACTTTGGGAGGCTGAGGTGGGTAGATCACCTGAGGTCAGGAGTTCGAGACTGGCCTGGCCAACACAATGAAACCCTGTCTCTACTAAAAATACAAAACTTAGCAGGGCGGGGTAGTACACACCTGTAATTCCAGCTACTGGAGAGGCTGAGGCAGGAGAATCGCTTGAACCCGAGAGGCAGAGGTTGTAGTGAGCCAAGACTGTGCCACTGCACTCCAGCCTAGGCAACAGAGTGAGACTCCACTCAAAAAAAAAAAAAAGCTGGGTGCAGTGGCTCATGCCTGTAATCCCGGAACTTTGGGAGGCTGAGACAGGCGGATCACCTGAGGTCAGGAGTTTGAGACCAGCCTGACCAACATGGAGAAACCCCATCTCTACTAAAAATACAAAATTAGGGCTGGGCGTGGTGGCTCACCTGAGGTCAAGAGTTCAAGACCAGCCTGGTCAACATGGTAAAACCCCATCTCTACTAAAATAAAAAATTAGCCGGGTGTGGTAGCGTGCACCTGTAATCCCAGTTACACGGAAGGCTGAGGCAGGAGAACTGCTTGAGCCTGGGAGGCTGAGGTTGCAGTGAGCCAAGATCACGCCACTGTACTCCAGCCTGGGCAACACAGCTATACTCCATCTCAAAAAAATAAATAAATAAATAAATAAATAAATAAAAACCTCAAAAGCAAATGCAACAAAACCAAAAATAGACAAATGGGCATAAAGGAAAAAGCTCCTGCACAGCAAAAGAAATAACAGAGTAAACAAACAACCTGCAGAATGAAAGAAAGTATTTGCAAAATGTGCATCCAACCACCACAACAAAAATGCTTGCACCTGTATGTTTATTGCAGTACTATTTGCAATAGCAAAGGTATGGGATCAACCTAAATGTTCATCCATGAATGAATGATTAAAGAAAGTGATACACACACACACACACTGGAGTACTATTCAACCATCAAAAAGAATGAAATCATGTCTTTTGCAGCAACATGGATGGAACTAGAGGCCATTGTCTTAAGTGAAATAACTCAGAAAGTCAAGTACCACATGCTCTCACTTGTAAGTGGGAGGTAAATAATGTGTGCACATGGACACAGACAGTGGAATAATACACTTTGGGGACTCAGAAGGGTGGGAAGGGGGTGAGGGATTGAAAATTACTTAATGGGTACAATGTATACTATTTGAGTGACGGCTACGTGAAAAGCCCAGGCTTCACCACTATACAATATATCCATGTGACAAAAGGACACCTGTACCCCTTAAATCTATAAAAATAAAGTTTTGTTTTTGTTTTTGTTTTGAGACAGAGTCTCGCTCTGTCACCCAGACTAGAGTGCCGTGGCACAATCTCGGCTCACTGCAACCTCTGCCTCCAGGGTTCAAGTGATCCTTCCTCCTCCCAAGTAGCTGGGACCACAGGCGTGCAGCACCACACCCAGCTAATTTTTGTATTTTTAGTAGAGACGGGGTTTTGCCATGTTGGCCAGGCTGGTCTTTAACTCCTGGCCTCAAGTGATCCACCCGCCTCTGCCTCCCAAAGTGCTGGGGTTACAGGTGTGAGCCACCGCACCCGGCCTAATTTTGTTTGTTTTTTTGAGACAGAGTCTCACTCTGTTGCCCAGGCTGGAGTGCAGCGGCACAATGTCTGATCACTGCAACCTCTGTCTGCTGGGTTCAAGCGATTCTCCTGCCTCAGCCTCCCACATAGCTGGGATTACAAGCACCTGCCACCATGTCTGGCTAATTTTGTATTTTTTTTTCTTTTTCTTTGCATAGATGGGGTTTCACCATGCTGTCCAGGCTGGTCTTGAACTCCTGGCCTCAAGTGATCTGCCCACCTTGGCCTCCCAAAGTGCTAGGATTACAGGTGTGAGCCACCACGCTCAGCCAAGTTAAATGTTTAAAAGGCTTGTAAAAACGAAATACTTCTGGTAAACAAAGAACACTATATATAAAGTTTAAACAAATTGTGACTGACTGGAAAAGATACTTGATACACAAGCATAGACACATGCATGCACACTGAAATATAGAAAAAATATTTGCTACATGTGTATCTGAGAGTACACACAAACATATCTGACAAAGAACTTCTGTAATCAGCAAAATAAGACAAGTAACCTAATAAAAAAATTGCAAGACAAATAAAGAAGTACTTCAGAGAATGAGAAAACTCAAATGGCTAATAAGTATAAAAACAGAAGATCAACCTCCTCTGTAGTCAAATGCAAATTAAAATTAAAGATACTACTTGAAAATACTAGATTGGCAAAAATTAAGAAGTTTTATGATATTAGTACTGGCAATAATATGAGGAAATGAAACACGTATTGTTCACAGGAATATAAATTGGTGCAGCTATAATCTAGAGCAATTTGGCAGTCTTTAGTGAAAAAGCTACATGCATATTTTACGGGATCCAGAAATTCTACTTCTCAGTATATACTTTAAACTGACTCAGGAATACAAAGAGGCATAGACATCTATGAAGAAATCCCTTGCAGCACCATTTGTAATAATAACCAAAGCACTGGAAACAATTATCTATCAATCAATAAATAAAATGCTGTGATATTAGTATTTGATAGAACACAACCCGACAGTGAAGAGGAATTATTAATATATGAATATGGACAGACCTCAAAAATAATATTGAGTGAAAAAAAGAAACAGGCTGGGCGGGGTGTCTCATGCCTGTAATCCCAGCACTTTGGGAGGCCAAGGTGGACGGATCACCTAAGGTCAGGAGTTCGAGATCAGCCTGGCCAACATGGTGAAACCCCATCTCTACTAAAAATACAAAATTAGCCAGGCATGGTGGCACATGCCTGCAATTCCAGCTACTTGGGAGGCTGAGGCAGGAGAATCACTTGAACCCAGGAGGTGGAGATTGCAGTGAGCGAAGATTGTGCCATTGCACTCCAGCCTGGGTAACAAGAGTGAAACTCCGTCTCAATAAAAAAGGGAAAAAAAAAGAAACAATGAGATGTACAGCACAATATAATTCATGCCATAAAAGGAAAAAATTTTACCCATAGAAAATACCATAGACTGGCCGGGCGCGGTGGCTCAAGCCTGTAATCCCAGCACTTTGGGAGGCCGAGACGGGCGGATCACGAGGTCAGGAGATCGAGACCATCCTGGCTAACACGGTGAAACCCTGTCTCTACTAAAAAAATACAAAAAAACTAGCCGGGTGAGGTGGCGGGCGCCTGTAGTCCCAGCTACTCAGGAGGCTGAGGCAGGAGAATGGCGTGAACCCGGGAGGCGGAGCTTGCAGTGAGCTGAGATCCGGCCACAGCACTCCAGCCTGGGTGACAGAGCAAGACTCCGTCTCAAAAAAAAAAAAAAAAAAAAAAAAAAAGAAAATACCATAGACTGTGCATGAATATATGTATGTCTAAATAAATATATGGAAGATGGCTTGGAAGGACACACATCAAATACCCAAGAGTAGATGACTATGGGTGAATAAAAGAAGGAAATTGGATCAGGGACGAGGACTGAACAAGACAAAAACTAAACTATAATCAAATATAAAAGAGGAGTCATGCATGGACTGATATGACCAAGGATCATAAACTGAGGAGGCTGTCTGAACAATCATTTTCGGTGTTTCTGGAGCATAAGCCAAACACAAAATAAAAATTTCCTCACCTTGAAATACCATAAAAGCAGATGCTTAAAGGAAATATTTTAAAAGTAAAAGAGAAAGAACTGGCCGCCTGCCTGTCAAGTAGCTTACCGGAGTACACAACACATGAGCAGCAGATGGGTGGGGACATTAGCTGGATTGAGCATACTGGGAGTGTCTGACTTCATACAGGCCAGGAAGGCCCGCATCCTTCTGTTCTTGTCTTCAACTGCTTTGCCTAGCCAGAGCTTCTTGAGGTTTGGGCAAGTCCATTCCCGAAATGTCAGTGCAGACACCAGCTCAGGGGTTTGAGGTGACTTCCCTTTATAGGCAGACCACTCTTTAAGGATCACTGAAGGAACTGGAAAACAGAAATTGAGGAAAAAGAGGCTCTAGAGAATCTCTTAGCATTTCTACAGCTAGCCACAGGACATTGACAGGCTCCATCGCATTTCAACTCCTAATTTTCTGTCACAATAATTTTTATTTTTAGCAGCAGGAATAGTACATGTTTATGAAGTGCTTGATATGCAAGTACTTTATATATATTATCTCATTTACTCCTCACAAAAATCCTGAGTGGGAACTATTATGATACATTATCACAAAACAAAATGCTCATTTTGCAGATAAAGAAATCAAGGGGCCGGGGGTGGTGGTTTACACGTTTAATCCCAGCAATTTGGGAGGCTGAGGCAGGAGGATCGCTTGAGCCCAGGAGTATAAGACCAGCCTGGGCAAGATGGAGAGATCCCACCTCCACAGAAAGTTTAAAAATTAGCTGGGTGTGGTGGCACGTGCCTGTAGTTCCAGCTACTTGGGAGGCTGAGGCAGGAGTATCCCTTGAGCCTAGGAGTTTGAGGCAGCAGTGAGCTATGATCTTCCCACTGCACTCCAGCCTGGGTGACAGAGTGAAATCCTGTCTCTAAAAATAAAATAAAATAAAATAAAATAAAAAGGCCAGGCGTGGTGGCTCATGCCTGTAATCCCAGCATTTTGGGAGGCCGAGGTGGGCAGATCACTTGAGGTCAGGAGTTCAAGACCAGCCTGGCCAATATGGTGAAACCTCGTCTCTACAAAAACAAAACAAAACAAAACAAAAAAACCAAAAAACAAAATTAGCCAGGCATAGTGGCGGGTGCCTGTAATCCCAGCTACTCTGGAGGCAGAGGCAGGAGAATCGCTTGAACCTGGGAGGCGGAGATTGCAGTGAGCCAAGATCAAGTCACCACACTGCAGCCTGGGCGACAGAGCGAGACTTTGTCTGAAAAAAAAAAAAAAAGTAACTTGGAGAAATAAATCAAGGTCCAATGTCACACATTTCTTAGTTACTCTGAATCTTATTTTTTCAGTAGATGCACGAGGCTAGGCAAGGAAAGAAGCACAAAGAAGAATTATGTAAATATCTGGCTTTATAATACACAATGAGATACCCCAAAAGACATTAAGATATTTCACAAAATTCTTGAAAAAATCAACATCTTTCAGATTTACAAAGGCAGGCTGGGCGCAGTGGCTCACGGCTGTAATCCCAGTACCTTGGGAGGCTGAGGTGGGCAGATCACCTGAGGTCAGGAGTTCAAGACCAGCCTGACCAACATGGAGAAACCCCGTCTCTACTAAAAATACAAAATTAGCTGGGCGTGGTGGCGCATGCTTGTAATCCCAGCTACTCGGGAGGCTGAGGCAGGAGAATCACTTGAACTTGGGAGGCGGAGATTGCGGTGAGCCGAGATCGTGCCATTGCACTCCAGCCTGGGCAACAAGAGCAAAACTCCATCTCAAAAGAAAAAAAAAAAGATTTACAAAGGCATAACAGAGCAGGAAAACGTGGCTTCTATATATTTCTACTCCACCTCAGATTCCTCAGCTATGGCCTCCCTCTTCTATTTGAGATGTCAAGCATCTATTCAGCCACCCAAGCAAGAGACTTGGAAATCATTCCAAAGCCTTCTTTCTTTTCCATGTCCTACACATCTGGTTATTAACAAAGTCTTGCTGATTCTACCTCCTTATAATCCCTTCTAACTGTCCTGTTTTCTCTTTCACAGCAGCGGTTCAAATATTATCTTTGACCTGACAAGAGTCTCAAGACTGTTTCTACCTTTATCCTGTTTGGTCTCCCTCACACCCGTGCTCCACAACCACTAGAATGTTCTTATTTAAACAAATTTTTTAGTTTGAAATAATTATAGATTCACAGGAAGTTGCAAAGATAGTAGAGAGAGGTCCTGTGTACCCTTCGCCCAGTTTCTCCAATGGTGCTATCTCTTAAATAATTATAATACAACGTCAAAGCCAGGAAAGTGACATTGGTACAATGTAAGTGTGTAGTTCTATGTTGTATGGATTTGTGTAACCACCACCGCAATCAAGATACAGAACAAACCCATAACCACGAAGATTTTCATTGTGCCAACCCTTTACAGTCACAAACAATGACTTCCAGCACCATCCCTAACTTACGGAAACCACTAATCTATTGTCCATCTACAATTTTTTCATTTTGAGGACATCATATAAGTGGAATTATATAGTATACGACCTTTTGAAACTGGCATTGGCCGGGCGTGGTGGCTCACACCTGTAATCGCAGCACTTTGGGAGGCTGAGGCAGGCGGATCACCTGAGGTTGGGAGTTTGAGACCAGCCCGATCGACATGGAGAAACCCTGTCTCTACTAAAACTACAAAATTAGCTGGGTGTGGTGGCACATGCCTGTAATCCCAGCTACTCGGGAGGCTGAGGCAGGAGAATCACTTGAACCCAGGAGGCGGAGGTTGCAATGAGCCAAGATTGCACCATTGGACTCCAGCTTGGGCAACAAAAGTGAAATTCCATCTTAAAAAAAAAAAAAGAACCTGGCATTTTCACTCAGCATGTGCCCTTAAGATCCATCCATGTTGTTGCATGTATCAATAGTTCATTCTGTTTTTTTTACTGAGTAGTATTCCATGGCATGGATGTACCACAGTTTAATCATTCACCCACTGAAGCATATCTGGGTTGCTTCCAGTTTGGGGTTATAATGCTGTCTTGTGAATATGTTCCTGCATGAAAATAAGTCTTCAATATAAATGCCCAAGAGTGTAAGTGCTGAGTTGTATAAGTCTATTTTTAGTTTTGAAAGAAAATGACAAATTATTTTCCAGAATGGCAGTACCATTTTACATTCCTGCCAGCATTTATGAGTGATCCAGCTTCTCTGCATCCTCTCCGGGATATGGTGTTATCACTATTATTCACCTTTGCCGTTTTGGTAAGTATGTAGTGATATTTCATTGTGGTTTTAATTTGTATTTTTCTAATGGCTGCTATGTTGAACATCTTTTCATGTCTTTGCCATATGTATATCTTCTTCAGTGAAATGTCTGTGCATGTCTTTTGCCAATTTTCTAATTCAATTGTTTTTGTTATGTTCAGTTTTGAGAGTTCTTTATATATTTTAGATACTAGTATAGATATGTGGTACTTGTTCAACTATGGATGTCCAGTTGATCTAACACCATTTATATAAAAAACAAACAACAACAACAACAACAAAAAACTATCCTTCCTCCAATGAAGTGCTTTTGCAGCTTTGTCAAAAATCAGTTTGCTGGCCAGGCATGATGGCTCACACCTGTAATCCCAGTTGAGGCTGAGGCAGAATTGCTTGAGCCTGGGAGGCAGAGGTTGCAGTGAGCGGAGATCGTGCCACTGTGCTCCAGCCTGGGCAATAGAGCGAGACTCTGTCTCAAAAAAAAAAAAAAAAGCAAAAAAAAGCAGTACTCATATGGGACTATTTCTGGATGCCCTGTTGTATTCCATTGATCTGTGTGTCAATACCTCTGCCTATAATCTTTTTTTTTTTTTTTTTTAAGACAGGGTCTCACTCTGACACCCAGACTACAGTGCAGTGGAGTGATCTCAGCTCACTGCAACCTCTACCCACCGGGCTCAAGTGATCCTCTCACCTCAGCCTCCTGAGGAGCTGGGACCACAGGTAATACACCACCACACCTGGCTATACATATTTTTTGTATTTTTAGTAGAGATGGGGTCTCTCCATGTTGCCCAGGCTGGTCTCGAATTCCTGAGCTCAAGGGATCCACCCACCTTGGCCTCCCAAAGTGCTGGGATTACAAGCGTGAGCCACCATGCCTGGCCTACAATCTTAATTACTGTAGCTACCTAGTAAGTCTTACAATCAGGTTCAGCAATTGCTTTCAACTTATTCTTCCTTTTCAAAAATCATTTTAGCTAGTTTAATTCCTTTGTCTTTCCACATAAACATTAGAGTCATCTTGTCTATATTTACAAAGAATCTTGCTGGGATTTAGATAGGAATTGCATCACACCTGTGTTATCAATTTGGGGAGAACTGACATCTTTACTATGTTGAGTTTTCTAATCCATGAACATCTGTATCTCCTCATTTATTTAGATCTTTGATTTCTTTCATCAGCATTTTGTGACTTTCAGCATACAGACTTTGAACACCTTTTGTTAAATTTTTAACTATTTCATTTTCTTTGGAAGGACTGTAAATGGTCTTGTACTTTGTTTCAGTTCTACATATTCATTGTTAGTATATATAGAAAGGTAATCAATTTTTATATATTTATCTTGTATCCTGCAACCTTAACAAATTCACTTATTAGTTCCAGGAGTTTTGTTGTAGATTCCTTGTGATTTTCTACATAGACTGACTATATACCACCTGCAATTACAGTTTTATTTCTTCCTTACTGATGTCTAGGTCTTCTATTTCATTTTCTTGCCTTACTGGTCTGGCTAAAACTTCTAGTACTATGTTGAAGAGCAGTGGAAAGAGTAGACATTCTAGCCTTCTTCCTGATTTTAGAAGAAAAACATCTTTCACCATTAAGTACAGTTGATCCTTGAACACAAGTTTGAGCTACACAGGTCCACTTATGCAGAAATTTTTTTCAACCAAACACTGACAGAAAACACAGAATTCACATGATGCCAAACCCACGTATATAGGGGGCCAACTTTTCATATACACAGGTTCTGCAGGGCCTACCTACTGTGGGACTTGATTATGAGTGAATTTTAGTATATGTGGGGGTCCTGGAACCAATCCCCCATGTATGGCAAGGAATGACTCTATGTTAGCTGTAGGTTCTTTGTAGATATTCTTTATCTTGAGGAAGTTCCCCTCTGTTCTTAGTTTCCTGATAGTTCTTATCATGAATGAGTGTTGAATTTTGTCAAATGCTTTTTCTGCATCCATTGATATAATCACATGATTTTTCTTCTTTAGCCTGTTTATTTAGTGGATTATATTTATAGATTTTTCAAAGATTGAACAAGTCTTAAAACAATGGAATAAATCCTACTTGGCCTTGGCCAGGGCATGTAATTCATTCTATATATAGCTGAATTCCCCTGGCTGATATTTCATTAAGAATTTTTGCATCCATATTGTCTTAGTCAATTTGGGCTGCTATAACAAAGTACCACAGACTAGGAGGCTTATAAACAACAGAAATTGATTTCTTACAATTGTGGAGGCTGGGAAGTCTAAGATCAAGGTATTGGCAGAGACATTTGGTGAGAACCTGCTTCCTGGTTTGCAGATGGCTGTCTTCTCATTGTATCCTCATATAGTGGAGAGTAGAAAGAGCTATCTGGGGTTCCTTTTATAAGGGCACTAATCTCATTCATGAAGGTTCCATACTTATGACCTAATTACCTCCCAAAGGCCCCATCTCCTAATAGCATCACATTGGGGGTTAGGATTTCAACATATGAATTGCGGGGGACAGGAACGCTCAATCCATAACATATATTGATGAAGGATACTGGTCTGAAGTGTTGTTTTTATGTACTCCCTTTTCTTTTTAAGAGATGAGATGGCCAGGCGCAGTGGCTCACGCCTGCAATCCCAGCACTTTGGGAGGCCGAGGCAGGCGGATCATGAGGTCGGGAGATCGAGACCATCCTGGCTAACACGGTAAAACCCCGTCTCTACTAAAAATACAAAAAATTAGCCAGGCGTGGTGGCGGGTGCCTGTAGTCCCAGCTACTCAGGAGGCTGAGGCAGGAGAATGGTGTGAACCTGGGAGGTGGAGCTTGCAGTGAGCCGAGATCATTCCATTGCACTCCAGCCAGCAAGACTCCGTCTCAAAAAAAAAAAAAAAAAAAAAGAGATCTTACTCTGTTACCCAGGCTGGAGTGCAATGGAGTGATCACAGCCCACTGCAGCCTCAAACTCCTGGATACAAGCAATCCTCTGGCCTCAGCCTGTGAAACAGCTGGGACTACAGGTATGCACCATGCTCAGCAATATTAAATAATTTTTTTTTTTTTAGTGATGGAGTCTCACTATGTTGCCCAGGCTGGTCTCAAACCCCTGGCCTCAAGTATCTTCCCGCTTGGGCCTCCCTAGGTATTGAGATTACAGACGTGAGCCACCATGCCTGGCCCAGGTATCTTTTTTGATATAATGATTTATTTCCCTTTGAATGTATAACCAGTAGTGCGATTGCTAGATCGAATGGTAGTTCATTTTTTAGTTCTTTGGGAAAACTTTGTATTATTTTCTATAAAGGTTGTACTAATTTACATTCCTACCAACAGTATAGAAACATCCCCTTTTCTCTGCATTCTTGCCAACATCTGTTGGTTTTAGACTTGGTTCACTGCATCCTCCACCACCCAGGTTCATGCGATTCTCATGCCTCAGCCCCACTCCCCTTCTCGCCACCCTCCACCCCCTCGAGAAGCTAGGATTACAAGTGTGTGCCGCCATGCCCAGCTAATTTATTGTGTTTTTAGTAGAGACGGGTTTCGTCATGTTGGCCAGGCTGGTCTCAAACTCCTGGCCTCATGTGATCTGCCCGCCTCAGCCTCCCAAAGTGCTTGGATTACAGGCATGAGCCACTGCACCCAGCTCATTGTGTTTTAAAAGCCTTTCTCTGATAGCTAGTGATGCTGAGTATTTTTTCATATATTTGTTGGCCACTTGTATGTCTTCTTTTGTAAAATGTCTGTTCTTGTCCTTTGCCTACTTTTTAATGGGGTTATTCGCTTTTTTCTTGTTGAGTTCCTTGTAGATTCTGAATATTAGCCCTTTGTCCAATGCATAGCTTGCAAATATTTTTCCCATTCTGTAGGCTATTTACTCTGTTGATTGTTTCTTTTGATATGCAAAAGTCAAACATGTTTATAACTGTTTATCAAAGCATTTTTATGGTGGTTGTTGTGAAATCCTTGTCAGATAATCAAACTTCTATCATCTCTATGTTCATTTTCTTTTCTTGAGGTCTGAATTTGATATCTTCCTGGTCCTAGGTATGATGAGAAATTTTCCACTGAAAACGACATTTTGGGTATTATTTTAAAAGACTCTGGATCTTACTTAAACCTTGTGTATCAGTAGGCCTTTTCTGACCCTACTATGGTGGGTGAAGGGGGATACTGTGTCATTATTGACAGGTGAAAGTGGAAGTCCTGGCTCCCCACTTGACCTTGACCCTCCCTAGCAGGAGCAGGTAGGGGCACCTCATTACAGCCTGGGTAAGTATGGAAGTCTAGGTTCATTTGGCCTTTGCTGGGAGGGCTGGAGGTAGACCAGTTTTCCTGTGGTATTTGGGTGGAGTACAGAGATTATTATTTTAAAATCTTTGTGTTGTTAGGTTGTTCCTTTCTGGTCCTTTGGCCAGAGAAAGTAGGTTTTGTGGGAGGCTTATACTGGTCTGCAGCTGTTGACATTTATGGGCTGCCAGTTTGTCCCACACCCAGTCTGGAATATGTGAGGCAAAAAAAAAATTCAGGGAACTCACCACTGCACCACTGTGTCATTCCTTGGGCCCCAAGATTTCTACTTTCTAGTGTCTTGTGCTTGTTTTATGAATAATGTCCTGGGCTTTTAGTTGTACTTAGCATGAGGACTAAGGAAAAGTACATCTGATCAACTCTATCTTCCCAGAAACAGAGAAATGTTCTTTTGAACACACTAATTTGACTATGGCACTGTGTAGCTTAAAATACTTCAGTGTCTCCAACTACCTACAGGTTCAAATCCCAAAACAAAAAAATCACGGGAGAGAGACTGTTAGATACACCTCTATGTTCCCAAAGCCCCGTATGGTTCTTTCTTTTTGTATGTGAGACAGGGTCTCCTGTCACCCAGGCTGGAGTGCAGTGGCACAATCACAGCTCACTGCAGCCTCAACCTCCCAGGGTCAAGCAATCCTCCCACCTCAGCCCTACAAGTAGCTGGGACTAGAGGCACATGCCACCATGCCCAGCTAATTTTTTTTTTTTTTTTTTTCCTGAGATGGAGTTTCACTCTTGTTGCCCAGGCTGGAGTGCAATGGCACGATCTCAGCTCACCACAATCTCCGCCTCCTGAGTTCAAGCGATTCTTCTGCCTCAGCCTCCCGAGTAGCTAGGATTACAGGCATGCGCCACCATGCCTGGCTAATTTTGTATTTTTGGTAGAAAGGGGGTTTCTCCATGTTGGTCAGGCTGGTCTCAAACTCCCGACCTCAGGAAATCCACTCGCCTTGGCCTCCCAAAGTGCTGGGATTACAGGCATGAGCCACTGCACCTGGCCTGTTTTTTTTTTCCTTTTTTTCTTTTTTTTTTTTTGAGACAGGGTCTCACTCTGTCACCCAGGCTGGAGTACAGTAACATGATCAGGGCTCACTGCAGTCTTGACCTCCCAGACTCAATCAATTCTCCCATCTCAGCCCCCCAAGTAGCTGGGACTACACGTGTACACAACCATGCCTAATTTTTTAGATTTTTAGTAGAGGCGGAGTTTCTCCATGGTGCCCAGGCTGGTCTTGAACTCCTGGACTCACGTGATCTATTCGCCTCGGCCCCACAAAGTACTGCGATCACAGGCATGAGGCACAGCGCCCGACATTTTTTCTAGTGATGGAGTCTTGCCATGTTGCCCAGGCTGGTCTTGAATTCCTGAGCTTAAGTGATCTGCCTGCCTTGGCCTCCCAAAGTGCTGGGATTACAGGTATTTATAAGTAGTAGTCACTCTAAATGTTTGATAATTGCAGAATTGGGGCTTAAGTTAATGTGTTCCCAGTATCAGTATGCATTTTGTTGAATGTTACATTTTCTTAAAGACTACTGCATAGCCAAAGGTACCCAATGTGCCTGAACAGACATATCTGCTCTGTGTCAAGTGCTGAGAGAATTGTTATAGCTAGAACTACACTTACCTTCCACAGGTAGCCGCCGTCGCATGGCCAAGCGTTCCATTTTCCTCTGTGTCTCTGCCAGACTAAAAAGAACTCCATATACATATTGACGAGCTGACCGGAATAAGAGAGCAGCTGGAGGCAGCTCCATGTTACACTCATCCTCAATACATACGGGAATCTTAATTTCACCCTAACAAGAGAACATTCCAGGGAAAAGGAAAAAGTGAGTTACCTCAAGGTTTAGAACTGAGCTGAGAAGAACCAATAATAAACTGTAACCTCTGTGGCCTATCCACTAAATTTTTTATTTGTATTTAGACAGAGTTTCATACTAAAAAGAAGCTGTAACAAGCTTAGCTGATTGCAGCTAACTTATAAGCTATATTTCATTTTTAAAGTTTCAACGGACCGGCACGGTGGCTCAAGCCTGTAATCCCAGCACTTTGAGAGGCTGAGGTGGGCGGATCACCTGAGGTCAGGAGTTCAAGACCAGGTGAAATCCCGTTTCTACTACAAATACAAAAAGTTAGTCAGGCATGGTGGCGGGCACCTGTAGTCCCAGCTACTCAGGAGGCTGAGGCAGGAGAATCGCTTGAACCTGGGAGGCAGAGGTTGCAGTGAGCCAATATCGTGCCACTGCACTCTGGCTTGGGCAACAGAGCGAGACTCTGTCTCAAAAAATAAAATAAAATAAAGTCTCAACAATGACTCTAGCTAACGAATGGGGAAAGTCCACGTTAGGCATTTTGCTGGAGGATGGATATGTAAAAGACCGGAGGAGGGGAACAGCTTTGCAGAAGTAGAAAAAGAAATAAGGAAAAGGGCATAAAGCCTCTTGGACTGTGTTCATCCCTAGAACCAGATTCCACCAACTTGGTGCATTATCTACTTCAAAATCTCACAATTACACTTATCTATCAGGGGCCTCATTTACCACACAGTCCCAACTCCTGCTAGTCTGGCCTCACCTAAGGCCTTAGTGTGATGAGGGGCCCACTGCATATGGCCTTCTTTTTCTAACTTCATATACCAATGATCAGAATGTTCTCTGGTAACATACAGTCCTAGGAAGTAGGAAGTACAGTGTTAAGAGCAGGGAGGTAGGTGCTGATGTGCTGCCTCACCTTAGTGAGGACATGGTAGATATATGGGTACATGAGACCCCTCCGGTGTCTGTGTTCAGCAACTCGCAAGACTTCTGGAGCTACTGGAGGTAAGGGTGGAATGGTGATATCCATGTGGTTCCTCGTAGACATAGACAGCAGAGATGGGATGTGGGGCTCACCATCACCTAGGCTCGCTTCTGAAACTCCAGTATCAACAGGCTGTGCCCAGGACCCTCTGTCACGATTGGGATTTCCCCACTCAGGCTGGTGCTGAAATGCTTCTGTGATATGACTACAAAATTTAGAAAGACAGTGTCAAACAAAAAAAGGGAGATTGATAAAGATATTCCTACTTAAGATGCCTGTTCTGGACCCAAGGGGTCTCACAAACCCTTTGGAGGCCAGGACACTGGGTTAGCACTGGACTGGTACTTTTCCTCTCAATGGCCATTACTGACTTCCTAGCTTCTTTCATCTGACACCAACCAAAGTGATCAAAAGTCATGGTAATCACTCTGGACCCTTTATACCTTGTAAGAGGCCATGTTTAGAGTTTGCTTATGTTTTAAGAAAATAATCACAATTACAACCTCAAAGCAGCTCTGTTTCCCAGGAATAATCTGCTTAGAGGAATAATCTGCCAACAAATGGGCTAGCACAAATCCCACTGTTTTAATCCTCAGAACCCTGTCTTAGTTACTAAGCAATGTAATTGCTTACTCAACGATTCCACTATTTCCACTCTATAAATGCTTTTCTTTTTTTGACATTTAATCTACCCTCCTCACAAATTAAGAAATGACAGCCACAATACCCATACGAAGGCTTCCTTAACTAGCTACTATGCTGCCTTTTACCTTAGTTGCCTGGGTGTTTGAAAATTATCATCTGCACAGGGCCAAATAAGCATGAAGTGGGCAAGCATAGAAAACGTTTTCCTGCTTTGCTTTCCTAAGAGCAAAACACTACAGAGGAAAGCCAGGAATTACACTTCCCCACACCCTCCACCCATCTAACAAGCAAAATAACATAGATGCCTCAGAAATCTATTTCCTTAGGTGTCTACAGAGATACTTACTCAGAGCTAGCTCCATTTGGCTCATCACCATCAGAGGAAGAGGAGTGGGAAGAGTCTGGTCCCAAAGGAGGTGAGGCTTTAGAAGGCAGGTAATTGGGAAACTGGGACGCAGAAGAGTCATAGGAGACAGCCCAATTGGCAAAGGGGTTGGTCTGCAGCATGGGATCCTCAGAAAAAGCATGGGATTCCCCCAAAGCATGGGAGGAGAAGAGAAGAGATGAGCTGGGTCCCACTGGGAATGGTGGTGGATATTTCACTTTCTGGGGCACTTGGTGAGAAAACTAAACGATAAAACAGACAGAAAAGCTATTTAACATTTTATAAGGCTCCAAGATGGCTCCCTCAGAAGTTGTGACACAGTGGATGATGCCAGTAGTGGAGACTGTTGAGATACAAAGTACCTACTTAATAATGAGAAATGATTCTAACAGTGATGTATGAACAGAATCCTCCACAGGCAGGACAATGAACAGTTGAAGTCTCCTAGAACTATTCTCTGATATTAGCTAATTTATTTTCACAATGACTAGTGGTTACTGATTTGGATGCTTTTTTTGCATAGCGTTCCAGCCGTAAGTTGAGAAGGTAATGTAGTATATATAGCCTTGACAGTGTAGTAACTCTGAATCACCCTAACTCCTCAGATTATAAAAATCAGGAAGCAACCTGAGTCTAATGCTATCAAATGGTCTCAGGTTTCTCAAAGGATGCTTACCATTGGCTTTCCAGGAGAAATGGTGCCCACTTGATTTTGTGGAAGGGGATTTCCAAGCCTATTATTCCGAAAACCTGAAGCCAAGAGAAAGAGCTATACTTCAGTCAATCCTAATAATTTTACCGTGTTATATTCTGCTCACCCCATATCACCTGAAAAAGTGTTATTAATAAATAAGTTACAATTTATTGAACAGCTACTATGTGCCATGCTGGGAACCTTACATAAATTATTTCATCTGATAAGAATCTTATAAAGTAGGTATCATGAGCCACATTTCATACAAATGTGACTTGCCAAGGTTCACTTGCTGGTAATTAGCAGAAGCGGAATTCCAACTCAGGCCAGACCCCAAAGACAGGGCTATTTTACATGTACCAGGCCAGAATGGGGGTTGGCATCAGAAGAAGCCCAAGCTAAGGAAATGGCATTGCACCCCATCTGTAAATTTGAGAAAGCAGGGCTTTTTTTTGAGGTGGAATTTCACTCTTGTTGTCCATGCTGGAGTGCAATGGCACGATCTCGGCTCACTGCAACCTCCGCCTCCCGGGTTCAAGCGATTCTCCTGTCTCAGCTTCCTGAGTAGGTAGGATTACAGGCGCCTGCCATGATACCCAGTTAATTTTTTGTATTTTTCATAGAGATGGGATTTCACCATGTTGGCCAGGCTGGTTGTGAACTCCTGACCTCAGGTGATCCACCTGCCTCGGCTTCCCAAAATGCTGGGATTACAGGCGTGAGCCACTGCACCTGGCCAGGGCCCTTCTTATGTTACGTCTCTTACGACATAGAAATCAAAAGGAGAAAGCCTACCAAAAAGGGATGACGAATGACTTGGAGGAGAATACAACACGAACGAGTGATTCAACTCTGGTCCTGGAGTTCGTGAGGGACCAATTCAGTTTCCCCTATGAACAGAGCAGCTTCAGGTCAGATGGAAGCCTTACCTAGAAAGGAGGGACCCACTGGCAGTGAAGAGAGTTTGGTTGTGACGGAATAGTACTCAACTGCTTTCTTGAATCGCTCTATTTTATCTTCTGTCCTGGACTGGATGTTGGAACATCAGATTTTCAGAAGAAAAAACAACATAAGAGTGTTTTTTTAATACAATTTATAATTTGGGAATCAAAATAATTATCAGAAATCAAATATTTAAAGAAACCTAAGACAGCAAATTTTCACTTTGCAGAAAGATTAGGCAGGGAGAAAGCATTATGAAACATAAAATATGGAATACTTAAAGCTTACTTATATTTTGTGCTATTCTAAAATGATTACACGATCATTACAAAAAAATACAATGGGATAAGGGGGAAAAAATCACATAGTACCACCATCCAAATATATTTTGGTGTCTTTCCTTACAGTACGTTTTATTATTTTACTACTATTATTATTATTATTATTATTATTTGAGACTGAGTCTGTCGCTCAGTTCAGTGGTGCGATCTTGGCTCACTACAACCTCCACCTCCTGGGTTCAAGCAATTCTCCTGCCTCACCCTCCCGAGTAGCTGGGATTACAGGTGTGTGCCACCACGCCCAGCTAACTTTTGTATTTTTAGTAGAGGCAAGGTTTCACCATGATGGCCAGGCTGGTCTCGAACTCCTGACCTCAGGTGATCCACCCGCCTCGGCCTCCCAAAGTGCTGGGATTACAGGCGTATGCCACCGTGCCCAGCCAATTTTTTTATTTTTGCTCAGGCTGGTTTCAAACTCCTAGCCTCAAACAATCCTCCCGCCTCAGCTTCCCAAAGTGCTGGGATAATAGGCATGAACCACTGTGCCTGGCTTACAGTATTATTTTATATACTTTGTTTTGTTGATGTAGAGCTGGTCTATTTTAATATACATATTTTTCTATAGTTGACAGTATGCTTTATGTACAATTTTGTATCTGCTTTTATTATAATACTCTAATGTAAGTAATTTTGAATGGCTGCATATTTTGTCATTATGAATGTGTCATAAATTATGTAACCTCTTCCCTAATAAACAACACTTAGGTAATTTTTCACATTTGGCTTTTAAAAGTTATACAGCAAAGAGTATATATTGTCTATATAAATTTTTTTCTGGATTTCAGATTATGCTCTTAAGAAAATATCCTAAAAATGAAATTATTGGTTCAAAAGGTATGAACATTAAAACCAAAGGCACTTAAACATACATAAAACCACAATATGACACCACTACATATCCACCAAAATGGCTAAAATAAAAGACTATCAATATCAAGCACTGGCAAGGATATGAAGTAACTGAACTCCAGTACATTGATGGTGGGAGTGTACATTGGTACAGTTTGGAAAACAATTTGGCAGTTTCTTATAAAATTAAATTACACTTTCCATATGATACAGCAATCCCACTTCTTCTAAGTATTTACCCAAGAGAAATGAGTACATATATCCACCGAAAGACATGAACAAGAATGTTAACAACTACTTTATTCATAATAGCCCCAAACTGGAAACAACTCAAATATATATCAATGGAAGAATAAACAAATTGTGGTATATTCATACAATGGATTACTATACAGTAATAAAAAAGAACAAAGTATTGATATACACGATAATATGTATAAGTCTCAAAGATATTATACTGAGTGAAGAAGGGAGACATAAAAGAGTACACATAAACTGGGCCCGGTGGCTCACACCTGTAATCCCAGCATTTTGGGAGACTGAGGCAGGCAGATCACTTCTGCTCAGCAATTCAGACCAGCCTGAGTAACACGGTAAAATCCCGTCTCTGCAAAAAATACAAAAATTAGCTGGGTGTGGTGGCGTGTGCCTGCAGTCCCAGGCACTCAGGGGGCTAAAATGGGAGGATCGCTTGAGTCTGGGAGGTCAAGGCTGCAGTGAGCCGAAATTGTGCCACTGCACTCCAGCCTGGGCAACAGAGTGAGACCCTGCCTCAAAAAAAAAAAAAAAAAAAAAAAAAAAAGGAGTACATATGAAGTTCAGGTAAAGGAGGGCCAGGCGCAGTGGCTCACACCTGTAATCTTGGCACTTTGGGAGGCCAAGGTGGGGCTCACCTGAGGCCAGGAGTTCGAGACCAGCCCGGCCAACATGGTGAAACCCTGTCTCTACTAAAAATACAAAAATTAGCTGGGCGTAGTGGCGCAGGCCTGTAGTCCCAGCTACTCGGGAGGCTGAGGCAAAAGAATCACTTGAACTCAGGACGTTGCAGTCAGCTGAGATCATGCCACTGCACTCCAGCCTAGGCAACAGAGCGAGACTGTCTCAACAAACAAAAAGTTCAGGTAAAGGCAAAACTAATCTATGGCAACAGAAGTAAAAATCAATGTTTATCTCTGGAGGGAAAGGGCTAAGAAGGGGCTTTTTCATTTATCAAGCCTTTTCCAAAGTTATTTAAAAGTCTCCTTGAATATAATTTTAAGAACATCATAATATTTCATCAAATTTCAGAATGGAAGATACTAAAGTCATTTTCAGTTTCTAATTATACATAACACTCTCACATAGGCATATTTTTATGTAGATCTTCTGGGTTATTTCATAGGGCAAATTTTTAGAAGTGTAGTTACTAGGTCAAAGGGTGTGATCATTTTCACAAACTCTTGACACATGATACTAAATCTCTTTCCAAAACAGATTTCTCTAGTTATACTACCATCATCATCAACGTATGAGAGTGTCCCACCATACAGCCCTAGTGTTGAGTATTCTCTACAAGTAAAAAACTGTAAAACATGTATAATGTTATCTCTCATAGATTGTGATTTTTTTTTGCTTTTATTTATTTATTTGAGACAGAGTCTCGCTCTGTGCCCAGGCTGGAGTGCAGTGGTGCAATCTCGGCTCACTGCAAGCTCCGCCTCCCGGGTTCACACGCCATTCTCCTGCCTCAGCCTCCCAAGTAGCTGGGACTATGTGCCCGCCACCACGCCTGGCTAATTTTTTTTTGTATTTTTAGTAGAGACGGGGTTTCACTGTGTTAGCCAGGACGGTCTCAATCTCCTGACCTCGAGATCCTCTCGTCTCGGTCTCCCAAAGTGCTAGGATTACACGCATGAGCCACCTCGCCCAGCCCCTGCTTTTATTTTTAAAATTATTTATTTATATTTTGAGACAGGGTCTCCTCTGTTGCCCAGGCTGGAGTACAGTGGTGTGATCATAGCTCACTGCAGCCTTGAACTCCTGGGCTCAAGTGATCTTCTAACCTCAGCCTCCTGAGTAGCTGGACTACAGGTGTGTGCCACCACACCTGGCTAGATTGTGATTGTTAACACTCCAGGATCTATACAGCATTCTAGGCCTCTTTATTTGCAGCATGCATGTACATAAACACAAGAGTTGAGGTCTTCAGGTCCTCCAGCCTAACTTAAAAACCAAATGGCTCTCCTTTTTCCAAAAAGCTGAATTTTATATAACTATTTGAAAGAAGGGTTCCCGGCCAGGCACGGTGGCTCATACCCGTATTCCCAGCACTTTGGGAGGCCGAGGCAGGCGGATCACTTGAGATAAGGAATTCGAGACAAGCCCTGGCCAACATGGTGAAATCCCGTCTCTACTAAAAATACAAAAAAATTAGCCAGGTATGGTGGCATGCACCTATAGTCCCAGCTACTTAGGAGACTGAGGCATGAAAACTCCTTGAACCCAGATAGCGGAGGTTGCAGTGAGCTGAGATCACACCACTGCACTCCAGCCTGGGCGACAGAACGAGATTCGGTCTCAAGAAAATAAAAAAAAGAAAGGGTTCTGGGGGTGGGAGTGAGAGATGCCAAGTCTAAAGAATGTTTGCAAATCACTGACTCGGAGAATGATATCTATGTGGTTGAATAACATTCCATTGTATGAATGTTCCATTATTTATTTATTATTAATATTCTATTATTTATTTATTATCCCCTATTATGTTTAATAACACATAATTGAAAACAATCTTCTAAAAAACACAAACCATACTTAGAGTCCCCCTCAATATCTCTACCTCTGCATCCACTCCCCTCTCCAGAGGTGAATAATGTTACCAATTTGGTAGATGTTCTTTCATAAATGTTATGTGTTTATATACACATATATATGGACACCAATATGGCTTTGCTTCTTCCGTAAGTGAAACTGTATCATCATATTTTTCATCTTGCTTTTTGCACTTAATAACATGTCTTATATACTACTCAATGTCAATACATAAAGATCTGTGACCTTATCCCCCGAAATACTGAATTACATGTACTTCCCTTAATGTACCACTATGCCCTGTGCCCTGACAGGCAAACACTTACTCTTCCTTCAAGGGGTATCACTGCCATGAAGCCTTTCCAGACTATCCTCTCCTCCTCTGTGTTTTCTCCTTACTATACTTACTTATTTGCTTCTGACTCCCCATTTAACTTCAAGTTCTGTGAGGATATAGAATAGTTTCCTCACATTTATATCCTAGTGCCTACCACAGGGCCTTGCACATAAGATAACTTTTTCAGTATTTGCTCTACGATGATATGTAATCAAGCCCTACTCTTTTTTTTTTTTTTTTTTTTGAGACAGAGTTTCACTCTTGTCACCCAGGTTGGAGTGCAATGGCATGATCTCGGCTCACTGCAACCTTTGCCTCCTGAGTTCACGCAATTCTTCTGCCTCAGCCTCCCAAGTAGCTGGGATTACAGGCACACGCCACCACGCCTGGCTAATTTTTGTGTTTTTTAGTAGAGATGGGGTTTCACCATGTTGGCCAGGCTGGTCTCGAACTCCTGACCTCAGGTGATCCTCCTGCATTGGCCTCCCAAAGTGCTGGGATTACAGGCGTGAGCCACTACACCCGGCAAGTCCTACACTTTCTTTTAGAGATCCACAGAGGCACAAGTGGCAACGCAGAACCCCTCACCTTGACATTATTACCTAACAGTTCTTATACGTTTGTTTAGGAGAGCTCTCCTCATAATTCTGTGGCTATCAAAAATGATTTGGTGAAGATTACACAGCAACAATGACAAATGGTTTAAGATACATTATTAAGTGAATAAAAGTTAAATTTCTTTTACACAGAGATAGCTACCTTATCAAAACATACATATAAAGAAGACTAGAGTGGAATTAGGACTGACATCTCTATTTTCCAATTTTTGGGGTCTTTTTAGTTAAAAGGGGGATCCTTATAATTAAGAATAATCATTATCCAAATTCTAAAATTTATGAGGCTGTAAGCTAAAAATATTCACCACTTACATAGCATCCCTACTAACATCTCTCCCTACCAAATCGATCAAGTTCTTTGTGGGTCAGTCCCCTCCTAACCGTCTGATGCAAACAGTTGAAAGGATAATGCAAATCAAAGTAAATGAGGAAATCTGTCATAAGGGTCAGGATTCTCTAACATCAAAGAAAATGATGGAGGACTGCTTACCTCATGCTAGAAGCCACAGACAAATGAGGATCTGGTACAGTTACAACAGCGCAAGAGAGAATTACAAAAGATAATGGCAAGAAAGGCATTTGAAAAGAGAATGATTTGAATAGCAAAAGAATGTAATCCCTTGGGAAAAATAAAGCCTGAGTATACTTAAAAAAAAAAAAGCCCTCTTTATGATTGTGCTAGCAAGTTATATGTGAAGTAACAGATGTTAGATTGTACTATCACAATTTTTCTTTTTTTTTGAGATGGAATCTCACTCTGTCACCCAGGCTGGAGTGCAATGGTGCGACCTTAGCTCGCTGCAACATCTGCCTCTCGGGTTCAAGGGATTCTCCTGACTCAGCCTCCTGAGTAGCTGGGACTAAAGGCACCTGGCTAATTTTTGTATTTTTGGTAGAGATGGGGTTTCACTATGTTGGCCAGGCTAGTGTCAAACTCGTGACCTCAAGTGATCCGCCCACCTTAGCCTCCCAAAGTGCTGGGATTACAGGCATGAACCACCGCACCCTGCCCTATCACAAAATTTTGTTGGAAAAATTATGCCCCCAAACCAAATACTTGATTTTACTCTTTATTCATTTAAAAAAAATTCACAGAGGTTTCAGTGCTGGATAAAATGAAATAAGCACACTTCACCTGTTACCACTAAAGGTAATTCTAAAACCCAGGGATAGCTATTTGAGGACTCTAAAAAATAACTAGTACTAGGCAGATTAGGGAAGAAAACCAGGATTCAAAGTACCACTGAACTAATAATGAGTTCAGCATTGATTTTTCTTCTAGTATTCCCTAGAGTGGTCACAATGTAGCTTAAAATCCACAAGTGTCCATAGATGTGGACAGGGAGAGCTCCAGGAGAAACCAGTTTTGTTCTGGCCTGAGGAGTAAGAGAGGTGACTCCAAAAACTCAGAGAGTGTATAGAAATCCCCCACTTTTCTTCCTTTTCCTTTTTTCTGTTCTCTTATATGCCAGCCAAAAGCAAACTTTTAGTGGCAGCAGTGGCAATAGGAAAATAGCAGGAAACTGAAACTGTGAATGATGGGAACCTTCCTCTCCAATCAGAGGAGCAGTGGTCTCAGGAGGGTAGGGTGAGTCCCCAATGCTTTTTTTCTCTCTGTGTCCTCCTACTGCTTGGCCCTAGCCTTGGGCACAGTCACAAAAAGTGCATAGCGGAGTTGGGCAATTAAAGCCCTGGCTCTAGCTCATGACTGTAATCCCAGCACTTTGGGAGGCCAAGGCCGGCAGATCGCTTGGCCCAGGACTTCGAGACCAGCTTGGCCAACATGGCAACTCCATCTCTACTAAAAATACAAAAATTAGCTAGGCTTGGTGGTGTGTGCCTGTAGTCCCAATGACTCTGGAGGCTGAGGCGGGAGAACTGCCTGCCACCAGGAGTTTTGGCCTGTAGTGTGCTATGACTATAGGATGTCCACACTAAGCTCGGCATCAATATGGTGACCTCCTGGAAGCGAGGGACCACCAGGTTGCCTAAGGAGGGATAAACCAGACCGGGTCGGAAACAGAGCAAGTCAAAACTCCCGTGCTGATCAGTAGTGGGATTGCGTCTGTGAAAAGACACTGCATTCCGCCTGAGCAACACAGCGAGACCCCATCTCTTAAAAATAAAAAGAAACAAAGAAAACCCTGACTTTAGGGCAGAAGAACTGAAAAGGGGGTGGTCCAATAAACCAGAAGTACTGAAGAGATCACAGAGAGGGAGCAGCTCAAGAAGTAACCCTAAAGAAAGGTGTTTATGAACACTTGTGCTCACTCATGAGCTGCACATGCATAGATCTGATGATACTAAACAGCAGCCCACAGACTCTGAGATCTGAATTAAGAGATAGACCATGGCCCAAGTCTCAGACTGGCCACTAGGTGGTATACACACAGGATGGATCCAAATAAGTCCCGACATTGAAACTACAGGTCACAGAAAAACGGTGAAAACTGGTGGCCTAAACCTAAATGTCTCCTAAAAACTAAACTACAGGTTGAATATTCCTGATCTGAAAACCTGAAATCAGAAGTGCTCCAAAATCCAAAACTTTCCAAACACCAACATGATGCTCAAAACAAATGCCCAATGGAGTATTTTGGACTTCAGATTTGGGGATTAGGAATGTTCAACCAGTAAGGACAAGGCAAATATTCCAAAATTTCAAAAATCCAAAATCCAAAACACCTTTGGCCCCAAGCATTTTGGATAAGGGATACTGAACGTGTATCAATACTCCCCATAATACTGAAACAAGAGCAAGAGCCTCAGAAAATAATAATCAAAATGTCCAAGATATGATCCAAAAATACTTGATATGGGCAGAACCAGCAAAAATTTAATGTTTTATTCAAAAAAACAATCAACAGATGCCAGTGCCTAGATGATATTTATGTTGAAATTATCTGACGAAGACTTTAAATAAGCTATTATAAAAATGGTTGAAAGTGGCCGGGCGCGGTGGCCCACGCCTGTAATCCCAGCACCTTGGGAGGCCAAGGCAGGCGGATCATGAGGTCAGGAGATCAAGACCATCCTGGCTAACATGGTGAAACCCCGTCTCTACTAAAAACACAAAAAATTAGCCAGGCATGGTGGCGGGCGCCTGTAGTTCCAGTTACTCAGGAGGCTGAGGCAGGAGAATGGCGTGAACCCAGGAGGCAGAGGTTACAGTGAGCCGAGATCACACCACTGCACTCCATCCTGGGTGACAGAGCGAGACTGTCTCAAAAAAAAAAAAAAAAGATTGAACGTAATCATAATACTTTTGAAACAATGAGGTACAAAGTCTTAGCAGGCCACCGGTGGCTGATGCCTTTGGGAGGCTGAGGCAGGTGGATCACTTGAGGTCAGGAGTTTGAGACCAGCTTGGTCAACATAACACAACCCCGTCTCTACTAAAAACACAAAATAAATAAATAAATAAGTCGGGCATGATGGCACAAACGTGTAGTCCCAGCTACTTGGCAGGCTGAGGCATAAGAATCGCTTGAACCCAGGAGGCAGAGGTTGAAGTGACTCCAGATCACGCCACTGCACTCCAGCCTGGGCAACATGGTGAGACAGGAAATGGAAATTTTAGAATTTCCATTGCAAATGGCTCACACCTATAATCTCAGCAGTTTGGGAGGCCATGGCAGGAGGAGTGCTTGAGGCCAGGAGTTTGAGACCAGCCTGGGCAACATAATGAGACTCAGTAACTACAAAAAAAAATTTTTTTAATAGAGCTTAAAAATACAATAACCAGCAGGGCGCGGTGGCTCACGCCTGTAATCCCAGCACTTTGGGAGGCCAAGGCGGGCAGATCATCTGAGGTTGAGTTCGAAACCAGCCTGACCAACATGGAGAAACCCTGTCTCTACTAAAAATACAAAATTAGCTGGGTGCGGTGGCGCATGCCTGTAATCCCAGCTACTCAGGAAGGCTGAAGCATGAGAACTGCTTGAACCTGAAAGGCCGGGGTTGTGGTCAGTCGAGATTGCACCACTGCACTCCAGCCTGGGCAACAAGAAAGAAACTCGGTCTCAAAAAAAATAAATAAATAAAAATAACCAAACTGAAAAAAAAATCTGTGGATCAACTCTTCAGCGAATGGAGATGACAGAGGAGTAACACAGCAAAGCTGACGACTGATTAATAGAAATTATCCAGGGAGAAAGATAATTAACAAAAAAAGAACAGTCTCAGGGATACATGGGATAATACCAAAAGGCCTAACAATGGTGTCATTGAAGTCATATAAGGAAAGGAGAAATATGTAGAGCAGAAAATCAATTTTAAGAAATAATAGGGCTGGGCGTGGTGGCTCACGCCAGCAATCTCAGGACTTTGGGAGGCCAAGGCGGGCAGATCACGAGGTCAGGAGTTCGAGACCAGCCTGACCAACATGGTGAAACTCCATCTCTACTAAAAATACAAAAATTAGCTGGGCGTGGTGGTGCACACCTATAGTCTCAGCTATTCAGGAAGCTGAGGCAGGAGAATTGCATGAATCCAGGAGGCAGAGGTTGCAGTGAACTGAGATTGCACCATTGCACTCCAGCCTGGCTGACAGAGAGAGACTCTGTCTCAAAAAAAAAAAAAAAAAAAAAAAAAGGAAAGAAAGAAAGAAAGAAAGAAAAGAAATAATAGCGGCTGGGCATGGTGGCTCATGCCTGTAATCCCAGCACTTTGGGAAGCTGAGGCGGGTGGATCACCTGAGGTCAGGAGTTTGAGACCAGCCTGGCAAATGTGGTGATACCCCATCTCTACTAAAAATACAAAAAAGTAGCCAGGCGTGGTGGCGGACACGTGTAATCCCAGCTACTCAGGAGGCTGAGGCAGAAGAATCACTTGAACCCGGGAGGCGGAGGTTGCAGTGAGCCGAAATCACACCACTGTACTCCAGCCTGGGCAACAAGAGTAAAACTCCGTCTCAAAAAAAAAAAAAAAAAAAAAAAAAAAAAAGAAAAAGAAAAAAAAGAAAAGAAAAGAAAAAAAGAAAGAAAGAATAGCCGGCCAGGCGCAGTGCCTCACTCCTGTAATCCCAGCACTTTGGGAGGCCGAGGCAGGTGGATCACTTAAGACCAGCATGGCCAACAAGGTGAAACCCTGTCTCCACCAAAAATACAAAAATTAGCCAGGCGTGGTGGCAGGTGCCTGTAGTCCCAGCTACTTGGGAGGCTGAGGCAGGAGAATCCCTTGAACCCGAGAGGCAGGGGTTGCAGTGAGCTGAGATTGTGTCACGGCACTCCAGCTTGGGTGACAGAGTGAGACTCTGTATCAAAAAAAAAAAAAAAAAAGAAACAGTAGCTAAAAACTCCCCAAATTTAGTGAATGCAAGAAGCTCTAAACAGGATAAATTCAAAGAAATCCATGCCAAACACATCAGTGGCAAATTCTACCAAACAATTAAAGAAGAAATAACACCAATTCTACAAAATCTCTCCCAATAATAGAAGAAGAAAGAACTCTTGCCAACTCATTTCATTAACTCCGGCATTACCTTGATAATAAAACCAGACTAAGAACAGCACAAAAAAATTATAAATCAATATCCTTCATGAAAATAAATGCAAAAATACTCAACATAATACCAGCAATTCAAATCCAGCAAGACATAAACGGACTAATATACTACAATCACATCCTGGGAATATAAGGATGGTTGAATATTCAAAAATCAATCTAAAATATTAATGGACTAAAGAAGAAATACAACATGATCCTATCAATATATGTGGAAAAATGCAATTGGCAAAATACACCATCCATTCATTATAAAAACAGTCAGGAAACTAGGAACAGAAGATAACTTTCTCAACCTAATAACATGCACAAAAACTACAGCTAATATCCTATTTAATGAAGACTGAATGCTTTCTCTAAAGATCAGGAACAAGATAAGAATATATATTCTTAGCATTTGTATTAATATCATTTGGAAATCCTAGACAGTGCAGTAAGTCAAGAAGAAAAAGGCATGCAGATGGGAAAATAAAATAAAACGGTCATTATCCACAGACAATATGATCACCTACACAGAAAATCCCAAGAAATCTACCAAAAAACTCCTAGAAGTAATAAGTGAGTTTAGAAGAGTCATAGAATACAAGGGCAACATTCAAAAATCAATTGCACTTCTATATATTAGCAATGAACAATTAGAAATTAAAAAACCAAAATATCCTTTATAATAGGTGTCACAAATATGAAATAAGTATAAACATTTTTTATATGTACAGAAGTTGTATGCTAAAAACTATAAAACTTTCAGTTGATGAAAAAAATCAAAGAAGACCTAAATAAATAGGCAAATAATATTCATGGATTCAAAGGCTCACCAAATTCATCTATATATTTAATGCGGTTCCAACAAAAATCACAGCAGGATTTCTTTTTTGTAGATATATAGATAAGATTATTCTAAAATGTACATGGAAAGGGAGGAGGTTCCAAGATGGCCAAATAGGAACAGCTCCAGTCTACAGCTGCCAGCATCAGCGACACAGAAGATGGGTGATTTCTGCATTTCCAACTGAGGTACTGGGTTCATCTCACTGGGGTTTGTCAGACAATGGGTGCAGCCCACGGAGCAGGGTTGGGCATCACCTCACCTGGGAAGTGCAAGGGGTCAGGGGATTCCCTTTCCAAGCCAAGGGAAGCCATGACAGACGGTACCTGGAAAATCGGGACATTCCCACCCTAATACTGTGCTTTTCCTATGGTCTTAGCAAACGGCACACCAGGAGATTATATCCCATACCTGGCTCAGAGGGTCCTACGCCCATGGAGCCTTGCTCACTGCTAGCACAGCAGTCTGAGATCGAACTGCAAGGCAGCAGCGAGGCTGGGGGAGGGGTGTCCGCCATTGCTGAGGCTTGAGTAGGTAAACAAAGTTGCCTGGAAGCTCGAACTGGGTGGAGCCCACCGCAGCTCAAGGAGGCCTGCCTGCCTCTGTAGACTCCAACTCTGGGGGCAGGGCATAGCTGAACAAAAGGCAGCAGACACTTCTGAAGACTGATATGTCCCTGTCTGACAGCTTTGAAGAGAGTAGTGGTTCTCCCAGTATGGAGTTTGAGATCTGAGAACGGGCAGACTGCCTCCTCAAGTGGGTCCCTGACCCCCAGGTAGCCGAACTGGGAGGGAGACACCTCCCAGTAGGGGCCAACCAACACCTCATACAGCCGGGTGCCCCTCTGAGACAAACCTTCCAAAGGAAGGATCAGGCAGCAACATTTGCCGTTCTGCAATATTTGCTGTTCTGCAGCCTCTGCTGGTGATATCCAGGCAAACAGGGTCTGGAGTGGACCTCCAGCAAACTCCAACAGATCTGCAGCTGAGGGTCCTGACTGTTAGAAGGAAAACTAACAAACAGAAAGGACATCCACACCAACACCCCATCTGTACATCACCATCATCAAAGATCAAAGGTAGATAAAACCACAAAGATGGGGAGAAACCAGAGCAGAAAAGCTGAAAATTCTAAAAATCAGAGCGCCCCTACTCCTCCAAAGGAATGCAGTTCCTCGCCAGCAACGGAACAAAGCTGGACAGAGAATGACTTTGACGAGTTGAGAGTAGAAGGCTTCAGACGATCGGTAATAACAAACTTCTCCAAGCTAAAGGAGGATGTTCGAACCCATTGCAAAGAAGCTAAAAACCTTGAAAAAAGATTAGACGAACAGCTAATTAGAATAAGCAGCATAGAGAAGACCTTAAATGACCTGATGGAGCTGAAAACCATGGCACAAGAACTACGTGACACATGCACAAGCTTCAGCAGCCGATTCGATCAAGTGGAAGAAAGGGTATCAGTGATTGAAGATCAAATGAATGAAATGAAGCGAGAAGACAAGTTTCGAGAAAAAGAGTGAAAATAAATGAACAAAGCCTCCAAGAAATATGGGACTATGTGAAAAGACCAAATCTACGTCTGATTGGTGTACCTGAAAGTGACGGGGAGAATAGAACCAAGTTGGAAAACACTCTTCAGGATATTACCCAGGAGAACTTCCCCAACCTAGCAAGGTAGGCCAACATTCAAATTCAGGAAATACAGAGAACGCCACAAAGATACTCCTCAAGAAGAGCAACTCCAAGATACATAATTGTCAGATACACCAAAGTTGAAATGAAGGAAAAAATATTAAGGGCAGCCAGAGAGAAAGGTCAGGTTACCCACAAAGGGAAGCCCATCAGACTAAGAGTGGATCTCTCAGCAGAAACCCTACAAGCCAGAAGAGAGTGGGGGCCAATATTCAACATTCTTAAAGAAAAGAATTTTCAACCTGGAATTTCATATCCAGCCAAACTAAGCTTCACAAGCGAAGGAGAAACAAGATCCTTCACAGACAAGCAAATGCTGAGAGATTTTGTCACCACCAGGCCTGCCTTACAAGAGCTCATGAAGGAAGCACTAAACATGGAAAGGAATAACCAGTACCAGCCACTGCAAAAACATGCATGCCAACTTGTAGAGACTATCGATGCTAGGAAGAAACTGCATCAACTGATGAGCAAAATAACCAGCTAACATCATAATGACAGGATCGAATTCACACATAACAATATTAACCTTAAATGTAAATGGGCTAAATGCTCCAGTTGAAAGACACAGACTGGCAAACTGGATAAAGAATTAAGACTCATCAGTGTGCTGTACTCAGGAGACCCATCTCACGTGCAGACACACACATAGGCTTAAAAAAAAAAAGGGATGGAGGAAGATCTACCAAGAAAATGGAAAACAAAAAAAGCAGGAGTTACAATCCTAGTCTCTGATAAAACAGATTTTAAACTAACAAAGATCAAAAGAGACAAAGAAGACCATTACATAATGGTAAAGGGATCAAATCAACAAGAAGAGCTAACTATCCTAAATATATATGCACCCAATACAGGAGCACCCAGATTCATAAAGCAAGTACTTAGAGACCTATAAAGAGACTTAGACTCCCACACAATAATAATAGGAGATTTTAATACCCCACTGTCAACATTAGACAGATCAATGAGACAGAAAGTTAACAAGGACATCCAGGAATTGAACTCAGCTCTGCACTAAGTGGACCTAACAGACATCTACAGAGCTCTCCACCCCAAAACAACAGAATATACATTCTTCTCAGAACCACATCACACTTATTCTAAAACTGACCACATAGTTGGAAGTAAAGCACTCCTCAGCAAATGTAAAAGAACAGAAATTATAACAAACTGTCTCTCAGACCACAGTGCAATCAAACTAGAACTCAGGATTAAGAAGGTCACTCAAAACCGCTCAACTACATGGAAACTGAACAACCTGCTCCTGAATGACTACTGGGTACATAATGAAATGAAGGCAGAACTAAAGATGTTCTTTGAAACCAATGAGAACAAAGACACAACACACCAGAATCGCTGAGACACACTTAGAGCAGTGTGTAGAGGGAAATTTATAGCACTAAATGCCCACAAGAGAAAGCTGGAAAGATCTAAAACTGACACCCTAACATCACACTTTAAAAAGCTAGAGAAGCAAAAGCAAACAAATTCAAAAGCTAGCAGAAGGCAAGAAATAACTAAGATGAGAGCAGAACTGAAGGAGATAAAGACACAAAAAAACCCTTCAAAAAATCAATGAATCCAGGAGCTGGTTTTTTGAAAAGATCAACAAAATTGATAGACCGCTAGCAAGACTAATAAAGAAGAAAAGAGAGAAGAATCAAATAGACGCAATAAAAAATGATAAAGGAAATATTATCATTGATCCCACAGAAATGCAAACTACCGTCAGAGAATACTATAAACACCTCTATGCAAATAAACTAGAAAATCTAGAAGAAATGGATAAATTCCTGGACACTTACACCCTCCCAAGACTAAGCCAGGAAGAAGTTGAATCCCTGAATAGACCAATAGCAGGCTCTGAAATTGAGGCAATAATTAATAGCCTACCAACCAAAAAAAGTCCAGGACCAGATGGATTCACAGCCGAATTCTACCAGAGGTAAAAAGAGGAGCTGGTACCATTCATTCTGAAACTATTCCAATCAACAGAAAAAGAGGGAATCCTTCCTAACTCATTTTATGAGGCCAGTATCATCCTGATACCAAAGCCTGGCAGGGACACAACAAAAAAAGAGAATTTTAGACCAACATCCCTGATGAACATTGATGCAAAAAATCCTAAATAAAATACTAGCAAACCGAATCTAGCAGCACATCAAAAAGCTTATCCACCACGATCAAGTTGGCTTCATCCCTGGGATGCAAGGCTGGTTCAACATACACAAATCAATAAACGTAATCCAGCATATAAACAGAACCAAAGACGAAAACCACATGATTATCTCAATAGATGCAGAAAAGGCCTTCAACAAAATTCAACAGCCCTTCATGCTAAAAACTCTCAATAAACTAGGTATTGATGGGACGTATCTCAAAATAATAAGAGCTATTTATGACAAACCCACAGCCAATATCATACTGAATGGGCAAAAACTGGAAGCATTCCCTTTGAAAACTGGCACAAGACAGGGATGCCCTCTCTCACCACTCCTATTCAACACAGTGTTGGAAGTTCTGGCCAGCGCAATCAGGCAGGAGAAAGAAATAATGGGTATTCAATTAGGAAAAGAGGAAGTCAAATTGTCCCTGTTTGCAGATGACATGATTGTACATTTAGAAAACCCCATCGTCTCAGACCAAAATCTCCTTAAGCTGATAAGCAACTTCAGCAAAGTCTCAGGATACAAAATCAATGTGCAAAAATCACAAGCATTCCTATACACCAATAACAGACAAACAGACAGCCAAATCATGAGTGAACTCCCATTCACAATTGCTTCAAAGAGAATAAAATACCTAGGAATCCAATTTACAACGGATGTGAAGGACCTCTTCAAGGAGAACTACAAACCACTGCTCAATGAAATAAAAGAGGACACAAACAAATGGAAGAACATACCATGCTCATGGATAGGAAGACTCAATATTGTGAAAATGGCCATATTGCCCAAGGTAATTTATAGAGTCAGTGTCATCCCCATCAAACTACCAATGACTTTCTTCACAGAATTGGAAAAAACTACTTTAAAGTTCGTAAGTAATCAAAAAAGAGCCCGCATTGCCAAGACAATCCTAAGCCAAAAGATCAAAGCTGGAGGCATCACGCTACCTGGCTTCAAACTATACTACAAGGCTACAGTAACCAAAAGAGCATGGTACTGGTACCAAAATGAAGATATAGACCAATGGAACAGAACAGAGCCCTCAGAATTAATAGAACACATCTACAACTATCTGATCTTTGACAAATCTGACAAAAACAAGAAATGGGGAAAGGGTTCCCTATTTAATAAATGGTGCTAGGAAAATTGGCTAGCCATAAATAGAAAGCTGAAACTGGATCCATTCCTTACACTTTATACAAAAATTAATTCAAGATGGACTAAAGATTTAAATGTTAGACCTAAAACCATAAAAACCTAGATGAAAACCTAGGCAATACCATTCAGGACATAGGCATAGACAAGGTCTTCATGACTAAAACACCAAAAGCAATGGCAACAAAAGCCAAAATTGATAAATGGGATCTAATTAAACTAAAGAGCTTCTGCACAGCAAAAGAAACTACCATCAGAGTGAACAGGCAACCTACAGAATGGGAGAAAAGTTTTACAATCTACCCATCTGACAAAGGGCTAATATCTGGAATCTACAAAGAACTTAAACAAATTTACAAGAAAAAAATCAACCCCATCAAAAAGTGGGCAAAGGATATGAACAAACACTTCTCAAAAGAAGACATTTATGCAGCCAACAGACACATGAAAAAATGCTCATCATCACTGGCCATCAGAGAAATGCAAATCAAAACTACAATGAGATACCATCTCACACCAGTTAGAATGGCAATCATTAAAAAGTCAGGAAACAACAGGTGCTGGAGAGGATGTGGAGAAAGAGGAACACTTTTACACTGTTGGTGGGACTGGAAACTAGTTCAACCATTGCGGAAGACAGTGTGACAACTCCTCAAGGATCTAGAACTAGAAATACCATTTGACCCAGCCATCCCATTACTGGGGATATACCCAAAGGATTATAAGTCATGCTGCTATAAAGACACATGCACACGTATGTTTATTGCAGCACTATTCACAATAGCAAAGACTTGGAACCAACCCAAATGTCCATCAATGACAGACTGGATTAAGAAAATGTGGCACACATACACCATGGAAATACTATGCAGCCATAAAAAAGGATGAGTTCGTGTCCTTTGTAGGGACATGAATGAAGCTGGAAACCATCGTTCTGAGTAAACTACTGCAAGGACAGAAAACCAAACACCACATGTTCTCACTCGTAGGTGGGAATTGAACAATGAGAACACTTGGACACAGGGTGGGGAACATCACACACTGGGGCCTGTCATGGGGCGGGGGGACAGGGGAGGGATAGCATTAGGAGAAATACCTAATGTAAATGATGAGTTAACAGGTGCAGCACACGAACATGGCACATGCATACATATGCAACAAACCTGCACGTTGTGCACATGTACCCTAGAACTTAAATTATAATAAAAAAAGTAATTAAAAAAATAAAATTTATATGGAAAGACAAAGGAACAAGTATAGATAACACTGAAAAATAATAAAAGTTGGCTGAGTGCAGTGGCTCATGCCTGTAATCCCATATTTTGGGAGGCCAAAGCACAAGGATTGCTTGAGCCCAGGAGTTTGAGACCAGTTTGGGTAACATAGTGAGACCTTATCTCTACAAAAAATTTAAAAATTAGCCAGGCATGGTGGCACACACCTGTGGTTCCAGCTACTTGGGAGGCTGAAGCAGCAGGATCACTTGAGTCCAGGAGGTTGAGGCTACAGTGAGCCATGTTTGTGCCACTGCACTCCAGCCTGGGCAACAGAATGAAACTCTGTCTCCAAATGAATGAATGAATTAATTAATGAATATGGTGGAATCACTAACCAATTTTAAGACTTATTATAAAGTTACAGTAATCAAGATAGTGTATTACTGGTAAAAGGATAGACACATAGATCAACTGAACAGAACAGAGTCCAGAAATAGACCAACACAAACATGGTCAACTGATTTTTAACAAAAGTGCAAAGGCAATTCCATGGGGAAAAGATAGTCTTTTCAAGAAACTGTGCTGAAACAATTTGACATCCACATGAAAAACACAACCTCTCATATTTTATACAGAAATGAACTAAATATGGATGATTTGTTCTAAAATGTGAAGTATAGAACTATGTAATTAACAAAGAAAAGCATGCCGGGCGTGGTGGCTCATTCCTGTACTCCCAGCAATTTGGGAGACCTAGGCGGATGGATCACCTGAGGTCAGGAGTTCAAGACCAGCCTGGCCAACAAGGTGAAACCCCAGCTCTACTAAAAATACAAAAGATCAGCCAGGTGTGGGGGCGCGTGCTTGTAATCCCAGCTACTCCGGAGGCTGAGGCATGATAATTGCTTGAACCCAGGAGGTGGAGGTTGCAGTGAGCCAAGATAGTGTCACTGCACTCCAGCTTGGGTGACAGAGTGAGACTCCATCTCAAATAAATAAATAAATAAGAAAGAAAGAAAAACAGAAAGTAGAAGTGAGGTGATGAAGGGAACATCATTATTTGGAAAGCCTCACATTAAGACGCACACATTGTGCTGCTGCTACAGCTCTAATACCTGCCACTTTCAGAAGTCAATGTGTGGCAAATGTCGCTACCCTCCCAAGCATAAAATAAAGTATAACTAGAGTGCCAAGGCTAAAAGACAAAATACCACCAGGAGTGGTATAATTAGGTAGCTAAAAATTGCATACCATGAATTCAGGCACGTACTCTGTGAAGGAATAACACCTATACCCAAAGGGGCAGCTGTAGCAGCATCCAGTTCATTTTAAGAATTTCAATGATTGGTCACGCAATAAATGTTTTGCTTTTTCTCTTTTTGAGATGAAGTTTCACTCTTGTTGCCCAGGCTGGAGTACAATGGTGTAATCTCGGCTCACTGTAACCTCCACCTCCCGGGTTCAAGCGATTCTCCTGCCTCAGCCTCCCGAGTAGCTGGGATTACAGGCACGCGCCACCATGCCCAGCTAATTTTTTGTATTTTTAGTAGAGCTGGGGTTTCACCATGTTGGCCAGGCTGGTCTCGAACTCCTGACCTTAAGGTGATCCACCCACCTCAGCCTCCCAAAGTGCTGGGATTACAGGTGTGAGCCACTGCACCTGGCCAATGTTCTTCTTTTTCAAAAATATTTTTAAAAAAGAAAACAGAAGAAAATAGTCACGCCTGCAGTTGGGCAAAGAGTTCTTAGACATCACACCAAAAGCATGGCCCATAAAAGATAAACGCTAATGAAAATTGTAAAACTTTGCTCTGCAAAAGATGCTGTTAAAAGAAAAGACAACTACAGACTGGGGGAAAATATTTGCAAACCAGGTATCTGTCAAAGCACTCATACGCATTATAAAGAACTCTCAAAACACAACAGTAAGTAAATGAACAAACCAATTTAAAAAAACAGGCAAAAGACTGTTCATGAACAAACCATTTGCCAAAGAGGATATATGCATGAAGTATGCTCCGGACAAAAATGTTGGCCAGGCGCGGTGGCTCACACCTGTAATCCCAGCACTTTGGGAGGCTGAGGTGGGCAGCTTGCTTGAGCTCAGGAGTTTGAGACCAGCCTAGGCAACACAGCGAAACCCTGTCTCTACGAAAAGTACAAAAATTAGCCAGGCATGATGGTGTGCGCCTGTAGTCCCAGCTACTTGGGAGGCTGAGGCGGGAAGACTGCTCAAGCCCGGGAGGCGGAGGCTGCAGGGAGCCGAGATCATGCCACTACACACCAGCCTGGGCAATAAAGTGAGACTGTGTTTCAAAAAGAAAAAAATGTTCATCATTAGTCACTTGGGAAACATAAATTAAAACTATGACGGGCTACCACTACACACCTATTAAAACAGTTATAAAAAACACTGACAATCTGTTGTATAACATGGTGGCTACAGTTAATAACAAGATATTATATTTTTGGAAATTACTAAAAAAGTAGATTTTAAGTGTTCTCACCACAACAAAATGAAAAGCATTTGAGGTAATATATATGTTAATTAACTTGATTTAGCCATTCTACGATGTATACATATTTCAAAACATGTTGTATGCAATAAATATATATAATTTTCATTTGTCAGTAAAAAAAAATAAATGGAAAAAAACCTGACAATACCAAATGCTGGTAAGGAATGGAACAGCTACTTTGGCAAGGTCTTATAAATTTAAACATACACTTACCACATGACCCTGAAACTCCACTTGTAGGTATTTACACCAGGGAAATAAAAACTTATGTTCATACAAAAACCTGTACACAAATGTTTATAGCAGCTCTATTCATAACACCATAAAGTGAAATCAATCTAAATATTCTTTAAGGGGTGAATAGATAAACAAACTGGCATATCCATACAATGTCTATTATTCAGCAATAAAAAGGAATGAATTATTGATACAGGTAACATGCAACAACTTAGAAGAATCTCAAAGGTATTATGTTGAATTAAAGAAGCCATTCTCAAAATATCACGTACTGGGCTGGGCGTGGTAGCTCACGCCTATAATCCCAGCACTTTGGGAGGCCAAGACAGGTGGATCACCTGAAGTCAGGAGTTCAAGACCAGCCTGGCCAATATGGTGAAAACCCCTCTCTACTAAAAATATAAAAAATTATCCAGGTGTGGTGGTGGGCGCCTGCAATTCCAGCTACTCTGGAGGCTGAGGCAGGAGAATCACTTAAGCCAGGGAGGCGGAGGTTGCAGTGAGCCGAGATCACACCATTGCACTCCAGCCTGGGCAACAAGAGCGAGGCATCATGTCAAAAAAAAAAAAAAAATCACATACTGTATGATTCATGTGATATTCTTTAGAAGACGGAACCATAGTAACAGAAGATGAACTGGTGGTTGCCAGGGGTTAAAGGTAGGTTTGGGTGTTATTACAAAGGGATAGCATGTTTTTTGGGGTAGTACAACTGTTCTGTATTCTTATTGTGATGATGGTCATATAAATCAATACATGTGTTAAAATTCACAAGTCGGCTTGACTGTATGTTAACTTTAAAAATAAATGAGAAATTCAAATTGAAAATATAAATCAAATTGTTAAAAATTAACTTATTTTCATAATTTTAAATTTCATTTTGTAGAATAAAATCCCAGTTGAGCTCTTTTTCCACTATTAACAATGAAATTTTCATTCTTGTTTTATGTAGACTCACTTTAAGTAGTCTTTTTTCTTTGCCCATTATCTTCCATTGAGCAAGAACTCCTTTATGTTAAGATACACAGATGCTCCTTGATTTATGATGGGGTTATGTCCCAATAAACCCATCACAAGTTGAAAATATAGGTCGACAATCCATTTAATACACCTAGCCTACTGAACATCATAGCTTAGCCTAGCCCACCTTAAATGTGCTCAGAATACCTTACATTAGCATACAGCTGGGCAAAATCATCTAACACAAAGGCTATTTTATAACAAAGTATTGAATATCTCATGTAATGTACTGAATACTATACTGAAAGTGAAAAACAGAATGGGTATATGGGTACTCAAAGTACAGTTTCTACTGAAAGCATATTGCTTTTGCACTACTGGAAAGCAGAAAAATGTTAAGTTGAACCAACATTAAGTGAGGGATGCGTACATTTTTAAAAATTTACTTTCAAATTTTTTGGGGGGAAAGACAAAGTCTTGCTATGTTGCTCAGGCTAGTCTCAAACTCCTAAGCTCAAGTAATCTTCCTGCCTTGGCTTCCCAAAGTGCTGGTATTACAGGTGTGAGCCACCATGTGTACACTGAAACAAAAAAAAGACTAGAAGGACATATGTCAGAGTGGTAACTATAGCAAGCTGTTTATGGGTAATGAGATTTTATGTGATTTGTTTTCATTTTCTAAATTTTCTAGAATGGGCTTGTATTACTTTACTGATTTATTTTTTTTAAGATGAAGCTTCACTCTGTCACCCAGGTTGGAGTGCAGCAGCGCAATCTCGGCTCACTGCAACCTCCGCCTACCAGGTTCAATCAATTCTTCTGCCTCACCACATCCAGCTAATTTTTTGTATTTCTAGTAGAGATGGGATTTCACCATGTTGGCCAGGCTGGTCTTGAACTTCTGACCTCAAGTGATCCACTCACCTTGGCCTCCCAAAATGCTGGGAGTACAGGCGTGAGCCACTGTGCCCGGACTAGAATAGGCTTATATTACTTTAATCATCAGTAGAAAAAAAGGTAAAGGACACTTCAATCCAGGCTGTGTAATGTTTTTTAAAGGAAATTTTGGAGCTCTGGTTTGTAAGCATGGAGAAGACAAGCAGCTAGGAAAACTTAGGTGTCACAGAAAAGATCAGGGACCTGTTGGTGTTGCTGAAGAAGGTAAGAAAATTGAGGACTCTTAGGAAGGGGAATGCTAACTTACCTGAGACTGTTTGAAAACATCCTTCCCAACTACATCCAGGTTTGAGGGATCTTTGATGGAACTGACATACTCAGAAACAGCCTTGATCACCACATCACAGGGAGGAAGAACCAGCTGATGAGCTCGAACCTAGAAAAGGCAAGATAAGCAAGGGACGCTGACATCAAAGATGGATCACTAAGAAAAAGGGTGAAGTTGAGGGGGGATATGGAATCCAAATTTGGTAAATCCACAGAGAGACAATTAAAATATTTTCTTTAAAAATAGTTTCACCCCTTCATTCTCAGTACAGAACATTTGGAAAACATGGAAAAGTATAAAGCAATAAAAACATATCATCTATCTTCCTACAGAGATAACTACTGTATATGACACTCACAATTAATCAGGCTTCCTTTCATGAGACATTTTGGCTTTTTTGCTATTAAATATAATATTATAATGAGTTGACAACATTTGGATTCTGATTTGAACTAATCACAAAAAGCCATTTTAAGACAATCAGGAAAATCTGAAAATGGACTGGATATTAAGATGATACCAAGAAATTAGCATTAATTTTTGTCAGGAGTAATAATGGCATTATGCTTATGTAAGAAATCACCCAAGTATTTTAGAGATGTGTACTGAAGAATGTGAAAGGGATTTGCTTTAAAAAAACATTAGCAACTACAAGAAAACCCAGAAAATGTGGCAAAATATTGGTAACTGTTGGATCTGGAAGATGTTATAATGGTGATTTACTATATATTATTTTTCCTGTTTTTGTGATGCCTAAACTTTTTTTTCTTTTTGTTTTTTTTTTTTGAGACAGAATCTCACTCTGTCATCCAGGCTGGGGTGTACTGGTGCAATCTTGGTTCAATGCAACCTCTGCCTCCTGGGTTGAAGCGATTCTCCTGCCTCAGCCTCCCGAGTAGCTGGGATTACAGGCACACACCACCACTGGATTTGCTCATAAAATATTCCCACTCTGAGATTATACAAAATTTCCCTCGTGGTGCCGTCTATTATTATTATTACTATTATTTTGTTTTTGAGATGGAGTCTTGCTGTCGCCCAGGCTGAAGTGAAGTAGGGATTGTCTAGAAAACAATTATGTGCACACATGTGCAGTTCTTGAGTTCAAGTAATTCTCCTGCCTCAGCCTCCCGAGCAGCTGGGATTACAGGCACCTGCCACCATGCCCGGCTAATTTTTGTATTTTTAGTAGAGACAGGGTTTCACCATGTTGGCCAGACTGTTCTTGAACTCCTGACCTCAAGTGACCTGCCTGCCACGGCCTCCCAGAGTGCTGGGATTACAGGCATGAGCCACTGCACCTGGCCCTTAACACATTTTTAAAGAAAAAGTTTTTAATGCTTTCATAAATTATAGGTATGACGTCTTGCCCACTTTCCAATGATTTAATTACAAGCTTCCTCAAACTGTAATTACTGAGGCAGAGGGTATAAATTTCCTAAAGGTTTCTGAATTTTTATAAATTGTTTTGCCAAAAGGCTTTATTATTCATTCCTTAAATATTTACTGCCTATGTGCCAGGCACTGTCCTAGGCACCAGGGAAACAGCAGTGAACAAGACAGACAAAAATCTCTGCCCTCACGGGAGCTTAAATTCTAGTGTAGATGTGTTGGGATAGGGTGAGGGGAGTTAAACAAACTAAATAAGTAAAATGTACAGTGTAGGCTGGGCGCGGTGGCTCACGCCTGTAATCCAGGCACTTTGGGAGGCTGAGGCTGGCGGATCATCTGAGGTCCAGAGTTCGAGACCAGCCTGGCCAACATGGTGAAACCCCATCTCTACTAAAAATACAAAAATTAACCGGTTGTGTACTAGATGTAGAGTACTAGATGTAGATAAGTGCTGTGGAGAGAAGAGTAGAGAAGAAGCTAGGGAATGCAAGTATGTATGTGCATACATGTGCACATAATTGTTTTCTAGACAATCCCTACTGCAGAAGTGTGTGCATATAATTTTTTATAGGGTGATCAAGAAAAGCCTCACTGAGAACAAAATTTTAGAAAACCTTCAGGAGTGAAGAAATAGCTATGAGGGGAAAAGTATTCCAAGTGGAGAGAATGATAAGTGCAAAGGTTCTAAGAGCAAAAGAAAGAAAGAAATCAGAGATATGAGAGGGGGCCAGACAGTAAAGGGCTTTGTAGGCCAGGCCATGGTAAGGATTGGGAGAGTGACATGAAAAGCTATTGGAGAATTTTTTTTTTGAGACAGAGTCTTGCTCTGCCACCCAGAAGGAAGTACAGTGGCATGATCTTGGCTCACTGCAACCTCTGCCTCCTAGGTTCAAACAATTCTCCTGCCTCAGCCTCCCGAGTAGCTAAGGTCACAGGCACGCAACACCAGGCCCAGCTAATTTTTTTTTTTTTTTGAGATGGAGTCTCGCTGTCGCTTGGAGTACAGTGGCATGATCTCAGCTCACTGCAACTTCCACCTCCTGGGTTCAAGCGACTTTTATGCCTCAGCCTCCTGAGTAGCTGGGATTACAGATGCGCACCACCACACCCAGGTAATTTTTGTATTTTTAGTAGAGATCAGATTTCACCATGTTGGTTGGGCTGGTCTTGAACTCCTGACTTCACGATCTGCCCGCCTTGGCCTCCCAAAGTGCTAGGATTACAGGCGTGAGCCACCACGCCGGCCATTTCTTAAGTTTTTAGTAGAGATGGGGTTTCACCACGTTGGCCAGGCTGGTCTCGAACTCCAGACCTCAAGTGATCCGTCTGCCTCAGTCTCCCAAAGTGCTGGGATTACAGGTGTTAGCCACAGTGCCCTGCCAAGGATTTTGAATGGAGAAGTGACAGGATCTCATTTTTTTTTTTTAAAGGGTCGCTCTCCTGTTATATTGAGAATAAAATGGAGGTAAGGGGAAGAGTGTAAGTAGAAGACCAATAGTTAATAAGCTATTATAATAATCCAGGCAAGAAATAATGGTGCCTTGGTCAGGGCAGCAGCAGTGCAAATGGTAAGAAGTAGGTATATTTTGAAGGAAGAGCTGATGGTATTTGCTGACAAATGAGATGTGGGGTATGGGAGAGAGAGGGGGAAGTCAGGATGACCCCCAAGGATTTTAACCTGAGAAAACGGAAGGATGGGCTGAGTACAGTGGCTCACGCCTGTAATCCAGCACTTTGGGAGGCCAAGGTGGGCAGATCACTTGAGCTCAGGAGTTTGAGACCAGCCTGGCCAACATGATGAAACCCTGTCTATACTAAAAATACAAAAATTAGTTGGATGTGGTGGCGCCCGCCTGTAGTCCCAGCTACTCAGGAGGCTGAGGCAGGAGAATCACCTGAATCCAGGAGGTGGAGATTGCAGTGAGCTAAGATTGTGCCACTGCACTCCAGCCTGGGCAATAAAGCGAGACTCCATCTCAAAAAAAAAAAAGGAAAGAAAGAAAATGGAAGGAGGAAGCTGCCTTTAACAAAAATGAGGAAGGCTGTGGGAGAAACATGTTTAGGGAGAAGATCAGGAATTTTCACTTGAACATATAACTTTGAGATGCCTATTGGATATGTAAATGAAAATACTGAATTGGCAGTTAGATATTAGAATCTGGAGTTCAAGGGAGAGGTCAGAGCTGAAGACATAAAACTTAGGAGTCATCAATAGGCCGACGGTATTTAAAATCATAAGACTATATGAGATCAATCGTATGTGGAGACAGAAAAGAGAAGGGGCCGGGCATGGTGGCTCACGGCTATAATCCCAACACTTTGGGAGGCTGAGGTGGGAAGATCGCTTGAGCACAGGAGTTTAAGACCAGCCTGGGCAACATGGTGAGATCACGTCTCTACAAAATATACAAAAAAAATTAGCCAGCCATGATGGCATGTGCCTGTAGTCCCAGCTACTCAAGAGGCTGCTGTAGGAGGACCAATTGAGTCTGGGAGTTTGAGGCTGTAGTGAGTCTTGATCGCCCCACTGCACTCCAGCCTGGGCAACAGAATGAGACCCTGTCTCAAAAACAAACAAACAAACAAACAAAACAAACCAGAAAAGAAAAGAGAAGGGAACCAGGATGGAACTCTGGGCTATTCCACCTTTAACAAGTGGAAAAGACAAGGAAGCAGCAACAGAGACTGGGAAGCGGCAGTCAGTGAGGTAGGAAGGAAATAAGAAGAGAGTAGTGTCCTTAATGCCAAGTGAAAAAAGTGTTCTATGGAAGAATGGGTAAGCATCTGTGTCAAATGCTGCTGACTGGTCAAGTAAAATGAAAACCGACAGCTGGCCCTGGGTTTATTAACTGAGAAGTTATATTGGTGACCCTGTCGAGAGCAATTTCAGCAAATCAACTGAAAAGCAAACAGGGGAAGGGAACAGTAAGAAACTCACGTGTAGACAAGTCTTCAGAGGAGTTTTCTATAAGGAGAAATATAGAGCAGTAGCTTGGGTGGGGAGAGTGAGATCGAGAGGCTTTTTTTAAAAAAATAAAGTTGTATTTTTAAACTTCATAGATGCATGCTTATACAATTTGGAAAGAGCCAATGAAAAGAGGAAACTTGATGATGCAGGAGAAAAAGGGCGAGAACTGCTGAACTGATGCTCTTAAGTTGGCCAAAGGAGATGGGAGCTGTGCCCGATAGTCCCAGCTATCAGGAGGTTTAGGCAGAAGGATTGATCACTTGAGCTATGATTGTGCCACTGCACTCCAGCCTGGGCAGCATAGCAAGACCCTGTCTCTTAAAAAAATTTTTTTAAATAAATAGAGATGGGACCTAGTATAAGTAGAGGGACTGGCCTTAGATAGGAACATGGACAGGTCATGCACAATTAATAGGAGGCAGGCAGAATATGTGGCCACAGAGGGGATAACACCTTCCTGTAGGTGAGGTGAAGAAGGGGGTAAGAACTCGTCGAAGTTTTCTTCCCATTGCTTCCATTTTCTCAGTAAAATAGGAAGTAAGGTCATGAACTGAGAGTAAGCAAATGAGGAGAAATATCAGAGGCTTGAAGACAGAGAAGGTATGAAACAGTCATCTAGGAGAATGAAAGAACGAGGGAAATAGAATACAGATACCTGAAGTGTATGCAGGTATCAGTCTCACAACAGTCCTTTTTTTTTTTTTTTTTTTGAGTCAGAGTCTCATTCTGTCACCCAGGCTAGAGTGCAGTGGCGTGATCTCAGCTCGCTGCAACCTCCGCCTCCCGGGTTCAAGCGATTCTCCTGCCTCAGCCTCCCAAGTAGCTGGGACTACAGGCATGTGCCACCACACCTGGCTAATTTTTGATTACAGGCATGAGCCACCATGCCCTGGCTGCAACAGTCTTGATAATAGTGGGTAAACTAATTTTTCAATATTTGTTCAACTGTTAAGTTAAAAAAAAAAAATTCACACTGGCCAAGCACGGTGACTCATGCCTGTAATCCCAGCACTTTGGGAGGCTGAGGCGGGAAGATCACTTGAGGCCAGGAGTTCGAGACCAGCCTGGCCAACATAGTGAAACCCTGTCTCTATTAAAAATACAAAAATTAGCTGGGCATGGTGGTGCACGCCTGTAATCTCAGCTACTCGGGAGGCTGAGGCAGGAGAACTGCCTGAATCTGGGAGGTGGAGGTTGCAGTGAGCTGAGATTGCAACACTGCACTCCGGTCTGGGTGACAGAGTGAGACTTTGTCTCAAAAAAAAAAAAAAAAAAAAAAAAAGCCAGGTATGGTTTCATATGTCTGTAATCCCAGCTACTTGGGTGGCTGAGGCACGAGAAACGCTTGAACCCAGGAAGTGGAGGTTGCAGTGAGCTGGCTGAGATTGTGCCACTGCATTCCAACCTGGACGACAGAGTGAGACTCTGTCTCAAAAAAGAAAAAGAAAAATCACACTGATCATTTAATTTACATGTCTGATCAATAGTGAGGTTGAACATCTAGTCGTTGTATTTTCTCTCTTGTGAATTTTCTGCTTCTGTCTTTTGTTCATTATTTCATTATTGGGTTATCAGTATATTTCTTTATAGATTTGTATGAATTCTTGAGATATTAAGGGTATTGATCATAACCAATTTTTTTCTGTCTTTTTTTTTTAGATGCAGTCTCGTTTTGTTGCCCAGGCTGGAGTGTAGTGGCACGATCTTGGCTCACTGTAATCTCCGCCTCCTGGGTTCAAGCGATTCTCCTGCCTCAGCCTCCTGAGTAGCTGGGGTTATAGGCGCCTGCCACTATGCTCGGCTAGTTTTTGTATTTTTAGTAGAGACGGGGTTTCACCATGTTGGCCAGGCTGGTCTTGAACTCTTGAGCTCAGGTGATCTGCCTGCCTCGGCCTCCCAAAGTGCTGGGATTACAGGCGTGAGCCACCACACCTGGCCATAACCAATATTTTTTTCTTTAGTATGTATGTGAAATATTTTAAATCTAATATAAGATAATTATTCCATCAAAACACCAATCAAAACCTCATATCCCCTAATCTGTATAGGCAAGAAATAGGAAACATTACCTTAAGTGATGCAAGAGGATGTTCTGGTCCCAAGAGGCTCCAGTGAAAAGCAGCCAGGTCCTCATCTGGGAGGATGTGGTTACCTACAAAGTACATTTATCATTTATTGACTGTACAAATGTTTTCTTAGAACCTCCAGGTCATGAAAGGGGTCCTGGGAGAGAAAATGATCAAATAATTCACATAGGTCTATATTCTTAATGTAATACTTACAGTAGCTCTGTGTTGATCACTTAATATGTTTCATATGTATTATATGTATCATCTTTATAATGACTATGTATGGCAATATCATTTCCATTTTACAGATAAGGAAACTGAGGTTCAGATAAGTTTGGTGACTTGGCCCAATGTGGTCTGGCCAATAGGTACATACAACAAGATAAAAAGCTAGGAATGTAACTCCAAAGCCCATGCTATTACTTATCCCCTAAGTCATGTTGCCTTCTATAATAGCAGCCACCAATTACTAACTGCCTAATGAGTGCTGGGCATTTTGTATACCTTATTTCATTTCACTTTACCAATAACACCATGAGGTATTATTATCTGCATTTCACAGATGAGGAAACTGAAACCAGGGAGATGTCACTTTGGTGATTTGCCAATGGCCTAATTCCAAAACTTGTGCTGACTCTATTATATTATCCAAACTCATGTCCTTTGGAATTATAGAGCAAAGGTCATGCCTGAGACAGAATATTAACCTTCATGTGCTAAGTACTTGAATAACCAATTCAAAACATAATCAACTCTCTGCAATTTACTTTGAAACACATCTTTAAGAGATATATTGGGCCAGGTACAGTGTCTCACGCCTGTAATCCCAGCACTTTGGGAGGCTGAGGCAGGTGGATTGCTTGAGGTCAGGAGTTCAAGACCAGCCTGACCAATGTGGTGAAACCCTGTCTCTACTAAAAATATAAAAATTAGCTGGGCATGGTGGCGGGTGCCTGTAGTCCCAGCTATTCAGGAAGTTGAGGCAGGAGAATCTCTTGAACCTGGGAGGCGGAGACTGCAGTGAGCCGAGATCGTGCCACTGCACTCCAGCCTGGGCGACAGAGCGAGACTCCGTCTCAAAAATAAATAAATAAATAAATAAAATAAAATAAGAGATAGATTGATGGATGGGTAAAGGAATGGATAGATATATGATAAGGCAATTATAGTAAAATGTTAATGGCAGAATACAGGTGGTGGACATAGAGTTTTTACTGCAAAGCCCTTTTTCAATTTTGCTGTGTATTTGGAAATTTTCATAAAAAATATTAGCACAAAAGAAACAAAGAGAAAAACATAATCAATAATTTGTTTTTCTGATCTAAATTGAGACACTAGGCAAGTAATGTTAATGCTCTGTGTGGGGAACCAAAGTTGTTTAGGGCTAATAAAACATTTGGCTGGAGAATACTCTGCATAAAAGAGTTATAAAATGTGGCAAAAGAAGAAGGTTTACAGGAATCTAAATAATGTTCTGGAATAACCTGTAGCAACCCACAAAACAAACATGCTGAGTTTTAGTGTGCTCTATCAAGAAGCCCAAAAACCATGCTGAGTTCTCCCCAGCAGTGGTTAGTGTGAAGACTTTAAGAAGACAAATCTAATGATGACAGGCTAAATCACTCTAGTCCTCATCTCTTAACACCAGAAGAGGAAACTACCAATCACTGCAGTCTTTTCTTTGGATGACCTACCTAGCAGTGCAGCAAATATGGGGAAATTCATCCTCTTCAGGCCCAGCTGCTTGGCTACTTCTTGCATCAGGAACTGGTTGGTAGTGAGGTTCTTCCCATTCCAGCTCAGTTTCAGAGCATGGGAACTGTAGTAAGAGGGAATATTGTAGAGCGCATACTCGGAGTCATGGGCAAGAAGGCCATGAAAGCCATTTTCCCTGAAAAACGCCACCACTTCCAAATGGTGGTCTTCAAGGCTCTGAAAGACCTAGGAGGGAAGAAGAGAACGTGTCATGCCACAGAAGCTGATTTGTATTGTTAGAAGGTCAGGAGGTTTAGTAACTAAATTTTATAGTTTGGTGAAATTTGAGATTGTATGTGACAGAAGAGAACATTCTTTTAACATTTTTTACTTTTTTTTTTTAAATACAGAGATGAGATCTCACTATGCTACCCAGGCTGGTCTCAAATTCCTGAGCTTAAGTGATCCTCCTGCCTTGGCCTCCCAAAGTGCTAGGATTACAGGCGTGAGCCACTGCGCCCAACCAGAACAGAATACTCTTAAAAAACAAAACAAAAATGCTCTCCCAGTCTACAACTTGATTATTACTGTAAACACAGACAGCGTTATACATGTGTTCATTCCCCCAGTTTTTTTTCACTCCTTTCATGAAACTTGCCCTGAGGCTCTTCAAAATTAGAATACTGAAATTAACAAGGTATATATTACTTAAGTTTTTACCTCAAACAATAACATTAGAGACTTCTGTTAGATAATAAAGCTATTATTTATTGCTCAGCATCTATATGCTGTACATATTTTATATATATTATCTCGTCATTAACCTTAGGTAGGTACATATGGATGAAAAACTTAAGACGTAGAAATATACATAGAAATCTAAGTTTATCTAACTGTTTTTAAAAAGTCCTTGCTTTTTTTTCTTAGTAGCACCCTACGTCGCAGGGCACCTAAATAGTTGCACTTCCAACGGTGAGAAGTCAGAAACTTCACCCCATTTTAGAAATGGGGAAACTAAGGCTACGAGAGATTGACTGCCCCCAAAGTTGCAGAATGAGTGAGTGGTAGGCAGGATTCAAATCCAGGCTGATCTGACTCTGGAATGCATACTTTCTGTTGTACCGTGCTTCTTCCTGGAGATCATTATTTTTTATGTAATAGAGGTAAACTGTTAAGTACTCTTCCTGTACATGCCTCTATTGCTGTACTTGAAGTATACTGAAATTATCTGTATACCGGCTCCACCAGATTAAGTTCCTTGACCATATAGAGAATTTACCTCTGTATTCCTGGCTCCCACATAAGACCTGGTACACAGTAGTAATAATAATGGCTAACAGATACTGAATATGTACTATGTGCATTAATTCATTTAATACTTACAACAACCTTGTGAGGGCATACCTATTATTATTATCCCCATTTTATACATTATTAGCCCCAAGGTCATATGACGAGGAGGAGCAAAGCCCAGATTTTGGCTCTAGAGCCTGTGGACCTTGATGGTTTTTTTCAACTCAACTAATCTATTTTTCATTTAAGTTGGAATGGTAGTTTTCTGGAGTTTAACAGGAGTTTCAACGCATTAAACTTTTGCTAGATTATGGAAAAGGAGTCTAGTTACAGTTGCTAGTCATGTCACATACAAGGGGAGAGACACCAGTAAGCAGATAGTGAAGCAAGGTCGATATTCATTTGATATCCAGGCAAAGGAGCCAAAAAGTATTGTAACATATTTATGCCTAGAGATATGAGTAACTCCAGATGTGTCAGGGTAGGAGTAAAGTTTTATGCTGTCCCCTGGTAATAGTTTCTTCCAGCACACCACTCATACAAGTCATTGGTTGAGCATCCATTGACCTTGTACCAGGCACAGTTACTAAGTGTGATATTTTCTCTCTCATCATCACAACCACACCATGCAGGTATTAGAAGCCCCATTTTACAGATGAGGAAACTGAGGCTCAGAAAAGTAAGATGCCATACTCAGAGCTATCAAGTTGGGAAACAGCAACCTGGGTCACACTGACATCAAATTCTCTTGGTGTCACCAAAGACCCTTTCTACTACAACACTTAATCTTTAGCTGGTCTGAAGCCGATTATGCCACCATTCAAGTGATTTCAACTCCAGAAAGCCAAGGACTAGTGATTTTTAATCAATTTGGTAGCTCTTAAAACACTAGGAATGTACATCACAACCACCTGGAGATCTTTTCCAAAATATACAAACCTGAGCTTCACCTCAGATCTGCTGGAATTATTTATTTCTTGTTTTCGTTTTTTTTTTTTTGGAAACAGTCTTACTCTGTCACCCAGACTGGAGTGCAGTGGCCTGATCTTGGCTCACTGCAACCTCCGTGTCCCGGGTTCAAGCAATTCTCCTGCCTCAGCCTCCTGAGTAGCTGGGACTACGGGTGCATGCCACCACACCCGGCTAATTTTTGTATTTTTAGTAGAGATGGGGTTTCACCATGTTGGCCAGGCTGGTCTCAAACTCCTGACCTCAGGTGATCCGCCGGCCTCGGCCTCCCAAACTGCTGGGATTACAGGCGTGAGCCACTGTACCCAGCCTGGAACAATGTCTTGAGTGTGATCCAAACACCTATATTTCAAAACAGTTTTCAGTAGGTTCTCATGCACACCCCCAATTAAGAATCACTGAACTAATCCAATCATTCATTTTATCACATAGGCAACTGAGGCCTAGAGAGGATAAATGACTTGACCTAGCTAATTGCAGCTGAACCAAGATTAGAACAAAAGTTTCATGATTCCAGGTATAGGACTTCTTTTACTAAATATTCTGGAGTAGGTAATGGAAAACAATAGAATAAGAATCTCATGAATCTCTCAATTCCGCAATACCCCTCTCCTAACAGGCTAATTTTCTAACTACCCACTTCCAAGACTACTCCTGCTTCCCTGCCTTTGCTCACTTGGTTTCCCTGCCTAGAATGCCTTATTGCCTCTCTTTCCCAATGTTCTGAATACTTTCCATAGGCCTGCCACCTCTTGGACAAATTATTTTTAATTCCCCTCCTCTTCACTCTTATAGCACAGAGATGGATGACACAGTCACAGAACTAATTTGACAATACCATCATCTTCAAGTTTTAAGGTCACAGGTTCTATCTTACTCTTTTATCTCCATGGTCCTAACCATGTCCTTCCAACTAGAAAGGACAGAGAACAGGAGTTGATTGGTACAGAATAGTAAAGAAAGGCCTAGTGAGATTGTTAAAAAGAAAAACAGCTCTGGCAAATCAGAGGGCACTATCATCTCAGCATTTAACTTCTACAGCAGATGTAGTGAAATCACTAGATTGCAAGCTATCCACAGCTCAAGGAGCAAAGTAGTATTAGGTATCGATTAAGTACCTACTATGTACCAGGCACTGTTCCAAACCCACCTCACGTCCACTAACCTTGCAATAACGTCAGGAGGCATTATTATCTTCATTTTAAAGACAAACGATCAATGAGGGTCAGAGGTTAGAGAACTTGACCAAAGTCACATAGCTAAAAAGTGAAGCTAGCCAATAAGCACGTGACAAACTGCTCAACATTATTAGTCATTACAGAAATGCCCATCAAAACCAAAATGAGACACCAGTTAGCACCCACTAGGATGGCTATAATCAAAAAATGGAAAATAATGAGTGTTGGCAAGGATGCAGAGAAACTGGAATCCTTGTAAATTGCTAGTGGGAATGAAAAATGGTGCAGTTGCTTTGGAAAATGGTCTCAGAGATCCTGAAATGGTTAAACATAGTTATCACATGATCCAACGATTCCACTCCTAAGTATATACCCAAGAGAACTGAAAAGCTATGTTCACACAAAAACTTGTACATGAAAGTTCACAGCAGGCTTATTCATAATAGCCCAAAAGTGGAGATAACCCAAATGTCTATCAACTGATGAATGGATAAACAAAATGTGGTATATACATAAAAGGAAATATTATTTGGCGATAAAAAGGAATGAAGTAGGGATTTATGCTACAACATCAATGAACTTTGAAAACAGAATGCTAACATGAAACAAGCCAGACACAAAAAGTCATATATTGTATGACTTCTTTCATATGAGATGCCCAGAATAGGCAAATCCAAAGAGATGGAAGAATAAATTAGTAGTTGCCAGGGATTGTGGGGATGGGGAATAAGACTAGTACGTACTGGGTTACCCTTTGAGATTATAAAAATCTTCTGGATAGTGGTGATAGCTGCACAACACTATGAATATACTAAAGACCATTAAATTATACACTTCAAAACGTTGAATTTTATGGTATATGAGTTATACCTTGATTTTTAAAAAGTGGAGCTAGGATTCAAATTCAGTTCTGTTCACAAATCCCAAGCTCCCCTAAAGCTTTAAGAACTTTAAGAACTTTTTATTACGGAAAATTTTAAACATACAAAGGTAATGAACCCCCATGAAAGCATTACCCACTTTCAATTGTTATCAATGTTAAGTCATTCTTGTTTCATCTACCTTGCCCCTCTCCTTTTTATGGTGTGTGTGTGTGTGTGTATATATATATATTTTTGAGATAGAGTCTTGCTTTGTTGCCCAGGCTGGAGTGCAGTGGCATGATCTCAGCTCACCGCAACCTTTGCCTCCCAGGTTTAAGTGATCCTCCTGCCTTAGCCCCCCTAGTAGCTGGATTACAGGCACATGCCACCACACCTGGCTAATTTTTGTATTTTTTGTAGAGACAGGGTTTCACCATGTTGGCCAGGCTGGTCTCGAACTCCTGGCCTCAGGTGATCCACCCTCCTCAGCCTCCCAAAGTGCTGGGATTAGAAGTGTGAGCCACCACGCCTGGCCTTTCTATGGTATTTTAATATTTTTTGTTGGGATTAAAAACCACATAAAATTTACCATCTTGACTATTTTTAAGCGTACAGTTCAGCTGTGTTATGGATTTTCACATTGTTATATAACGTATCTCCAGAATATTTTCATCTTGCAAATCTGAAATTCTATACCCATTAAGTAACAGCTCCCTTTTCTCCCTCCTCCTAGCTCTTGGTAACCACAATTCTATTTTCTGTTTCTATAAATTTGACTACTTTAGACACCTCACATAAGCGGAATCATATGGAATTTGTTCTTTTGTGACTGGCTTATTTCACTTAGCATAATGTTCTCAAGTGTTCATCCATATTGTAGCATGTAACAGGATTTCTTTCCTTTTTAAGGCTGAATAATATTCTATTGTATGTTATACATTTTGTTTATCCATTCATCCATCAATAGACATTTGGGTTGCTTCCAACTCTTGGCTACTGTGAATAGTACTGCTATGAACATGGGTGTGCAAATATCTCTTAGAGATCCTGCTTTCAATTGTTTTAGATATATACTCAGAAGTGGAATTGCTGAATTATATGGTAGTTTTATTTTTAATATTTTAAGGAACCTCCATACTGTTTTCCACAGCAGCTGCAGCATTTTACAATCCCACCAACAGTACATAAGGGTTCCAATTTATCCACATCCTTGTCAACACTTATTTTCTGTGTGTTTTTTAACAGTAGCCATCCTAATGAGTGTGAGGTAATATCTCATTGTGGTTTTGATTTGCATTTCTCGGAGGATTAGTGATGTTGAATATCTTTTCATAAGCTATTGACCATTCCTGGCATATCTTAAGGCAAATTCCAGACATCAAATCACTTCACCCATAAATACTTCATTATTTAACTCTCACAGTTAAAGTAACGAATAGTACCATTATTACACCCAACAAAATTAACAATTTCTTAATATCATAATATCCAGTCCCTATTCTACTTTCTGTGATTGTCCCCAAAATGTCTTTTGATGGTTGCTTTGTTCAAATCAGGATTCAAATAGAATTCACATGCTGTATTTGGTTGATATGGCTTCTAAGGATCTTAACATATAGCAGTTCCCCTTCCCTTTATTTATATGCCATTTATTTGTTCTTAAAAAACTCAGTTTTTAGATTAGAAAAGTAATAAAGATTATTTAACAAACGGTGTTCGGATAACTGAAGAGTCATTTGAGGAGAAAAACATGGATCCATACTTCACACTTTAACTAGGATAACCATAAAAATAATAGGCCAGGCACGGTGGCTCATGCCTGTAATCCCAGCACTTTGGGAGACCAAGGCGGGCAAATCACTTGAGGTCAGGAGTTCGAGACCAGCCTGGCCAACATGGTGAAATCCCGTCTCTACTAAAAATACAAAATTTAGCCAGGTATCGTGGCTGGTGCCTGTAATCCCAGCTACTCGGGGGGCTAAGGCAGGAGAATTGCTTGATCTCAGGAGGTAGAGGTTGCAGTGAGCCAAGACCGCACCACTGCACTCCAGCTTGGGTGACAGAGCAAGACTCCGTCTCAAAAAAAATAGTAATAATAAAAATAAAAATAATAATAAAAGACATGAGGGAAATTTTGTATAATCTCAGAGTGGGGATAGTTTATGAGCAAATCCAGTAACACCCCCAGAAAACGGTCAATACTCTTGACTATATGAATATCAAACATTTCCACAGTAAGAATGTATAAATGACTGATGAATAAGAAAAAAAAAATCAAACATTTCTGCTTGGGAAAAACCAATGTAAGTAAGCTCAACAGACAAATGACAATCTGCAAAAAAATGCGCAACTTACAGTGCAGAAGACTAATTTCCTTAATAGAGAAGGGAAAAAAACCTAACAATCTAAGAGAACATTTCACAAAAAAGGAAACAAATAGATTTTAAGCATATAAAAAGATGATCAAACTCACTTGTGATAAGAGAAATAAAAATTAAAATAATACTGAAACATGATGTTTCACCTACAAGATTAGCAAATAATGTACTGGTGAAGGAAACAGGCACTTGCAAACATTCCTGGTAGGGGTATAAATGGTAGAATCTCTAGGGAGAGCGATTTGGCAAGACCTTTCAAAATTACAAACGTGCATACCCTTTGCCCCAGCAATTCTCCTTTCAGGGATTTACCTTTTTAGATATGTAAAGCACTTGGAACAACAATGCAAGTGCCTAAGTATGAGCAACTTCTCTGCAAACACAAAATATTTACTGCAGCATTATTTGTAATAGGTGAAGACTGGAAACAACCTAATTAATTGCCCATCAATAAGGGACTAGTTAAGTAAATCATAATGTATACATACAATGGAATAGTGCAAAACCATAAAAAATGACAAAACTCTATCTATACACATAGAAAAATCACCAAGATATGGTAAATGGTAAATGCAAGGTACAGAACATTATACTATGCTGTTTTTAAAAGGTATTTTTTGTGTAGAATATGTATATATGTAAAATGTGCATATATATATAAAATGTGTAACTATATATATTTGCTTTTATAGCCATAGTATCTCTGAAAGAATACACAATGAACTGATAATATTGGTCCCCTCCAGGGAGGAGAACCTAGTGACTGGGAAAGGGGTTGAATATTTTTTATCACACACCCTTTTGTATCTTTTGAATTTTTGTACCATGAATTGTAAGTTAATCAAAATATAAAATTGCAACTGAATAAAAGCTGAACACATTCAGGGAAAAAAAATCAAACAATATGGCAGTATGTAGAATGAAAAGTAATAGTCCTTTTACTCTCATTCCTTGGAAGTAATCGCTGTTCTAAGCCCCTCCCCTGAAGTCTGATTCAGTAGGTCTAGGGTCAGGCTGGAAATCTGTTTTTAACAAGAACCCCAGATGATTTCATGATGAAGCAAGTTTAAGAAACACTTACCTAGTCAGATCACACAACATGGCAATTTATTCCCAGCAAAATACAATCTGCATTCAATCCTGACAGGGCAAAGAGCCAACAATGACCGTCAGAATAGTGAGCACTGTGGCTCAATTTACACATTTATCATCACTGGTACCACCTGTACGCGCCTGGCCCAAATTGGTCCAGTTTAGTCGTTAACCTTGCAATTTTCCAGGAGAGTAAAATGATTTAGGAGAGATTCAACTATAACATACCCAAACAACTGATCAGAAAAAACAGCACATTTGAGTTTTAAAGAAAGCGAGAGTTGAGATTCTGAATGACCATCTATAGCTTTTAATTGCTGGTTCACCGTTCAGTTCAGTGAATAGAGGTTGAGGGCCTACTAAGTGCCATGATGCAGACAGCACAAAGCAAGACACCTAACGTGTGAGAAGTTATGGAGCACAGGGTACCATGGGAACACAGAGTAAAGGCACCTCAACAGTCAGTGGGGTGATGGTTTTTGAGAGGAAGTGACATCTGTTTACAGAACTCAGGGGAGGCCGGGTGTGGTGGCTCATGCCTGTAATCCCAGCACTTTGGGAGACCAAGGCAGGTGGAACACAAGGTCAGGAGTTCGAAACCAGCCCGGCCAATATGGTGAAACTCCGTCTCTATTTAAAAAAAAAAAAAAAAAAAAAAATTAGCCGGGTGTGGTGGCGGGTGCCTGTAGTAACAGCTACTCAGGAGGCTAAGGCAGGAAGATCATTTGAACCCGGGAGGTGGAGGTTGCAATGAGCCGAGACCGCGCCACTGCACTCCAGCCTGGACGACAGAGCGAGACTCTGTCTCAAACAAACAAACAAACAGAAACGAAAACCTCAGGGGAAAACAGCTGAGAAGACATGTCTCATTTCCAACCACAGGTAGTCTAAAGAAGTGGCTTTCAAACTGTGCTTCCCCAAACCAGAATCTTCATAGGTGGAGACTGGACCAAATAACCAGAGAGAATTAGTGTTCCTACTTTTTTTAATTTTTATTTTTTGAAGGTATCATTTTGTCACCAAGGCTGGAATGCAGTGGCAGGATCACGGCTCACTGCAGCCTCAACCTCCCGAGTTCAAGCAACCCTGCCACTGCAGCCTCCCGAATAGCTGGGACTACAGGTGTGTATCACCATGCCTGGTTAATTTTTGATTTTGTGTAGAGACAGATCTTGCTATGTTGCCCAGGCTGGTCTCAAACTCCTGGACACAAGCAGTCTTCTTACCTTAGCCTCCCAAAGTGCTGAGATTACAGGCATGAGCCACCGCACCTGACCTGGTGTTCCTACTTTCTCTTCAACCTGAGCTCATAGTCCCCATTTTATGTATTACATACTGTGGCTCTTTCAGAAACATTGGAAGAGTATTTGATATTAAAAACAACCAGAAGTATTAATCACTAGAATGTAAGCTTCAAGAAGGCTGAGATTTTAAAAATGTTTTGTTCACTGCTGTTATCTCCAGTACGTAGACCACTCGCACAGAGTAGGCAACCAATGAACTGTTTCAACTTGCAACCAATATGTACTGAGCTAGGCACTGATATATGCCAGGCACCAATCGAGTTATGGAAACACAGCAGTAACAAGAGCCAAGAGTCTTTGACCTCATTGAGCTAACTGCAGTGATTAATATTTCAAGATAGACACTGGGCTAGGCATATTTCATTTATCCTTCTAACTCTGTGAAATGGGTATTAGATCATTCATCCCCCTCCCTCTCCTTTACTTAAACAGAGAAAACAGAAGCTTGGAAAACTTAAGTAACTTGCTCCAAATCACACAGCTAGCAATATGGTAGTACTTGGATTTGAAGCAATTAGGTCTGACTTTAAAATAATGCTCTTTCAGGGCTAGGCATAGTGGCTCATGCCTGTAATCCCAGCACTTTAGGAGGTGGAGGGAGAGGCAGGAAGATCGCCTGAGCCAAGGATTCCAGCCTGGGCAACACAGTGAGAGCCCATCTCTACCAAATATTGTTTAAAAAATTAGCCAGGCATGATGGCACATGCCTGTGGTCCCAGCTTCTCAGGCTAAGGTGGGAAGATCGCTTGAGCCCAGAAAGTTGAGGCTGCAGTGAGCCGAGATCATGCGCCGCACACCAGTCTGAGCAACAGAGTGAGATCCTGTCTCTAAAAAACAATGGTCTTTCCATTAAGTACACTGTTTCTCAAATAAAGGAAACTGGAAAAGTGGGCATAAAGTAATCTGAGATCAACTCACAAGTAACACAATAAACACAAGGGCATAAAAAAATAACTAGACTGTAAGCCCATTAGTGGCAGAATTATGTTAGCACTCTGCCTGGACCATAAAAAGAGTATAATAAATGCTTGTTAACGTTAACTTCAAACTAGAGGCAATACTGCTTTCTGACCTCTGCAGTACTTGACTTCCTCCAGCTTGTCCCATATTCCCTCAAGCCCCTCTACCATGCTAAATATACCAAACTAGTGACTGACTCAGGCAGAGTTCTGTGGTCTATCTTCTCTACCTGTTCTCACCAAGGCAAAAAGAATTCAAAGACAGTAAGGAATTATCACCTTATAAGAAGATTCGAGGGCGGGATGGATTATGTGTAAGTCTGGTTAAGCAACAGAAATACAGATGACTTACATTTCAACTGGAAGGCCACTGTGCCTTGAACTCTAACTACTAAATAATTACAGACTGAAACTACTGTTGATGCAAATATGCATCACTACATTGTGGAGTTCAACAACCAACCATTAAGAGACCAGACTGATAATCACAAAGCTAAAGAATAACGTATTGAAAGAATAGCAGCAATTAGGAACCAGTTACTTCAAGGAAACATTGATAAGGTGGCCTTCCCTCTCAACTGTAAGAATTTCAATTATCTACATGCACATAATTGGTAGTCTTGGCCATGAAATATGGCAGTCAAGCTAGAGGTAGTAGAATACCGATCCAGTGTTCAGTACACACTATTAAGGTCCTAATTTTAATTTGCGAATACCCAATTTTAGTACTCTTTTTTCTTTTCTGAGATGGAGTTTTGCTCTTGTTGCCCAGGCTGGAGTGCAATGACGTGGTCTCAACTCACTGCAACCTCCACCTCCAGGTTGAAGCAATCCTCCTGCCTCAGCCTCCCAAAGTAGCTGGGATTACAGGCACCCACCACCACAACCTCCTAATTTTTGTATTTCTAGTAGAGAGAGTTTCACCATGTTGGCCAGGCTGGTCTCGAACTCCTGACCTCAGGTGATCCATCCACCTCGGCCTCCCCAAGTGCTAGGATTACAGGTGTGAGCTACTGCGCCCGGCCCAATTTTAGTACTCTTAGGCTGCCAGAAGCCAGCCCATTTCTGCAGATGAAGCCTTCTGTCACATTTAAGAACAAAAGGGAAAAGCTGGATTTTTAAAAAACCTGTTGTGTGTCAACCACGGGCTGGAAACTGTACTTTGATGCTAACTTTTGTTATCAGTGTATACAGCAAGAACTTTGGCATCCAGTGAAACTATGATCAAAGTTTGTGGGGACAAGTCACTTAGCTTCTTCATCTGTAAAATGGAGATTTATCTAATTCCTACCCAATTCTAAGACTTACAATTTATAATATAATAGCTGGCACAGACTGAAAAAGTAGTTATGAAAGTCTGTTTTGCAGAGATGAAGTCTGTGGTATGAACTGCCTGAAGGTCCTCAGAAATAATTTGAGACAAGTAGATACCAGAATAGGCACTTGTTTAGCCCAAAGCAAATCTTCACAACTGAAAAGTCAGAGGTCTCATGAAAAGTATCCTTAGGAGTAAGAGAGCGAGAATCCAAGGGAACCTCTGGGTTACCTCAGAAAGGAGGACAGGAACTGCATAGAGGACAATGATCACAATAAATTTCTAAGAGTCTTTGAACTAGGGGCTGTAAATGCTTACAGGGATGGGCAGCTAACATGAATGAAGGGGCTGAGTAAAGAAAAATTAACTTCCAGAAATGTAATTTTTGGCTAGGCATGGTGGGTAATCCCAGCACTTTGGGAGGCTGAGGCAGGAGGATTGCTTGAGGCCAGGAGTTTGAGATCAGCCTGGGCAACCTAGCAAGACCGTCTCTAAAACAAACAAACAAAACAAAACCTTAAAAATTAGCTGGGTTTGGGTGGCACATGCCAGTAGTCCTAGCTACTGGGGAGGCAGAGGTGGAAGGATTGTTTTGAGCCCAGGAGTTCAAGGTTATAGTGAGCCATGTTCACACCACTGCCCTCCAACCTGGGCAACAGAGCAAGACCCTGTGTTTAAAAATAAAAAACACACACACAGAAATGTATTTTTATTTAAGCTGTGGGTGTTTATACATGCAAAATACTGGAGTTTACGTTTTACATTAAAGACATAAGTGAAAAACTAGAAAATTTATCATTACATTTTTTTTTTGGTAGTTTATTCTCCTTTGACTTGGAACTGGAGGCCTGACACATTTATGTGCCAAGAGGTCAACGTTAGGTCTTATATTTTTGTGTTACAACATGCAGTACAGAATTCAGCCTTGAATGCTTTCACTTCAAGTGACTAATTTGATCCTATTTCATAACGGAAAACAGCTGTTTAGAAATGTAGGCATTTCCAAACACAGAAGTTTGGCACAGTGTTTTTTATGTTTCAGTAACTACTTCCAAAGTATTTGTAGAATTCGGCATTTCAATGACATCATGCTTCATTTTCAGCACCACGGCACAGTAATTCAGAATCTCCATTGTAGCTCTTCTTTCATACTCTAAACACTGAGAAAGGCTAATTGAACAATATTAGTTCATTTTCATCAAATATGTCAGAGAACCTTTTCTGGAATTCAACAGACAACTTCACAACTGTGGGAATGTAATTCAGGCCATCACTTTCAATTCTTGGAAACCAATTTCAGCAAAGAAAAGTCAGCCAGTTTATCTCTTGCCAAATGAGTTTCTCAAAGGCATAATTTTGCTAGGAACAAGCAAGTACAACCATACATTTGTGAAGGTATTTATGAACAATGCTGTTTTTATTCAGTGTCTAGATGAGTTGTAAAATCAACCAAACAAGCCAAATATTTTATTTCACTCTCTGCGGGTGTGGTGGATGCCAAGTCATTTTTTTCAGTATCTTGAGTACCATGCTTCAACTAAGCCAATCAACCTCCGTGTAATAGGGCAGATTTCCATAACATGCACCCAATAATTCACCAAGCAAAGTATTCAGTTGTGGAGCAAACCACCATGTTAATTACTAGTTCCTGATCTGACTGATTCATTTCTAAGCTTTTAGCAGAAAGAGCTTTAAGTTTAGGTCCCCGGAAAGTGTTTCTGCTTCAAATTGTTTCTTGGGTCCAACAGTTCTAAACACTATTGCAGAAGCACCACCTGTAGTCATACTTACTAATTTCGACCAATTGATATTAAAAATCTGAAGACTTTTCTCATCACACAAAATCCAGGTATTTCCAGATGTACCTGTGATGAGTCCAAGAGTCAGGTTACATCAAATTCTTAACACATGAATCATACTTAAGTGCAGTGGCTCTCGAACTTTAGCATGATCAGAATCAGCTGGAGGGCTTGTTGAAACAGATCCATAAGCTCCCCCACCTTTCCCACCAGTTTCTGATTCTGTAGGTCCAAAGGGGTAAGGGACTGAGAATGTGTATTTCCAACATGTTTCCAGATGGTACAGTGCTGTTGGTCTGGGACCATACTTTGAGAACCACTGGCTAGGAATACAGCTAACTGTACAGCTATGTGGATGTAGTTTTTAATCTGTTGTAACCAACTGCTATGTAAATCTCCAAAAATAATTTAACTTTTTGACTAAATCTGTCCCAAGAATGTTTAGCCATCAATGTCTGACATCCTGAGCCAAAGTATTTCCTACCTTTGCAAATGCTTGTTTATAACATAATTTCTGTTGTACTTGACAAACACTTCTATAAAACTACTGTATAAAAAAGGCTTTCAAGTCCTGGCAGTTTTTTCATTTAATACATAATTGCCTTCTGTGGCATCACTTATTTTATCTGTATCTAGAAATATAGCCTGTTGAAATTCCAAGTACATTTTTAAGTTCTTTTCATTTCAGCACTCATCCTTTTTGTATGATTTTTTCTTTTTTTTTTTTTGAGATGGAGTTTCACTCTTGTTGCCCAGGCTGGAGTGCAATGGTGCGATCTTGGCTCACTGCAACCTCCACCTCCCAGGTTCAAGTGATTCTCCTGCCTCAGCCTCTCGAGTAGCTGGGATTACAGGCATGCGCCACCATGCCCGGCTAATTTCATATTTTTAGTAGAGACAGGGTTTCTCCATGTTGGTCAGGCTGGTTTCGAACTCCCGACCTCAGGTGATCCACCTGCCTTGGCCTCCCAAAGTGCTGGGATTACAGGCGTGAGCCACCGCACCCGGCCGTACAGTGATATTTCTTACAGTGGTTTACTTTCAACTGGTATCTATCTTAAATTGTAGTCTTTCAACAGACACATTTTATTTAGATGGATATGAAAATTCATCAATTCCACAAAGAAATAGGCTCTCTCCTGTTCAAACACGTGAACTTCTTCCATAAAAAAGATTGTTTTCACTTTGCACAGATGTGGGTATGAGAAATATTTCGTGTTCATCAAAAATATTATTTAAAAAGAACAAGCACAACAATCAATGGTGTTTCAGTTATCTATTTCTGTGTAACAAATTAGCCCCCAAACTTAGTGGCTTAAAACAACATTTATTATCTCATAGTATCTGTAGGCATGGCTTAGCTGGGTCCTCTGGCTCAAGGTCTCCTACAGGCTTCAATCAAGGTGCCAGCCAGGGCTGCAGTCATCTCAAGGCTCGCCTGGGGAAAGATCCGCTTCCAAGCTCACTCACGTACGTGGTTGTTGGCAGCAATTCAGTTCCTTGCGGGCTGTAGTTGGACTGAGGGCCTCAGTTCCTCACTGAGTGTTGGTTGGAGGCTTCCCTCAGTTTCTTTTCCTGTGGGTCTCTCCATAGGGCAGCTCACAACATGGCAGCTTGCTTCATCAGAGTGATCAAGCAAGAAGAGCCAGAGAGAAAGAGAGAGAGAGTGCAAACAAGATGGAAGTCACAGTTTTTTATAACCTAATCTTGGAAGTGACATCCCATCACTTTTGTTGTAGTCTGCTCATCAGAAGCAAGTCACTAGGTCCAGCCCACAAACTGGGGGGATGGGAGGAGATTACAAAAGGGTGTGAATACCAGGAGGTGGGAATCATTGGGAGCCATTGTAGAAGATGTCTACCATGAATGACAAGTGGCACTTCGTCATTGTGGCAGGGAGACACCATGGAGCTGTAGAGACCAATAAATGAAGACCATGTGGTTCACCAAAAGGGGTTAAGCAGTATTGCCAGAGGATCTGATATTTCAGTAGCTGGAAAGAGACTTTTTTGCAACATTTCTCTATTTTTAAAAGTTGGCAACAAATTCGAACTTGTTAAAAAATAATGCAAGTTAAACGACAGCAGGAAATGATAATCATTCAATTCATACAACTAGATGATGCCTTAATATTCAGTCCAAGTGCATTATTTGATTTCAGATCCTGGTGAACACTATTGATCAATGAAAATAAATGAAGTGCTTTCAAAAAGAAAAGGAAAAAAATATGTGGGCCAATGCAAAAATACATGAATGGGCCACATAAGGCCTATGGGCTGCCAGTTTGCCATCCTTGCCATAACCTTTGTAATTTCCTCATGTGATACAGATGAACGGGCAAGGGTTTTGCTTCTGGTATGCAAATCCTGGTTTCTGCCACTTCTATTGGGTATGTCCCTGGGCCTAATGACAAGGGCCAGAGAAAGGATCCTGGGGACTTATATCGTAAGTACTTTCTTCCTTGTTTCCTCTACAGAGGAAGGGTAGGGTACCATGCTTTGGACCCCTGACTTCAACACTCCTTATCTCACTTCCCTACTTCATTTTCTCCACAGCATTTCCTATGTCACAAAACATATTTTGCCTATTTATCTTGTTTGTTGTCTATCTTCTTCATTAGAATATGTTTCATGAGGTCAGAAATCTGTTTTATTCACTGCTGTATCCTCATAATCTTGAACTTTGCCTGGCACACAGGAGTCCAATAAACATAGTCTGAGTAAATTAATTCTATTGTTCATAGTACTTAGAATAGTGTCTGGCACAGAACAGGTGCTCAAAAATATTAACTGAACTGAAAAGCATTGTCCTGATAAGAAAAATGGGGTAAAATTGGGCTAGATAATGGTGGGCAGATCATGAAGGCATGCCATGGCATGCCATGCTAAGCTTAAAGCATGAGAGTGAGGTGATCAATGTCCAACCTACTAGGTGCACAAGATATTTTGTATTTTTTTTTTTTTTATATACAGGGTCTTAACTCTGTCACCCAGGCTGCAGTGCCGTGGTGCGATCTCAGCTCAGTGCAACCTCAACCTCTCAGGCTCAAGCGATCCTCCTGCCTCAGCCTCCTGAGTAGCTGAGACTACAGGTGTGCACCACCATGCCCTGCTACAAGATATTTTAGTCAATATAATAGCAGCTGGCATTTATATGGCATTTACTACGTGCCATATAATGTTCTAAGCATATTACTTAAATCATTTAACACTCACAACAAAATTTGTGATATAGGTATTATTGTTAAACTGAGGCACAGAGTAAGTAACTTGCCTAAGCTTACATAATGAGTACTTAGAGGAATAGGGATCTAAACCCAGGCAGTCTGGCTCCAAGGCCTGTGTTGTCAGCCATTATGCTACACAAACTAAATATAGGAAAAAATGTTCTGGAAAAAGTTATTAAAATATAACTATAAAAATGCAATTACACTGTTCTGAGATATGTTAAAGATGAAGGATTTTGGTGTCAAATATCTTTAGGTCCAAATCTTGGTCCAACCATGTTCTAGCAGTGCAACCTTGGGCCAGTGACTACACTGAGCCTGTTTTTTTTTTTTTTTTTTTTTTTTGCTATAAAAAGTAGAGATTTAGGCCGGGCGTGGTGGCTCACGCCTGTAATCCCAGCACTTTGGGTGGCTGATGCAGGCGGATCACCTGAGGTCAGGAGTTCGAAACCAGTCTGGCCAACATGGTGAAACTCCGTCTCTACTAAAAATAGAAAAATTAGTTGGGTGTGGTGGCATGCGCCTGCAGTCCCAGCTACTTGGGAGGCTGAGGCAGGAGAATTGCTTGAACCCAGGAGGTGGAGGTTGTAGTGAGCCAAGATCACGCCACTGTACTCCAATCTGGGCCACAGAGCAAGACTCTGCCTCAAAAAACAAAAAACAAAACAAAACAAACAAAAAACAAAATAAAAACAAAAGAGAGAGATTGATTTAATCTGTCATAGGAGTAGAGGAAAAAATAGAGATTAATACCTCTCCTGTTGGGTGGTTGTGAGAATTAAATGAATATTGGTGCGGTACCTCGCCCATGTGGTAGCTATTATTACTACCATCAAAAGGGAATATATTCTATAAGTGCATTGCTAAGCAGCTACAAAACTTCTGAGTAACAGGAGTTTGGCAATTCAGTTTGCAATCTGAGTTTATTTAGATGGAATTAATATATAACATTGTATAGCACTGATTCTAAATTCTTCTTTATCTGACCTGTAAAGCCCTCTACAGTGATTCAATCAGTAAAGGTAAACCAACCAATCTCTCTCTCTCTCTCACAGCAAACATTATTTTATGTATGTCAAGTCCTAGAGCAAATCTCCGCCCTCTTGAAACTCATTTAAAAGAGAATTAAGTGATATGAAAATACTATGAAAGAGAAAAAAATATGAGAGAGGTAAGAACAGAGTACTCTGGTAGTAAAGGGAAGGCTTAATTTACCACAGCTGACAGAGGCTGGCTAGGAAAGATTCTATAACGATAACTTTTGAGCAGGAATAAGGGGGAATTTGCTATGCAAAGGTCAAGATAAACATAAGAAAAATACTATGAGAGAGGACACGGTATGTCTAGGAAACTAAGAAAATACAGAATGGTTGGAACAGGGGTGGCCAGAGGTGAGCACCAGGTAAGTCTGGAGGGAGTTTGGGATCAGATTGTGAAGGGCACTGTCTGCCATGCTCAGAAGTTTGGACTCGGTAGGGTAGGCAAATACACCTTTGTGCATATAACAGAGTCAGCTTCTGTTTTCAGAATGGTGTCTCTGGCAGCAATATGGCAGATGGAGTCCAGAGAGTGTTATGGTAAAGGAACAAGTTGACACTGTCTTCCTGGTTCAGATAAGAAATTTTGGCAGCCTGAACTAAAGCAACAGGGGTGGAAACAGACAGAAGTAGCTGGACTCAGGAGACATTTCTAACGTAGAATTCAAAGGATCCAATGACCAAGTAAATGTGGGAAGTGACAGGAGAGTGAAGAATTGAGGACTCCACGGCTTCTGGCTTGAAAGTGATGAAAGACACCATTCATAGAAATAGAGAGTACCAGAAGTGGAACAAGTTTTGGGGAAACATTATAATGAGTTCCATTTTGGGTAGTTTTTAGTTTAAGTGACCTAAAAGACATCAAGTAGTAGAGAGCTGAAAAGATGTGTTGAAAGCTCATGAGAGAGGTCGAGGGTAGAGACAGAGCAACAGGAATCATCAGAATTTAATTAATACTTAAAGCCACCATAATGGATGAGATTGCTCAGGAAACAAAAGTAGAAGAATATGACCAGGACAGAAGCCTTGAGGGCACCAACATTTAAAGAAGCCGGCAGAAGAGGAATAAGGAAAAAAGAAGAAAGAACTAGAGGGTTACAAGGAGAATCAGAAGTGAGTTGAACTGTGAAATCCAAGGAAGATAGTTCCAGAATAGGATGGCTTGATATTAATGATCTTACAGAGGACCAAGAAAGGCTAAGAATGGAAATGTGTGCAGCAGCTTCAGAGTGGTGACATCAGATATAAAGTAGCACTAGGCTAGGAAATGGGAATTAATACAATCTGCTTCTTTAAGAATAATGGGGCCGGGCGCGGTGGCTCAAGCCTGTAATCCCAGCACTTTGGGAGGCCGAGACGGGCGGATCACAAGGTCAGGAGATCGAGATCATCCTGGCTAACACGGCGAAACCCCGTCTCTACTAAAAACACAAAAAATTAGCCGGGCAAGGTGGCGGCGCCTGTGGTCCCAGCTGCTCGGGAGGCTGAGGCAGGAGAATGGCGGGAACCCGGGAGGCGGAGCTTGCAGTGAGCTGAGATCTGGCCACTGCACCCCAGCCTGGGCGACAGAGCGAGACTCCGTCTCAAAAAAAAAAAAAAAAAAAAAAAAAAAAAGAATAATGGTGAATAGGGAAGAAAGGAGATAAAGATAATGGCTCGAAGGAATTAGAAAATAAAGGGGAAGTTTTTGTTTTTCAAAGATTATTTGTGCATGCTGTAAGTGAAAGAAACCAGAGAGGCAGAGACTGAAACTGTAGAAAGGACAGGGATTACTACTTTTGAATTCCTATAACATCACTGTATGATTCACTTACTTGGCACTTAGCTTACACATTTGCCTTGTATTGGCAGTATTGTACATTTAGCAATGCTGGCACAAACTAAGTGCTCAAAAAATCTACTTATGATTGTTTGTCTTCATGTATCTATACATATTATCTAGCCAGTAACAGTGTACAATCATACACAAGAATGTACAAAATGAAGGAAACAGGATGGTGGGATTGTGTAAACTTTGAGCAATATAAACCCAGAACAGTAATTTTTATCCACCACTTACTAGTACTTAGAACAAAGAAAAATTATTTTACCTCTTGGTTATCTCAGTTACTCAACTGTAAAATGGGGGAGAATACCATACACCTTGCAAGCTCTTGAGGATTAAATGAGATATTTTTAAAGCTTTTAATATACAACTTGTTGCCTAAGAAGTAATTATTATTTTGATTATTTTCCAACCACTAGAGCATCTAGAAAAGTCACCGACTTTTCAGAATGTCTATGACTAATGGTAAGTAAACAATCAGGAGGCATAGCAGCCATTGCTTTATTGTATTCTAGAGAACCAAAGCACAAAATGATACCTGTTCTCAAAGTCTGGTTATTCATATACCACCAACATGATTTCTGCCATATCCAAGTACTACAACTTAATATCTTTCTTTAAATCAACTCATTTTATGTAATCATAATCATTCTAAAAAAGTATAGCTGCGAAATGGTGAGTTTGATGTGCTGATCATTTTTTTTCTAATTACACAGTAACCATTAAAACAAAGCATTCATTCCCTTAATCACCCTAAATTATCTCCTGAATCACAATCTAAAACTGCTTTAGGTTGCTCTACTTCTGAGACCCTTAGGAAGCAATCAGGCAAGCAATTTGTGGGTTTACTTAATTTTCCTTCTACTGATTATCATTTACAAAGGTTTGCAGAGCATATAAATGAAACCAACCAAATCAAAAAATTCATCCCAACAATATACACTGGATCTTTTCATGGTAAGTCCGAAGTTGTCTAAAGCTAAACAGACAACCCAGCAACTTATCTATTATTTAATCCTTCCACCTCTACTTTCTGTATCACAAATGAAAATGAGACTGGGAATAAAGGTCCATCTTGTGGTCTAGCCCGAAGAACAAAACCAAAGAGGGGAGAGATACAGTAGTGGGTTTTGTTCTGAGGCACTGACATTTAGTCAAAAGAAATAGTAGGCATGCAAATCATCCAAGTGAAAAATTCCCACCTTCAAGACAGTAGAACACTCCTCTGAAAAGGGAAACCACAATCGGTTATTAACACCTTTCAAGTCTGTGCTACAATCCAGGGAGTTCTTCATCACTCCAATAAAAACAAAAACCAGGAGAGAACTTCACTCATTGATAACATCGACAGACACTTTAGATATGCAATTTTAGAGCTGGTCTTAAATCCATTATACTAAGAGCCACACTACACTCTTAAAAAGTCACTTCTACAATCCATTTCTCTTAGGATCACTGATCTATTCATTATGGAAAAAAACAAGGTACTCTGCACCCAAAGTACACAGGGCATTATGGAGCATACAAAAAGATCAGAGTTTGTTTATAATCTAGCACAGGGAATAAGATTTATACATTCCCCAAGAGTGCTTCTAAGGACTAGAGAGAACTGCTGGGAATTTTTCCCCAACATTTTTATTATGAAAAACTTCAAACATATGGCAAAGTTGAAATAATTTTACAGTGAACATCTGAATACCCACGACTGAGATTCTACTATTTTTACCATACCTTATTTATCACATATCTATCTATTCAATCCATCTTTTTTATTAACTGCTGGGATTTTGAAAATGAGACTGTGTGGTGAAGTACAACAAAAATACACTAAGGGCTGCTTCTCAAAAGATTTTGACTGATGGGGTATATAAACAAAAAAAAACTTTGGAAACCACAAACCCATACTCAGTGTTCAACCCTCCTGCCAACCTCCAATCAAAATCTATTCAGAGCTCATAACTGGCTATTCGGGTCTCCACACCCTTGTCCACTATCTGAACTCTCTTCAGTCCTCTTCATGGCTTAGCACCAATCCGTGAAGCCTTCCCCAACTTTCACTCCCTTAATCAGAATTAACCATGCCCCCTATAGGGGCCACATTTTTCATCATTTGCAATTAGCCCACAGTATCTGCAATTTATTATCTCTTTCACTAAACCTTGCCCTCCTTGAGGACAGGGTCCCCTTATTTACCTCTCAGTCCTCAGCAAGCAGCTAGTACTTAGCCTACAGCAAGCGCTCTAATAAAAGAGTGAGTTAATGACCTGAACCGTCTTTAACCAGGAGCCAAGGAAGAGTTTAGCTGAGTGGGGAAATGATCTAATCACAGTGGCACTTTAGAAAGATTCATTTTATAGCAGCACTGTTGTTTAGAGTATGAGCTTTGGAGGAAGACCACATAGGCACAAATCTCAGCCCTGCCACTTATCTCTTGGTGACTTTGGGCAAGTTTCTAAGCCCGTGCCTCAGTTTCCTCATTTAGAAAACAGGGATAATACTGCTTCACAGGTTATTGCGAGGATGATGAGGTAATTTTTTTAAAAGAAGCGCATAGAGCGGCACCTAACACATAGTAAATATTCCATCAATGTGGTCACTATTGCCAGCAATCAGGTTAATAACGAGGTTAAAAATTCCTTACAAGCCTGGGTGGTAGCAGTGAAAACAAAGTGGAAAGAATGGCCATGAATAAAGAATCTACCTTAAAATGTTCAGTCAGAAGAGCAAGCAAATGTGTGCCTTTTTTTTTTTTAACCTTGTATGAGATAGCTCACGTTTGGATGTGTTTAAACTAAAACAACTATAATCTAGGCACTCTAGGCACAGATTTGATGCTGAGAACGAGTCTAGCATGACTGAACTCTAGACACAACCTTTATAACCACTGCAAGCTTCTCTGTTTAGGTCTTTTAGTCTCTGAGCTAAAACTTGTTTCCTTCTCATTACTCCAGCAGACACCACTTCTTAAGTGATTCCCACAATCCCCTGTTCTGTCTAACTGTAAGGACAACCCCCAGGAACCTTGGTTGGGGAAATAGGTTTGCGGTTTCGTTCTACCCAACCCTGTACTACTTTTCTTTTTCTTCTTCCTGCCCACCTCCTTTACTTCCCCAGCCTTGCTATTCTCTACACGTAGGAACTTGAAACCTAAGAGTATGGGAAAGCAACAGAGCAGCAGCAGTGGTGCCAAGAACTGGGGATGCTGCCAAGCTGTTCCCCAGGCCCCATATGCAGTGACCCAACTACATGCAGATTGGACGTAACTGCCTATGGGGCCTTGCACACTTGATACTCCTTTTTGCTTCTGCTCATTTTCTTCCTCCCACTTAAAGCAACCTCCTCCCAAGCTTGTGACTCATTCAAATCCAATCCATCTTTGAAGACCCAGGTGAGGTCCGACTTCTTCAGGGAAGCCTCCCCTGACCACTTTAGTCCAAAGATATCCCACCAACCCCACATACAGAAAACAGGAACTGTACTTACTGTCTGGACCATAAGGCATAATCACACATTGCTATAATTAAATGTTTCATGTGTATACATTTAACTTTCCAAGGGTATGAGCAGTGTCTCACATGTCTTTAAAACTCTTACACTCAGTGCGTTAATATTTGTTGAACAGTGACTGAATCAGTGGGTTTTTGTTTATGTGTTTAGGCTAAGGCAGGAGGAAGAAGATGCATGTTGAAATGAGAAAGGCTGAATGGACAGATGGGTAAAAAAGCAGCAGTGGGTGAAGACGGAAAAACAATGTAGAAGAAAGGTATTCAGTTCACACCTGCTTAAGTGATTTACTGCGAGGTTGGAAAGAGACACAGGAGAGAGATGTCAACTGGAAAAAGCAGGGTAAAGGCATTTCAGTTTGAGGCAGAAGACAGCAGGAGAAAGGTGAGGCTACAAAAGAAATTCTGACTAGATTCTGCTGAAACCTAGTGGTAGGCCAATTGGATAAGGGAACCTAAAGGGAGCTACTGGGATGACATGAGTAGAGATATGGCCATGTAGGTGAGTGAATCCGTAGGGGGTAGTATGAAGGGGGGAGGTAAATGGACAAAATGGTAGAGGGTAGTTAGGCAGGTAGGTTAGCTGTTGGGCGGGTAGGTGGGTGGGTAGATGGGAGGCAGGGTAGTGGGTAAGTGGGTAGGTGGTTAGGTATTTAGTTGGGAGGGAATAGGTGTGGGGCTTATTATTTAAGATCCGGCCCCTCCCTCACCTTGACCCGGAAGCGGATGAGTGCTAGCCTCACGCAGTGGCTCAGGCAGGCCGGTGGCAGGAACCAGGCCCGCGGTGGAGGGGTGCCCTTGTTGCCCACGTGTCCCACGATCAGTTGCGCTGTCTGCCGCTCGGCCTGGCACCGACGGCCCCACTCGGCCAGCCGGTCCTTGCCCAGGCCCCCCGGGAACATGACCACGAGCTCCAGGCCGTCGCCGCCAGGATAGGCACAAGCCTGGCACAGCGCTGACAAGTAGCCCAGCATGGCGTTCCATTGGCCGCCACACACCCAATCCGTCTGGTAGCCGCCATAAAGCCGCGGCAGCGCCGAGCCGGCGTCCACCAGCACCCGGGCCCCGGGCAGCGGAGGGGGCGGCGGCGGCAGCGGAGGGTGCAACCCGGGCTGCGCCTGGCCATGATGGTGGAAGTGGTGAGCGGGGTGATGGTGCCGAGTCGGCCCCGCGCCCCCGGAGTAGGCACCCAAGGCAGCGGGCGGAAGCGGCGGTTGCAGAGGCGCGGAGCCCCTGGCGGCGCGTGGAGCCCCGGGCGCTAGGGCGGCAGTCGGCGGCAGCTGGCGGTGCAAGTGCTGCTGCTGCTGCTGGCGCGAGACCGTGCGCGCGAGTTTGAGGAGGTCCACGGGCACCACGGCCCCGGGACAGCGCTTCTCCAGGAACTCTTGGAAGCCCTGGACACCCATGCTTCGTCGGTGGGCAGACGAGACAGCGGCTGCGCGAGCAGGCTAGGCGACGATCTGGGCGCGAAGCTGGGGGCGGGCGCGTGCGCACTCCGCGGGGGGCAAAGGGGGGCGGGAAAAGGATTCCCGAGGGGAGGGGTGAGGAAGCGAGGGAATGAGGGCGGGGAGAGGAGGAAACCACAAATTGGATTTGGGTAGAGAGAAGGGGAGAGGCGGACCGGACCCGGGAGAGGCTGGGAGGATAAAAGCGAGGATGGGCTTTAGTCACTTCTCTTTTTTCTCCTTTCCGGTCGCTCTTCTTCGCGCTTTAGAAAGGGTGAAGCCTCTTTCTTCCACCACCGGGAGCCATGTTGCCTCGTCTTCTCGGTGGTACACGCTTTCTAGCTGGAGGAAGGGGAGCGAGGAGGGGCGGGGCGGGGAGAGGGGCATCTTGGTAGTTGTAGTCTTCTCTATGGCCTTGGGATGTAGTCGAGGAACCAGAATACCACCCTTCTCAGCCCTTGTGCTCACAGGGTCTCAAGAAGCGGGGCGTGATGATGAGTGTTTAGGAGTTGCACTCCAGCTCCTTGCATCCCACTGAGCTGCTTAGGTTATTTACTGCTTTTTCCTGGAAAAAGAGTTTTGGGGGAAGGATTGATGCATCATGGGAATGGAAGTTAGAGTGGATTGACTGAACTCAGCTAAAGTGAGCTAAAACTCCCCGGGAGGGAGGATTTTCCCCTTAGTGGAAAGATGATATGTAAAAGAGCTGTTGGTCCCAATTAAGAAAGACGTAACTGGTCGGGCGCGGTGGCTCACGCCTGTAATCCCTCCGAGGCGGTTGGATCACGAGGTCAGGAAATGGAGACCATAGTGGCCAACATGGTGAAACCCCGTCTCTACTAAAAATAAAAAATTAGCCGGTGTGGTGGCGCGTGCCTGTAATCCCAGCTACTCGGGAGGCTGAGGCAGGAGAATAGCTTGAACCTGGGAGGTGGAGGTTGCAGTGAGCCAAGATCACGTCACTGTACTCCAGCCTGGTGACAGAGCCAGACTCCATCTCAAAAAAAATAAAGAAAAAGAAAAACTTACATTATTTACTTGCCTAAGGCAATGCAGAGACAAAATAAAATCGAATATCCTTGCCCTAAGCATCTCTTTGGGCAGGGAGATAATTACCAACACAAATTACATTACAAGTTGTCCCTTTTTGGTACTCCCAGATCTATGTCCTATGGTTAGGGCCTTTGGTTTCCAAACTTCATTGTGTTTTAGTCTGTCGGGAGCTTTTCTAAATAGCTGCAAGGGCTCTAATTTCAGGTGTATAGAGTCATAATCTTTTGAAAAATGTATTTTCAACATACTGAGATGAAACAGATGCAGTGCCTGTCTTCTTTCTGGCTTTTAGGGCCGGCCCACTCTTTCAGCAGGAATAGAGCAGAAAACAAGATCTGAAATGAGTAGTAGCCAGATCTGGCTTGGAACTTACTGGAAGGTAGGAGATAATGGCAGGCAGAGTTAGAATGCAGAAGTGCAGAACCCAAGAGTTATCAGGATAAATGAAATAGGGGAATACTCTATTAGGATGCAAAAGCAAAAAAGCTTCAAGCTACATAAAAGAAATTCTAAAATAGTGGAGATGGAACAAGCCAGATTGTCAAAGAATAAGTAGATGGCAAGGCAGTGTACATAGTTAACTCTTGAAAGCAAGCAGTGAAAGGAGAGAGCAGTGGCTTGAAGGGATGAAGGATGGAAGGAATGGAGGTTTTTTAGTATAATGGACACCTGTGGGACTGTCTGCCCAGGCCCTCTTTTCCGGGAATTGACCCTCCCCTTCCCGCATTTATAGGGTTATGACAAAAACTGCCATGTTCCTATAACCATAGCTTATTGGGTCAGAGGTGGGCACCTAATCCAACCTGGGGCAATCAAAATCTCATTTTCTAGAAATTTGGAATTGGACCAGATATATCAGCTTTTCTCTAAGTGTAAAGCTTGGAAGCTGTCAACTAATTTTCCCACCAGAGGGACAGAAGTGAAAGATGCTGGTCTGCAGAAAGAGAGAAAAAATACAGACTTTCCGAGAAGAGCAGAGGTGAGAAATAGAGTCTGCATTGTGTTCAAGTCCCAGGTTCCAGATAATGCAGTAGTGTGATTACAGCTCACTGCAGCCTCGGCTTTATTTTTGGTAGAGACCCTAAAATGTGGAACAGATAAGATCAGAGACCTCTGCATCAGTTGATGGGAAGGAAGTTGGTATTCTGTGTTATTTGGCAGTGAAGCATTTGCTTATTGCTCTTGGGACTCAAAACAGCAGCCCCTTTGCTTGTATCAAGAGATCTGCATTTGCTGAGGGTCAGATATTCATTGGCCTTGCTGAATTACAGCAGAATCTCAATCTTGCCTCAAAGGTTTCACCAGTTAGGAAACTGGCATCAAGGCAATTGGAATGAAGTTATCTATATCTGCCTCCTAAGTAGTGCTCCTTGTTCTCCAGCTCTCCTAAATGTGACGAATAGAAGCCACAACAGGATGATCCAGGCTATTCCCTTTAGCATATCTGAAGCTTCAAAGAGCCTAACTTGGCAAGATTCTTGGCACTTGTTTTTAGCATTCTGAGTCTCCTCAAATGAAACCAGCAGGCAGTCCAATAAGGTTTTAAAGAAGCTCTATCACTAGAAAATCAAATCTGTGAATAGGGGCCATAATTGATCAGCCAGAGCAGTGATTCTCTCTTTTTTTTTTTTTTGAGATGGAGTCTCACTCTGTCGCCTAGGCTGGAGTACAGTGGCGTGATCTCAGCTCACCGCAACCTACACCTCCCAGGTTCAAGCAATCAAGCGATTCTTCTGCCTCAGCCTCCCGAGTAGCTGGGACTACAGGCATGCGCCAGCACACCTGGCTAATTTTTGTATTTTTAGTACAGACGGGGTTTCACCATGTTGGCCAGGGTGGTCTTGAACTCCTGGCCTCAAGTAATCTGCCCACCTTGGCCTCCCAAAGCGCTGGGATTACAGGCATGAGCCACCGTGCCCGACCAGAGCAGTGATTCTCAAAAGTATGTCTCTGGAGCAAGCACATCAGCATCACCTGCAAACTATTAGAAATGTACATTTTCAGGCTTCACCTCAGACCTCCAGGATCAGAAACTCTGAGCGTGGGGCCAGAAATCTGTGGTTTAAGTAACATTAGTTAAAGCAGTGAAGACAGATTTTATTCAGTAACTACTGACAGAAGAGGAAAGAGCTGAGCTTCATTCTGATTTGCACAGAGGTTACTGGGCATTTTAGAGGGAAAATGAGGGAGTAGGGAGGGGAAGCAAGCAGGGACTCAGTAGAGTCATGGAAGTGAAAAATTACAGAGGGTTTGTCGGTGTAAATGTGATTAGGCCAGCTGTGTCTGCTACCTGGCAATTACTGAAGTTAGATTTTTATCCTCCCAGGGGCTGGGAGACAGAGGCCCTACCCTACATTTCAAAGGACTGGCTTCTAGGCCCTTGAGAAACAGACACTCTGTAGTTTGTAGGAAATACATAAACATCTCAAAGGAACAGAGGAAGGATTTACAATTCTAAGCCCCTTTTTACTAAATGCCCTAAGAAAGGGAAGCAGGCCAGGTTTGGTGGCCCACGCCTGTAATCCCAGCACTTTGGGAGGCCCAGGCAGGTGGATCACCTGAGGTCAGGAGTTGGAGACCAGCCAGGCCAACATGGTGAAACCCCTTCTCTATTAAAAATACAAAAACGTTAGCTGGGCATGGTGGCACAAACTTGTAATCCCAGCTACTGGGCAGGCTGAAGCAGGTGAATTGCTTGAACCCAGGAGGTGGAGGTTGCAGTGAGCTGAGATTGTACCACTGTACTCCAGCCTGGGTGACGGAGAGAGACTCCATCTCAAAAAATAAATAAAAATAAAAATAAAAACAAATAAATAAATAAATAAAATAAAGAGAAGCTGAGGCCTATCCTCAGGTGTGGACTAGAACAAACTGAAAGTTTTTCCTGACAGGGAATTCAAAAGTGAGCTAGGGCTGGGTACAGTGGCTCATGCCTGTTAATCCCACGCTTTGGGAGGCTGAGGCGGGCAGTTCACTCGAGGTCAGAGTTCGAGATCAGCCTGGCCAACATGGCGAAACCCCATCTCTACTCAAAACACAAAAATTAGCCGGGCCTGGTGGCGCACGCCTGTAATCCCAGCTACTTGGGAGGCTGAGGCACGAGAATCACTTGAGCCTGGGAGGTGGAGGTTGCAGTGAGCTGAGATTGTGCCTCTGCACTGCAGCCTGCTCAGTAGAGTGAGACTCCGTCTCAAAAAACAAAGCAAAAAGTGAGCTGGGTCTTCTCAGGGATTCAATCTTAGACTGTCAGAAACCATGCTAATGTTTGGTGAAGTCTCAGTGCAGGGGTTTGAATTGAGTGTACCTGCTGAGTTTTTGCAGGTCTTACTTAATAGCCCTTTAGGTGAACTCTTGAGTCTGAGAATCACTGCTTTTCTAGAACATACTCTTAGCCCCATGTCCAGACTGGTTAAGCAAAGAGGTACATCAGTAAATTGGTTGCCATTTTTTATATGCCTGTAATTTCTTTTATTCCAATCCAGGTGGAAATGGACCTGGTGGCTGATAATGGTGTGACCCCTCCTTTCCTAAATAGGCTTTTTTTTTTAGATGAAGTCTCGTTCTGTCGCCAGGCTGGAGTGCAGTGGCGCGATCTTGGCTCACTGCAACCTCCGCCTTCTGGGTTCAAGTGATTCTCCTGCCTCATCTTCCCTAGTAGCTGGGACTACAGGCATGTGGCACCACACCCAGCTAATTTTTGTATTTTTAGTAGAGACGGAGTTTCACCACGTTGGCCAGGATGGCCTCAGTCTCTTGGCCTCCCAGAATGCTGGGATTACAGGCGTGAGCCACTGTGCCTGGCCTAATGGACTTTTTTGTCGCCCAAGCTGGAGTGCAGTGGTGGGATCTGGGCTCACTGCAACCTCCGCCTCTCAGGCTTAAGCAATTCTTGTGCCTCAGCCTCTCCAGTAGCTGGGATTACAGGTACACGCCACCATGCCTGGCTAATTTTTGTAGTTTTAGTAGAGATGGTGTTTCACCATGTTGGCCAAGCTGGTCTCTAACTGTTGGCCTCAAGTGATCTGCCCGCCTTTGCCTCCCAAAGTGCTGGCATCATAGGCGTGAGCTACCGTGCTGGCCCCTAAAAGGGCATTCTGACTGTGGTTATCTAATTATTTCTCTACTCTTGCATATTAGATCTATTGGTGGCAATTAAGTTTATCAGAGGTTGTGAGATCAAGAGCAAGAGCAGCCGTATTTAGATTGTCACCAAACTAGAGGAGGAAAGAATATGTCCTTGCCATACCATTGCTTCTGAATGCAGTAGTTGAATAAGACCAGCAGTTGTACATGGCTAATGTTAGGTGCTAGCATTTTGGGAATTGTAGGTATGGGGAAAATAGCATGTTTATAGGACAGCCAAGAGGAGGTTTATAGGTCAATATTTATTAGACTGTCTCTGCAGCACCCCTTTTCTACCACCTTATCTACCTTATCCTCATGGTTGCAGCAGGAGCCATCCTTTAGGGACGTTCCCAGAGAATTTGACTGAGCTGGAGGAGAAGACGTGAAAAATCCTGGCTGTACTCAGACACCTGGTTCATTTGTTCCTAAGGCCCACCTGTATTATCCCTGGGTTCTATGAGGCAACCCTATCTTTATAAATTCCCATTTTTGCTTAAACTTGTTCAAATTGTGTTTGTACTACTTAAACACAAGATTCCTACCATAAATAGTACAGGAGAAACTATACAGGACGGAAGTCATAGAATAGTATTTCAGAATGTGTGCTTTGGAGCCAAGAACTGGTTTCCCATACCAGTTCAACTTGTTATTAGCTGTATAGTTTTAACAAGTTGCTTAGCCTCTTGTACCCTTCCTGTATCTGTGAAGTGGGGGCTCATTAATTTATTCAACAGATTTATTTAATACCTACTACATGCCAGGAATAAAGCTGGGCACTGGAAGAAAACAGTTTTTTTTTGTTGTTGTTTTTTGTTTTTTGTTTTTTTTTTGAGACGGAGTCTCACGCTGTTGCCCAGGCTGGAGTGCAGTGGCGCGATCTCGGCTCACTGCAAGCTCCGCCTCCCGGGTTCCCGCCATTCTCCTGCCTCAGCCTCCTGAGTAGCTGGGACTACAGGCGCCCGCCACCGCGCCCGGCTAATTTTTTTGTATTTTTAGTAGAGACGGGGTTTCACTGTGGTCTCGATCTCCTGACCTTGTGATCCGCCCGCCTCGGCCTCCCAAAGTGCTGGGATTACAGGCTTGAGCCACCGCGCCCGGCCAAGGAAGAAAACAGTTTTAAAGACAGTCAAGGAGCACAGAAAGGTGATAACTAATGATCACTTAGGAGCTTGTGAAAATTAAATGACATTGTAGAGCACTAGCATAATAACTGGCACAATAAGCACCTAATAAATGTTAACTCTTATGAAGGGTGGGGAGAAGCATAAAGAGGTTATATGGAGAGTTCACATCAAACTCAATCTTATGTTACCATTCCACTGAAGTAGGAACTAGCTGTTCAGTTTCCGAAAGAGGTCCACTTAGGTTTCCCTATTGCCCAAATCCTTGGGGCCTCTTTGAGAGGCTATGAGGTCATAGAGTTATAGAAAATAATTCATCAGAAGGTCTAATGAGGTTGCCAAATTGCTTGTGTTACTTGAATCAGCAACTGGCTGATAGTAGGGAAGTCATTTATTTGATTAGTAAACAATGACAGTGGTTCTCAACCCAAGTCACTTATCAGTGTCACCTGGGAAGCTTTTTAAGATGATGGTGATTCTAGAGATGGGGCCCAGACACTAAATTTAAAAATTTTATTTTTAATTGTAAAATACACATAAAATTTACCATCATAACCATTTTTAAGTATATGGTTCAGTAATATTAAGTATATTCATATTGTTGTGCAACTAAAACATTTTTAAAAATAGTTCCCAAGGTGATTCTAATATGCAGTCAGGGTTGAGAACCACTGAGCTTGAATGGAGAATGTTTATAAATACTGGTTAAATTCCTAAGCCTACTTCCTCATTTGTAACATGCATGTGAGCTAGTCCTTTCCAATTCCAAAATCTTATGATAGTCTTTTCTCCACCTAGCCCAAGGTCTTGCTCCTATCTAGACCATCATTTATGCTATACTTCACTCCTGTCTTGAGCTCCTGTTACAATATCCATCTTCTCCCTACTCCCCAACTACTTCACCTCTTTCTAAACTCTAGTCACAGATGTAATTCTGTTATGTCATTCTGTGTGTGTGTGACGGAGTCTCACTCTGTTGCCAGGCTGGAGTGCAGTGGTGCGATCTTGGTTCACTGCAACCTCCACCTCCCGGGTTCAAGCGATTCTCCTGCCTCAGCCTCCTGAGTAGCTGGGACTGCAGGCGTGTGCCACCATGTCTGGCTAATTTTTGTATTTTTAGCAGAGACAGGGTTTCACCATGTTGGCCAGGATGGTCTCGATCTCTTGACCTTGTGATCCGCCCACCTCAGGTCCGAAAAGTGCTGGGATTACAGGTGTGAGCCACTGCGCCTGGCCTATTATCTCACTCTTACCAAGTGGTGCTCATTAATGATGGCATATTTTAAAAGGGTGTATGCTGGTCTTATTCCCTGACTTAAACACTCTCACCTCTACACCTCACTTTATTATATCATCTTGCCCCTTTTGGGCCAACACCCAATTTGTCCCACCAACAGACTTATGTTGACCCACGGAACGAGTTCAGTTTTTTTGTCACCTCTGTTTTGTCCTCATTTAAAATAATGATCTGTAAGGTCCCTTGTGTAAGTTATTTGAGCAAACCTACTATGTATCAGGCACAGTGATAAGCCCTTTATGTGCTTTTTCATTCAACCTCAAAACAACCTCACTGAGGGAATTATCCTTTTTACAGGTAAGGAAATTGAAGCTAAAAAGTTAAGCAATTTTCCCAAGTCCATAAGATAGAATACAACTACAGGTCTGCTTGACTCCAAAAGGTATCTGTATTAACTATAATCAGAATCAGGGCCCATTTCCAAACCAGTTTAATTTCCCAAGTGCAAGTTTACTATGAAAGTCACCAGTGATATGTAACAATAAGTGCAATTAGTAAATTAGAGACAGTGTTGGTTGCCTTAACACGTCTCATTTAATACTCATAACCACTTCATTTTACAAGTGAGGAAATATAAGTTTGAGAGGTCTGTGAATTAAAAAAAAAAAACACATGCTTATTCCACATGTACCTTGTTGCCTCCCTTTAGGGATCACCTAATATAGAATGACTCACAGCCATTGGGTCAGCAAATCAAGATAACATATATTTAAAAACACTTTTAAAATACTCATCTAATCTTGAATATTTCTGATAGGCCTATTACTCTTCATCCAGGGTTGTTTGCATAAGCATATGTATGTCCTTCTCCCTAAGTTACCAGATGAGCAAGTGATCTGACCCAGTCTGAGTTTCTCAAGTCAGAGTGACGAATGATAAGTGTGGAAGGGAGATTTCCAAATATGTGTTGTTCTAAAGATGGACCATACACATTATCAACATGAAAGGAAATACTCCTTAATAAGTTTGTGCATAGGGAACACTTTGAATCCTTGCTTGGGCCATAAAAACCTCCTTCTGAAACTATGAAATAAGCACTGGATACAACTTCATGAAAGACATTGTAAAAAGTGTTCATACGGGCTGGGGGCAGTGGCTCATGCCTGTAATCCCAGCACTTTGGAAGGCCGAGATGGGAGGATTGCTTGAGCCTAGGAGATCAAGACCAGCCTGGGCAACATGCTGAAAACCCATCTCTACGAAAAATACAAAAATTAGCCGGGTGTGGTGGCGCGTGCCTGTGCTCCCAGCTACTTGGGGAACTGAGGTGGGAGGATCATTTGAACCCAGGATGTTGAGGCTGCAGTGAGCCATAATTGTGCCACTGCACTCTAGCCTGGGTGACAGAATGAGACTTTGTCTCAAAAAAAAAAAAAAAAAAAAAAAAGACCAGTGGGCCGGGCAAGGTGGCTCACGCCTGTAATCCCAGCACTTTGGAAGGCCAAGGCAGGTAGATCACGAGGTCAGGAGTTCAAGACCAGCCTGGCCAATATGGTGACATCCCATCTCTACTAAAAATACAAAAATTAGTCGGGCATGGTGGTGGCGCACGCCTGTAGTCCTAGCTACTTGGGAGGCTGAGGCAGAAGAATCGCTGGAATCCGGGAGGTAGAGGATGCAGTAAGCTGAGACTGCACCATTGCACTCCAGCCTGGGCGACAGAGAGATTCCGTCTAAAAAAAAAAAAAAAAAGTGTGTACATACAAATCCTATTAGATAAGGGCCTACTCTAAATGTATCTGAATTATTATGCATGTAGTACACCTGAGAATCAGTGTGGCCTAGGGTTTTTCCCATGAGCTGTGCAGACAGACAGACCTGGGTTTGGATCCAGGCTTCACCACTGACTAAGTATGTGGCCCTAGCAAATTCTTTAATCTCTCTGATCCTCAAATTTGCATTGTAAGTGGAAATAGTAACAGACCTATCTTATAGGATTTTGTGTGAATTAAAAATATCGCAGGTAAAAGCCTAGCTAACACAGTATGTGTTCAGTAAATAAGAGCGACTGTTACAATTATGGCTCAAGTACAAGTGTGAAAATGAAGTCCAACTCAATTTGTTGGAACTGTAAATCAAGAGGTAACACGCAGCTTGGTTAGTTTTTTTAGGCCAGCATAGTTTACAGGACTAAATGTTCTAAATCTGCTAAATTACATTTGGTAAATGAAGAACCAGTTTTAGCCAGATGATTGCAGTGACTATGGCAGCATTTTAATAAGATAACATACTCATTTTAACACAGCCTTTATTTTCTGTTTCAAAACAGAATTTCCAGGAAACAAAACAAAATACTTACAATGGCTGGGTACAAATGAAATAAAAATCACAGTTTCAAAGAACCAAAATCAGACAGTTGCTGAAAGGCAGATCACTTGGTTTACCCAAAAAAAAGGTTAATGTCAAAAAGGATTAAAATTAAGTTTAACAACATTCTATATAATGCTACATTCCCCAATTAAGAAAGGAGAGTTCACATATACAACTAAATGTTAAGTGTGGAGAAGAGGGTGAAATTCTGCATACTTCATAGTAAATTATGCTGAAAGTTTATTAATTGCATAAACTTCCTGAGTGGCTCCCATGCTGCACTAGGTCTACATGCTTAATATATGAAACAAATTATAGCTTTAGGTGATTGAGCATGACAGACCTTGAACAACTGCACTTTCCAGTTAGTCACTATATCTGCTGAGGGTATGTTCTGGACCACAAACCTCAATCTCAAATCTTGAGTTATAGTGGAAAAGAAATTCAACTTAAAAAAAAAACTAGAGGATGACAAGCACGCATTTAGGAGTTTAGTTTACAATGGCACATTTTTTTCTCAGAACCCAGTTTCTCTCTTCCCTTCTTGCTTGACTTTTAGCCTTGTTTGAATTTTTTTAATTAAAACCTTCCAGAATAGGAGCTGTTGGTTTGTACACTTGTCTAGCTATCTTAGTTGAAAATAACTTTAGTGTAACCTAGTTACTATCCCAGGCTCCTTCATATATTGGCTGTCAGGGTTCCTGACCAATGTTTGTGTTCATCTTTCACATACAAAGACTATTTCCAGGGTGACCTGAAGGCATTTGGCTCCATAAAAATTTCATACTAATTTCAATTCAAAGGATTTTATCAAGTTTGAGTGTTACTATCTTACAATCTGCATTTTAAAAAATTTCAATCTTAGAAATTATACCTATCAAATCAAAGGCCTTTTCTACACACCACCCCCCTTTTCTGATTCCTCTTCTAAACAAAGGGAGGGGTGGAACAAGTCCTTGATAAACTACAGATTCCAAAAACAATCTATTCTAGAAAATGGCCTGCATACTACCTCAAATAGTTCAAGTTTTTCTGACCCAAACAAGATAAAATAACTGAATCCCAAAATGATGGCAAATATACCTCAGGAATGTACTTATGCATAATGACTGAAATACAGTATTTACCAATATTAAATATGCTGTAGTGTTACACAGTAAACATGTGAAACAAGGAACATCTGGTTACAAACATTTGCTGAGTTTTCAAGGAAAAAAAAAAGGAATGCATCATTTTCACTCAGAAAAGACAGCAAAGAAGGAAGTCAATGCTTCCATAAACTTTAGAGATTGGATAAAGTTATATAAAACCCTTACTATCAACTACATTTCAACTAAATGCATTTGGCCGTTTTAAGGTAACCAAATATCACTGCAAATACCTAGCACTGTGCTAATATATGTTGAATGATAGGCCATTGCTGAAGGATTTGTCAAATATTTCACTGTGGTAGTTAAAGCAATTTCAACCCATTGCCCTTTAGGCACACAGACGAGAAATGCATCTCTAATAAAAAATGCAAAGTTATAGGCACTGGATTGTCTAATTCAGGTACTTTCTTACCATTTGTTTATTTTATAACTAACTCCTACACCTAAGTCCTATATTGCCACCAATTTCAATTATTATTCTGCTCTCCACCCCCAAATCCCCAAAGCATATTTCACAGAAGCACATGGCTGTCCACTTAAACACAGATTGGTGGCAGAGTGATGATCCCTCTCATCTCAAACTGTTGGCTAGCACTGGGAAAAAGAGGCAGACCAGATTTATAATCTGAAAGAATACTGAGAATCAAGGCAAAAAAGCAAGTTTCACAGGCAGTGTTTACTTGTGCACCCAAAACAGCACTGAAAACGAGGTAGTTAAACAAAATTAATTGGACTAGAATTAAATCTGGGGTTCTAAAATGATACATCCCATCAAACTGTACATAACACTCCACGCTCAATCAAAAAATCACAGCAGAAAAGTGCCTTTTAAACTTTCACAGATAATTTTGCAGTCAAACCATTAGAATTCATGCTTGATATAAAACTGGCAAGGAAGGGATGAAAAACAGAATGAATATTTGTTATATTACAGCAAATTACCTTAAATAGTGATTCAAGACTGCTACAAATATACATAGGGTTATTTTCATTAGATTTACACCAATACTGGTTTCATATTCTTATGATGTTACACCCAACTTCACAGACATAGCAGCAGGTACTTCATGATGAAATGCTCACATTGCCACATATGGAGATACAGTACTATTCATCAGACTTGCACTTTGAGAAGTAAACATGGTGGCTGGACATACAGACTATCCTCTGAATAAACTTTACAAGCAGGATGGTTAAGTACAACCATTTTCTCCTCTACAAGAAGGAAAATGAAAAGGAAAGGTTTGTATGTTTTTTGGAAAGGAAGGCCCTTTTTATATAGTAGGCTCTTTGTTAAGAAGGGAATTTCTGAGCTTTATCTCAAGTTAATTATTTCTGGGGCAGAAAAGTATCTCAGACAAGGATGAAAATAGCACTATTACATGATTTAGCAAAATTATGACATAATGCAAAACCCCTGGATAGAAAACTAGCCAGTATTTACAGTCAAAGTGACTATAATCTGAACCAAACATGTAAGTCATGGGAAAAAATAATTTTAATAAAACCCCACAGTGATGAGAATAACATTGTTTTCTCCACTTCTGCACAAGCTCACTTTTTTTTCTGTATTTTTAAATGTACACGTTATACATAACATATATGATAACCCAGTTACTGCAGTCAGCATGGAGACAGCAGTACACTATTCACCATCTTCAAACTTTGGAAGACTACTTTTCTTTCCAGCAAAAACCTGAAAAGATTGTAAATATTACAAGGCACTGCAAGAGTCTGCAGGCAAACAAGAATGATGAATTATATGTGGAATACAGGTGGTGGCCAAAGGCAGAACATATGATGTAGAGCAGTCATTAATTCATGTAATTGTACATGTCAGCCATGGAGCTTTTTTCATCCTGGGGTACACTGTTTAAAATGATTGTGACTAGAGAAGAAGGGGTCCTAAAATCTGCAGTATTTTCACTTTATAGGTGGTATGTCTCAGTGTAATTACACAAAGCCAACTTTTTATAATGAAACACAAGCAGTTTTAAAGAATTAGGGATTTTAGGAGCACTGTTTTTATACATATGGAAAACAGTGCAATGCAAGCATTTGCATTACACAAATGTCCTAAAATCACTTCAAATTGCAAACCAATACTGTACAAGAAATTTGAAGAATCTGTACTTAACATTTGGAAAGACTCATACAAAACAGAGCATGTTCTATGAAAAGAAACAGTGGATCTTATCAACAGCAATTCTCAAAATGCTGCCCTAGATGCCTCAAATTATAGTGACAGAATCTTCTTGATAATGGATGTGATCCTCAGGTAAGCAACATAAGACACTTTTTTTTTTTTTTTTGGAAAAGAGGTACTGAATGTCACAAAGTAGACTGTGCAAAAAAAAAAAAAAAAAAAAGTACACCCATTAAGTTTTCCTCATTACCTGGCAAGCCCATGGGGTACAATTTTTAGAAGAATACGGAGGAAAATCTGTTAACAGTAATGTTGGGTAACAATTTGGAATGTTTACTAGTAGACAGAACTCCTAATTAGGTAAATGTGTATTTAGAAACGACCTCGAAGTCTTCAGAGTGGAAGGTAAGTAATTTGAACATGAATACTTAGTTGGTAAATACCATTTTAAGAATTCTATTTGGGTTTCACAGACTGAGCATTAGGTAACCCTGTGACTAGCCTTTAACATTATTATAGTTAACCTTCTTAAAAACCAAAGGTGTACATTTTGACATTGCCTCCCCTCCTCCTAAAACTGGATAAAACCCAGTAAAGTGCAACTTGACAGTGATCTCTCTCAGATTCTAAAGAGGCTGCCAAACTCATTTAAGATCTAAAATCATCTAAGATACTATAGATACTAAAAAGAAATTCTAACATCTAAAAATGGTAATTAAAAAAAGAGCTAAGGACAACTTAAATAGTATCCTTCTAGGGTCTACTATCTCACTGCAGGACAGTGTATATCCCACATCTCTGAGAACCCTGTAAAGCCAGTGTTTCATATATAAGTCTCAAAACCTACTGTGTCAAGTAAATTTCACTTCAGAAGAATGGACTGAGGTGTAGCTTTAATCCCCCTTGTTAGGAATACAAGGATTCCCCCCAAATGAGATTCATATCAGCTGCAATATATGCTTTGCAAAAGAATGCAAGCCAAACCAATACCTCTCAGATGTTCAAAACCAATGTGTAGTATGCATGTGAGAAACAAGGAGACAGCTGCTTTGAATTATTACTGAAATCCTAAAACAACAGCAGTATCTGCAGAATCAAGGAACTGTTACAGTTCTGTTTTTTTCCTTTCCCTCTGTCTCATCCAAAACAAGGCTTCATCCTACTGCTGTGATGACGGGAAATCAAATTTAAAAAGGGCTCATGTTCTGTATTGGTTGACAAAATTGTAATTTTTTGGGGGGCCAAGGAGGGCGGATCACAAGGTTAGGAGTTCGAGACCAGTCTGGCCAACATAGTGAAACCTCATCTCTACTGAAAATACAAAAATTAGCCAGGCATGGTGGCTGGCGCCTGTAGTCTCAGCTACTCAGGAGGCTGAGGCAGGAGAATCACTTGAACCCAGGAGGCAGAGGTTGCAGCAGTGAGCCGAGATCACACCACTGCACTCCAGCCTGGGCGACAGAGAGAGTCCATTTCAAAAAAAAAAAAAAAAAAAAAGCCGGGCGCGGTGGCTCACGCCTGTAATCCCAGCACTTTGGGAGGCCGAGGCGGGCGGATCACAAGGTCAGGAGATCGAGACCACAGTGAAACCCCGTCTCTACTAAAAATACAAAAAATTAGCCGGGCGCGGTTGTGGGCGCCTGTAGTCCCAGCTACTCGGGAGGCTGAGGCAGGAGAATGGCGTGAACCCGGGAGGCGGAGCTTGCAGTGAGCCGAGATCGCGCCACTGCACTCCAGCCTGGGCGACAGAGCGAGACTCCGTCTCAAAAAAAAAAAAAAAAAAAAGTTACTCTAATTTTATATACCAAAATGTTTCCTGCAGCAAGTTACCCTGCCTTCTGTGAAAGGTAAACCTAAGACAAACATGTGAAGATCCCATAAGACTCTGGCTGATGGAGGGTCTCAGTTCATCCACATTTGGGAAGAATCAATCTAAATAATTTTTAAACATTTTTAAAGAAAAGTATCCAGCTGCAGATAGCAGCAGTAAAAAAAAAAGGTGGGGCTGGGGAGCTTCTCAACAATTCATGGAAAGTGTCCTGGAAATGGTAATGCTCAAGCTGAGCTTATTAAAGCATTCTGAACAGTATTTTTAAAAAATCAAGTATCAAAGAGGATAGAATTTGAAGTGAAAAAACATTTCTGTGTGCAGTGTTCTATGTGCAAACTGCACATTTCTACAGAATGATGAGCTGTATCAAATACCACACTGGAACAAAAAATATATAGTCTAAAGTAAACTCAAATGAGGGAAAATATGACAGAACCCAAGAAGAAGAAACTTTAATATCTTAGGTGTCCTGAAAATAATTCTGAAAAAACCTCCCTTATCATAATCTACTCTGATTCATTTAGGACCAGGAGGGATTGTGGCAGGATTCTGCACTGATGAAGTTGGAAATGCCTGCATATTCCCTGGCTGGAATGGTCCCCCCGATTGGGTGGGAATTACTACAGACTGTTGTGTTGTTCCTGAAATTCCTACCCACTGTACTGGATACCCCGCCCCACCCACAGCATTATACTGACAAACATGAGGCATTCCATATGATGATAATGGCCCAGGAAATGAAGGGAGTGAGAGTCCTTGTGGCAAGGAAGTTGGGACAGCTCCACGGATTTGGGACAGAGAAGAAATCCATGTTGATGTGTAGCCCATAGTAGATGGAGTGTTCTAACAAAAACAAAAATAAAAACAAAAGATCAGTTTATTTGGTATATGCTTTTATCAGTCTATATTCCTTCCTATTCTTTTTTTTTCTATTGCTGCTGCACAAATTAATATTCCTTCCTAGTCTTTTTGGCATACTATTCCTATTATTACTATCAGGGACTACCATTTTTGGAGTACCTTTCCGTGTGCTAACCATAATTATGTACCTTAATTAATGCCATCTTCCCTGCCTTACATTTTTATAGTTATTTCCATGCATATGTACATAGAAAGATATTTGACATGATGTTTATCTGAAGTTAATGAAAATTATTTCTGGGTGGTGGGATTTGAAGGTGATATTTTAAAATTTGTACTTTTCTGCACTGATTAAATTATATAATGAACATTATTAGTTTACAGATAACCTGATTTTTTAAAGAAGACAAATTGGAGAGGTTATACATTTTCTCTTGGATATTTCAAAGGCATCTCAGAAACAAATGCGTGGAAATCAAATGTGTGATCTTTCCCTACCAAAGCACACTGCTCACATTCCCCATCTCGGTGATTGGTACACTAGCATAGTATCTAGTTATGTGAGCCAGAAACCTAGCCTTCATACCTCCCCTTCACCATACATCCATTCCATCACCAAATCTTGTCCATTTAATCTCTTAAGCATTTTTTGGAATCTGTTCACTTCTTTTCAACTCAACTTTTCCCATTTTCCAGACCAGTTAAGACTAACTCTTAACTGGTCTGCCAACATCTACCCTTACCTCCAATAAATAATCCTTTTCTCTTGCTTGAGTCAGAGTCATTTTTTCAAAAAACAAGTCTGATCATGTCAACCCTAGGGCTTAAATGGCTATTCATCTTTCTTAAAATACAGACAGCTGGGCGCGGTGGCTCACGCCTGTAATCCCAGCACTTTGGGAGGCCAAGGCGGGTGGATCACCTGAGGTCAGGAGTTCGAGACCAGCCTGGCCAACATGATGAAACCCTGTCTCTACTAAAAACTCAAAAATTAGCCGGGTATGGTGGTGAGCGCCTGTAATCCCAGCTACTCAGGAGGCTGAGGCAGGAGAATTGTTGAACCTGGGAGGCGTAGGTTGCAGTGAGTGGAGATCGCGCCATTGCACTCCAGCCTGGGCAACAAGAGTGAAACTCCATCTCAAAAAAATAAAAACAAACAAACAAACTAACAAAAAATACAAAGTTCCTTATCATTACACTTTTAAGACTCCATCTACCTTAGATCCATTGTGCACTAACTCCTCTTTGCTAACTAACTTCACTTCAGCCAAACTGGCCTACTTTCAATCCCTTCATGCTCCTTTCCTCATACAGGGCTTTTGCATATGTGATCCTTTCCAAATGGAATCATTATTCCCTCCTCTTTTCACCTAGTTAACACCTATTCATCCTTCAGATCTCTGCTTAATCATCACTTGCTCAGTGAAGCTTTCCTTGACTTTCCTTTAAGAGGTCAAATTTCCCTTATTGTAGCCTATATCTTTCTTTTGTAGTTCTTATTACAGTTGCAATTTTATATTTGTATATGCAATTCTGTTATGTCTAACTGTCTTAGCAGAGCATAAATTCCATGAGGGTAGGGATCACACTTGTTTTTACTCACCAAACCCACGTCTAGCGGAGGGCTTGGTACGTAACTGTTAAGCAAACAAGTATTTCTAAGTAAGGATACAGAGCAGTAAAATGTCAGAGCATTAGTGAGATGGGCTTGCCACACAAAAGATATAACCAACTGAACCTACAAATATAAAAACAGTTACTATATATAGGGTACCTACTATGTAGCACCTATAAAGGTACAGCTTCATAGGTGTTATCTCATTTAATCCTCATACCAATCCTGTAAGGCAGGTATTCTGTTTGAAAGACATGAAAACTGAGGCAGAGATAGATCAAATGACTTTTCTAAAGTCACACAACTAGTAAGTGACTGAGCTGACATTAGAACCCAAGTCTGTTAAATGACCTTCACTACTTTTATTCACACACCATTTTCTACTCACCCTTCCTCCAAACATCCTCCATTATACTCCAGTAAACAGCCCTCCAACTAGTCAACAAAAGCCTCCATTCACACAGTACTCAGAGGTTCTCTCACTGGCAGTACAAATGCATTTATGTCTTGAAATTTGCCTCTAAAGGCCTCCAATTTTCACAATGGTGATGCTATCTGTGTATAAATTGGTGCCACAAGTAAGATAAATATACAGAGCTCCCAAGGAGATATACTGCTCACTAATTTGGGAAATCGAGGATTTTGAAAATTTCTATTCAATATTAACAATAAATGCATTATTCCTTTAACAAACTATATGACGATATATGTATAAAAATACATGTACACAAATATAACACACAGAGATAAATCTCTTTCAATTAAAGGGGTTAAAATTCTAAGCCCTGATTCCATTTTAATAGGTTTACTCATTTTGAAAAAAAAAAGTCACTTACTTTAAAAATACAAAAACACAGAAATGTACGAGGTAAAATAAGGCCTAAATTCCACCATCCAGCATATTTTTCATGGCTTTTCATATTTATGCATATCTAATGTATATAATTTTGCATAAATTATATTATACTATGTATGCTGTTCTCTAAGCCTGACTTCTTCCTACTCCAGAATGCACTGTGGGCATCTTTCTTCATTTCATTGCATGTACACCTGACTAAGGGCACATGCAATAACTAGGCATCTTTTCTTTAAAACACCTCCTATAATATTCTAGCTTAAAGAACTTTAAAATTCTTTTTCATAATGAACAAATAACTTATCAGATCTAAGAATATTGATGTGAAACATAGGAAAACTTTTCCTTAAAACCCAAACTCTTCTTGGAACACTGTACTGAATTAACCTTCATTCCAGATGCTTTCTTCTTTGATCCTTGCTGGATTTTTTTTTTTTTTTTAAACAGAACAGTCTAAAACAAGGGTCAGCGAACCACAGCCTACCACGTCTTTTTGTAAATAAGGTTTTAGTGGAACAAAGTCATGCCCATTTGGTTATATATTCTCTATGGCTGCTTTTGCACTGTAACAGAGTTGAGTAGTTGTAATAGTATAGCTTGAAAAGCCTAAAATATTAACTAACTGGCTCCTTTCCCCCAAAAGTTTACTGACTCATGGTCTAAAATATAATTTGCTCAAAGACATAATGAATCTAAAAAACGATAAAAGTCTCTATGTTATCAAGTCATACCACCCTCTCATAGTGACTGTAACTATAGGCCTAAGTGCATCAATTTTTATGGTTTTAGTTCTTGTAAATAAAGTAAATCGGGTATAAACAACTTACTTCATATACTTTGTTCCAGTTTTCTGTCTCTAGTTTGTGTTGACTTTGTTTAAGTTGGTTTAAACTTGGCTTAATAAGAGAATTTCCTACTGCTTCCTTTGTCCAGTCATCCACCAGCTTGTGTAAGTCATCTGTGAACATCCCTTTTTTACTGGCTGGAGACTGTTGGCATGATGCTGCATTACTCTCCACACACAGTGGATCTATAAGGAAAAAAAAAAAAAAAAAAAACAGGGAAACCATGAAAAGGAATTAAAACTGATAATCAGATAGCTCTTTGGCCAACAATGCCGTTAACAGAACCACACATGGGGTGCAATTAGGGTGAACACACACTCTAGTTTACCTGAGACATCCTGGTTTAAAGCTGTTGTCCTGCAGTAATTGCTAACAGTACACCCTTTCACTCTCAAAAGTTTCTTCTTGGCTGGGCGCAGTGGCTCACGCCTGTAATCTCAACACTTTGGGAGGCTGAGGCAGGTGGATCACGAGGTCAGGAGTTCAAGACCAGCCTGGCCAACATGGTGAAACCTCATCTCTACTAAAAATACAAAAATTAGCCAGGCGTGGTAGTGGGCGCCTGTAATCCCAGCTATTCGGGAGGCTGAGGCAGAATAGCTTGAACCTGGGAGGCGGAGGTTGCAGTGAGCTGAGATCATGCCATTGCACTCCAGCCTGGGACAGAGTGAGACTCCGTCTTAAAAAAAAAAAAAAAAAAAAAAAAACCACACACACACAAAAACAAAAAGAAAGTTTCCTCTTGTTTGGACAGCAAATTATATGGTTACCTTAGGTATAAATCAAGTGTCGGCCGGGCGCGGTGGCTCAAGCCTGTAATCCCAGCACTTTGGGAGGCCGAGACGGGTGGATCACGAGGTCAGGAGATCGAGACCATCCTGGCTAACACGGTGAAACCCCGTCTCTACTAAAAAAAAAAATACAAAAAACTAGCCAGGCGAGGTGGCGGGCGCCTGTAGTCCCAGCTACTCGGGAGGCTGAGGCAGGAGAATGGCGTAAACCCGGGAGGCGGAGCTTGCAGTGAGCTGAGATCCGGCCACTGCACTCCAGCCTGGCCAACAGGGCGAGACTCCGTCTCAAAAAAAAAAAAAAAAAAAAAAAAATCAAGTGTAATAAATAGTACTCATAAAAATTAGTATAAACTCTAATCTTTTCATCAGCTCCCTCAGATAGGATACTTAGAAGAGTTAACAAAGAATCACAGAATGTTAAAAACAAAAAAAAAGGTCTAGTGCAAGCCACTTTTATAATGGGAAAACAAGGCCCAGAATAAGTAAATTGACATGCCCAAGTTCTTGCAACTAATTACCAGCAGAGACAGGCCTGGAACTCTAAAGCCTAGACAAAGACACTCTATCTTTTCAATATACCATACTGACTTTCAAGAAGCTTCAGAAAACTAGAATCTTATTTTATTTTTTACCGATATTTCTGTCTAGGATTTAAAAAGATGAATGTGTATCCAGAATAGCAGAAATGAAGGCACAGATGGTTTGATGAACCTCATGAGTTGTGGAGCATAAGATGTTCAAATAAATGAAATAAATCAATTATAGAGAATTCCATAAGTATACTTTCCTAATCTGAACATCACACTAAGTCTTTACATCATAATTGAGTACTATTACTCATGCTTACGATATCATTCTCATAGAAAATATTCAGAGACTTCCAATTCCTCTGACTGAATTATAAGCCAAAAACTTAACAGAGTGGGTCTAAAATTAATTTTAGGAAATACAGTTGTGAATTTAAGCATAATAACAGTTCCAGGGATTTAACAAGCATGTGAAGATGTCTTACACATTTGTTATGGTACTTCTTTTAATCACAAAAAAATACCAAAAAAAATTGCAAGAGGTAATGCAAGAAGCTTCCATATTAATACTTTTTGAAACTTATAACAGGCCTGTGATATACACAAGTATCACTCTGTTTTATAGACGGAGAAACTGGGACCCAGAAGATTAACAACTGGAGTTACATGCTGGGGCTAGAATCCAGATATCCTGACTGTCAGGTCAGTGGGCTTTACGTTGTACTCCATCATAAATGCCAACTGCCGAGGTGGGTGGATCACCTGAGGTCAGGGGTTCGAGACCAGGCTGGCCAACATGATGAAACCCCATCTCTACTAAAAATACAAAAATTAGCTGGGTGTGGGGGTACGCCTGTAATCCCAGCTACTCGGGAGGCTGAGGCAGGAGAATTGCTTGAACCCAGGAGGCGGAGGTTGCAGTGTGCCGAGATCACACCATTGTATTCCAGCCTGGGCAACAGAGCAAGACTCTGTCTCAAAAAATAATAATACAATAAAATAAATGTCAACTGATATAATAAAGTAGGAAATGGAAGAAGATATTTCTTAAAAAGGGAAACATGACAATCTCAATGATTGCATATGCATAGTCTGTGATTTTCTATGAACTCTGTGCTACTGAAAATTTAGATTCAAAGGTGATTTTTTGTTTGTTTGTTTTAGACAGAGTCTTGCTTTGTCACCCAAGCTGGAGTGCAGTGGCGCGATCCTGGCTCACTGCAACCTCTGCCTCCTGGGTTCAAGCGATTCTCACACCTCAGCCTCCCGAGTAGCTGGAATCAAGGCATGCGCTACCACGCCCGGCTAATTTTTGTATTTTTGGTAGAGATGGGTTTCACCATGTTGGCCAGGCTGGTCTCAATCCTCTGACCTCAAGTGATCTCCCTGCCTCTGCCTCCCAAAGTGCTGGGATTACAGGTGTGAGTCACTGCTCCCAGCCTTAAATATTAAAGGGAAACACAATAATGTTGTATAAGAAGAGTTTAATGAATTAATCAGAACATTCACATATACAAGAGTTTTATAACAACATTTACTAATGTGGGGCAACCATGATATATCAAAATGACATACCAACTTGTTGGAATCCCAATTTTTCTAGGACATAAAATCCTGAGACCCAAAAGTCAGTCTATAATAAAAGCATCATTTCTTCTTGTTATTCCTTTGCACACTCAACTAATTCTCTGCTTATTCCAGCGAGGGAGCAAAGAGCACAACAAAGTTGGGGAAGACTCTGGAGCTGAAGCTTTTATAGACTGTGTTCTCAACCTAGAAGAATGTCAGCAGGTGGGATTAAAAAGAGAAGATAGCCAGAAACAGGAACATATCAATGCCCACAGTTTTGCCTATCCATCTTCTCTTAGAAATATTTTTGCGCCCAATCCCTTCAGTTTCTAAAACATTTGTTGCAGAGAGATTAGGTCTAAATGTCATTAATTTAAGAAAATTTCTGGGGCTGGCACAGTGGCTCACGCCTGTAATCCAATCATTTTGGGAGGCCAAGGTGGGTGGATCACCTGAGGTCAGGAGTTTGAGAGCAGCTTGGCCAACATGGTGAAACCCTGTCTCTACCAAAAATACAAAATTAGGCGGCCACGGTAGTGGGTGCCTGTAATCCCAGCTACTCAGGAGGCTGAGGCAGGAGAATTGCTTGAACCTGGGTGGCGGAGGTTGCAGTGAGCTGAGATCATGCTATTGCACTCCAGCCTGGGACAGAGTGAGATTCCATCTCAAAAAAAAAAAAAAAAAAAAAAGAACATTTCTGGGTGGGAGGGAGAAAAAGAACATTTCTCCAGTAAGGGAAATACAATGTTAGGACTCTTCTTGTGTATAACTCTGGTCTAACAAGTTATCTTAAATACTCAATTGGCAGTAAGTTAAGGCTGCTGCACTAGTGGCACAATAGCCAACAAGTGGAGGAAAAAATAATTAACAAACTGAAACAAGTATTTAAATGAAACAGGGGCTAGGGCAACAACCACTGCACTCCAGCCTGGGCGACAAAGCGAGACTGTGTCTCTTAAGCAGGCAATAGAAAGAACAACTACACACACACACAAAGTTATCAAGAACAATGTGCCATATGAAAAGGAAAAAAATGCTATTTGAATGTTATTCAGTATCTAACTATGGTTTACATAAGGCAGGATCATTTATTTATTGATTTCATCTAAAAGTTATTCATATCATAATATAAAAGACCACTTAATTCAAAGCTCACAAGCCAGAAAGTACCCAATCAATGCATATTAAAATAAGTACTATGCAAACGTGGTTTATGATAGGTAGTAATAACATATTAACGTTAAACGTGCTCTTTAATATTCATTTCTTATTGATGAAAAGAATAAAACCAGAGTTCAGTCCTTGATGTTCTTTTTTGTTCTTTCCCCCAAGGTGATGCCTATATTCAGACAGTTTCAGTGATCACTCCACTGCATTATTTCTATCTCTTATCCTATCCCTTGATTTCTCTCTTCAATCACAATCTCACAACCAACTCCCAAATGTATTTTTCTACTTGGATGTTAATAAATTATTCAATTCAGGCCAGGCACAGTGACTCACACCTATAATCCTAGCACTTTAGGAGGCTGACACAGGAGGATTGCTTGAGGCCAGGAGTTCAAGACCAGCCTGGGCAACATAGGAGGATCTCATCTCAAAAAAAACTTGCTGGGCATGGTGGCACACACCAGTAGTCCCAGCTACTTGGGAGGTTAAGGTGGGAGGCTTGATTGAGCCCAAGAGTGCAGGGTTACAGTGACCTATGATCACGCTACTACATTCCAACCTGGGTGACAGTGAGACCCTGTCTCAAAAAAAAATTAAATTAAAAAATAAATAAATAATTCAAGTCAATACACCTGGGGTCAAACCTATCACAATCCTGACATGACAATTGGCTTAAATGTCATACTTCTGTTAAAGATACTGAATTTTTTTCCAAACCACTCAAACTCATATCCTTTGGATCTCCCCACCAATACACACATATCCAGTCCATCGCTACGTCATGAAATACCTCCTATACAATGTCTTTTGTCCACTTTCATTTCTACCATTCTATAAGCTCTTAATTATCTCATGCATAGACTACTATGATTGCAATGATCTAAATGGACTCACTCCTTGGCTCTAGCCAATATATTCTTCAAACTACCACCAGATTAATATGAATGAAGGCTGGGCACGGTGACTCACGCCTGTAATCCCAGCACTTTGGGAGGCCGAGGTGGGGGGATCACATGAGGTCAGGAGTTCGATACCAGCCTGACCAACATGGTTAAACCCTGTCTCTACTAAAAATACAAAAATTAGCTGGGCATGGTGGCACGCACCTGTAATCCCAGCTACTTGGGAGGCTGAGGCAGGAGAATCACTTGAACCTATGAGGTGGAGGTTGCAGTGAGCCAAGATCGCACCACTGCACTCCAGCCTGGGCAACAGAGCAAGACCATGTCTCAAAACAGTAAATAAGTAAAAAATAATATGAGTGAAATGCTGTTTTCAGCTAAAATGCTGCTTAAAAAAAAAAAAAAAAAAGCTTCCACAGTTCTTTACTGCTAACACCACCAGGATTCCCACTTGTTTAGGTGGCAAAGACCTGGGAAATCATGGTTGTCCTTGCAGAACAAGTACATTATTTTATTTATTATCCTTAAACTAACATGTATCACTTATTAAGCTTAAATATATAATTGTTTTAGATCAGATTATCTTACACTAAACACTAACATAAACATGCTGTAGCAGCTGCCAAATTTTTTTTTTTTTTGAGACAGAGTCTTGCTCTGTCACCCAGGCTGGGGTGCAGTGGTGCGATCTCTGCTCACTGCAAGCTCCGCCTCCCGGGTTCTCGCCATTCTCCTGCCTCAGCCTCCCGAGTAGCTGGGACTACAGGCGCTTGCCACCACGCCTGGCTAATTTTTTGTATTTTTGGTAGAGATGGGGTTTCACTGTGTTAGCCAGGATGGTCCCGATATCCTGACCTCATGATCCACCCTCCTCGGCCTCCCAAAGTGCTGGAATTATAGGTGTGAGCCACCGCGCCCGGCCCAAATTTTTTTAAGTATAGAAGGAAAACTTTCTACTGTAAATCCTCCATTTCACCCAACTATTTGAAAGTTATATGTCTTTCTCGCAAATCTTGCATTTTTACCATTTACATGCCTTAATATCATGAAATTGTATCTACTGACAATACTCTTTCCACTTCCCTTAATTTCAATTCTGCCCATTTATCCTTCTTTTTTTTTTTCTTCTTTTTTTTGGCGAGATGGAGTTTTGCTCTTGTTGCCCAGCCTAGAGTGCAATGGCACAATCTCGGCTCACTGCAACCTCTGCCTCCCAGGTTCAGGCAATTCTCCTGCCTCAGCCTCCCGAGTAGCTGGGATTGCAAGTGTGCACCACAACACCCGGCTATTTTTTGCATTTTTATGAGAGATGGGGTATCACCATGTTGGTCGGGCTGGTCTCAAACTCCTGACCTCAGGTGATCCACCCGCCCCAGCTTCCCAAAGTGCTGGGATTACAGGCCTGAGCCACCGCACCTGGCCAGCCCATTTATCCTTTGAGACCAACTCAAATCTCATCTTCTGCATGAAGTATTCTCAGACCACTATCATCATTCATTCGCCTCAACCCACTACAGGTACAATTTATGGTTTTGGGAAGCAATGCAGTATAATAGTTAAGAGCCAAGGCTTTGAAGTCAGACAGATTTGGATTCTCTCACCTATTAACTGAGACCCAAAAGAAGTTACTTAACCTCACTAACCTCAGTCTCTTCACCTAAAAAAGACAAACATTAATATTTATCTACCTTACAGAGATGTTCTGAGGATTAAGATAATATATGTAATATATACTTTTTTTTTTTTTTTTTGAGATGGAGTCTGGCTCTGTCGCCCAGGCTGGAGTGCAGTGGTGTGACCTCGGCTCACTGCAAGCTCCACCTCCCGGGTTCACGCCATTCTCCTGCCTCAGCCTCACAAGTAGCTGGGACTACAGGTGCCCGCCACCACGCCTGGCTAATTTTTTTATTTTTAGTAGAGACGGAGTTTCACTGTGTTAGCCAGGATGGTCTCCATCTCCTGACCTCGTGATCCACCCGCCTTGGCCTCCCAAAGTGCTAGTATTACAGGTGTGCACCACCACGTCTGGCCCAATATATACGTTTTTAGACAGGGTCTGGCTCTGTCACACTCCTGGACTCAAGCAGTCCTCCCACCTCAGCCTCTTGAGTAGCTGTGATTACAGGCGTGTGCCACCATGCCCAACTAATTTTTGTATTTTTTGTAGAGATGGGATTTCGACATATTGCCCAGGCTGGTCTCAAACTCCTGAGCTCAAGTGATCTGCCTGCCTTGGCTTCCCAAAGTGCTGGGAGTACAGGCATGAGCCACATGCCCAGCCTAATACATGCAATATTTTTATTATGTCTTGGGATCTCCCAGACCACCCACACATTCCGTGATTCACCAGGTCTCCAGGGACTCAGATTCATAGCTAAGGTTTATTACAGTGAAAGATACACATTATGGTCAGCAAAGGGAAAAGACAGGAGTCTAGAGAAATTCATGATCAGACTTCCATATGTTCTCTCCCTATCCTTTCTACAGCAACCAAAAAAATACAGCAACAGGTGTACACATTTCTACCCAGGAAAGCCCATTAGAGACTTAGTGACCACAGTTTTCACTGGGGCCTGGTCTCAGAGGCACATACCAAAATTCCAGACTCTGAGGAGGAAAACATGTGTTCAGCATAAATCACATTATTTGTACCAACAAACCAGGCAAAGTGAACTACTTACCGGTTAGGGAACAGAGGGAAACCAAGTTTCCACATACCAGCCAAGGGCCAATCTTGCCGGCAGGCCTCTCTAAAGATAGCACTCTCATGTCTGTTATGTTGGCTCTATTCTGTACAGTTTACCATAATGCTCATATTATAAGTTAACTACACAAATACATTGTAGATACCATTACATTGCAATACCATAATTAGTCAGGCATGTTGGCATGCACCTGTAGTCCCAGCTACTCGGGAGCTGAGGCAAGAGAATCACTCGAACCTGGGAGGCAGAAGTTGCAGTGGGCCGAGACCACACCACTGCACCCCAGCCTAGGTGACAGAGTGAGACTCTGTCTAAAAAAAAATAATAAATAAACATTGCAAAACCATGTATCAACTCATGTTTCCAACAAAACATGTATAATTGTGGGCAGGGAAGGATATATACATGTTAAGCAGTGCCTTTTTTTTTTTTTTGAGACGGAGTCTTGCTCCGTCACCCAGGTTGGAGTGCAGTGGCGTGAACTCAGCTCACTGCAACTTCCGCCTCCTGGATTTAAGCTATTCTCCTGTCTGAGCCTCCCGAGTAGGTGGCATTACAGGTGCCTGCCACCACGCCTGGCTAATTTTTGTATTTTTGGTAGAGACAGGGTTTTGCCATGATGGCCAGGCTGGTTTCGAACTCCTGACCTCAGGTGATCTGCTCACTTCAGCCTCCCCAAGTATAGGGATTACAAGCATGAGCCACTGCACCTGGCCAAGCACTGCTTCTTAAAATGGGTTCCCTGGTAAAATGGTTTTGGGAGATTTTGTATATTATTTCCTTTCTTGGACATTCTCAGTTCATATTAGCACATTAAAGGACCTAAGAAATTCTACAGTGGAGAGACTGGTATTTATATTACTTAATAACGCATTTCGCATTTGACCATGTAACACCTATTAACTCCCTGCTGACAACTTATGAAATGCTGTGCTAAGGCCAACAAATGTGTTCACCAATCTTGGCCAAATGGGAAAAGATGAAATGTCAGCAAGTTTTGAAAGAGCACTATTAGAGCTAGAAATATGAAATCACCTGTTCCTTTGAGAGGCAATAAAGTAACAAAACTACTGGAAGGTACGTGTGGAGCACCCTGTCTTTGTGAACTTGGCCTCCATGAGTTATAAAAAGAAAGAGAAAATGAAGATAATTTAGTTCCTACTTAAGAAGACATGACCATTTTTATACTAAATCTGGTTCGAGGGCCTGGCACAGTGGCTCACACCTGTAATCCCAATGACTCTGGAGGCAGAGGCAGGAGGACTGCTTGAGGTCAGGAGTTTGAAATCAGCCTGGGCAACATAGCAAGACCCCATCTCTAAAAAAAATATTTAAAAAAAGATTAGCCAGGCACAGTGGTACACGCCTATAGCCCTAGCTACTTGGAAGGCTGAGGCAGGAGGACTGCTTGGGCCCAAGAGTTTGAGGTTACAGTGAGCTATGACTGAGCCACTGTACTCTAGCCTGGGTGACAAAGCAAGACCCTGTCTCTAAAAAATAAACACATAAATAACAAAGCCTGGTTTGGAAACCATCTAAATATTTTAATAAACAAATTAATTTAACAGAAGTACAATAATCACATACTCTCCTTCCTGCCTACTAAAAAAGATAATTTCTGGCTTCCAGCATGACAGAGTGAGGATGTTAAGAAACCTCCCTCAAAAGCAATCCTAAAATTGGACAAAATTCAAAAACAACCATTTTAGTACTCCAGAATTTGTCCTAAGGAATACAACAAAATCAGAAGCATTTATTCGTGAAAACTACTGAACTTTTCAGGTAAGAACTGTGCAATCCGTGGTGTTTTTGCATAAGGCTGTTCCCATCACCCCCACCCAGTTCTGTTGCCCAGCAATTCTACCAAAGTGGGGCATTCTGAGAAAACAGTAAGTTTGGCTGCTGTTGCTGCTACCATAGGGGATTCACTTGATTTGGAACTTTAGAAGCAGGTACTCCATTAGCCTGAGCTTAACAGGGAGATCTGAGAAGTGAGATAGCCATGGGGACTTGATAAATTCTCCACGTCAGGCTGAGCGTGGTGTCTCACACCTATAATCCCAGCACTTTGGGAGGCCAAGGCAGGTGGATCACCTGAGGTCAGGAGTTTGAGACCAGCCTGGCCAACATAGTGAAACCTTGTCTCTACTAAAAATAGTAAAATTAGCCAGGTGTGGTGATGCACACCTGTAATCCCAGCTACTCGGGAGGCTGAGGTGGGAGGATCGCTTGAACCTGGGAGGCAGAGGTTGCAGTGAGTTGAGATCACGCCACTGCAATACAGCCCAGGGAACAGAACTAGACTCTGTCTCAAAAAAAAAAAAAGAAAAAAAAGAAAGAAAAAAAAAAAAACTCCACACATCTCAGGCTGACTGGATGGTTCTCTAACCATAATGATTTTAAAGTACAAAAATAAGAGATAATGAGTGGTGGCACACGCCTGTAATCCCAGCACTTTGGGAGGCTGAGGCGGGAGGATCACAAGGTCAGGAGATCAAGACAAGCCTGGCCAATATGGTGAAACATCGTCTCTACTAAAAATACAAAAATTAGCCAGGCGTGGTGGCGGGTGCCTGTAGTCCCAGCTACTCGGGAGGCTGATGCAAGAGAATTGCTTGATCCTGGAAGGCGGAGGTAGCAGTGACCCAAGACTGCTCCACTGCACTCCAGCCTGGGCAACAGGGAGAGACTCCCCATCTCAAAAACAACAACAACAACAAAAAAACAAAAAGAGAGAGATAATGAGAAAAATCTTCAAACTCTTCAAAATTAAACAACACACTACCAATAATCCATGGAGGAAGTCTCAAGGGAAATTAGAAAACATTTAGAACTTAAAAAAAAAAAAGAAAATATACGGCCAGGCGCGGTGGCTTACGCCTGTAATCCCAGCACTTTGGGAGGCCGAGGCCGGTGGATCATGAGGTCAGGAGATGGAGACCATCCTGGCTAACACAGTGAAACCCCATCTCTACTAAAAATACAAAAAATTAGCTGGGTGTGGTGGCAAGTGCCTGTAGTCCCACCTACTCGGGAGGCTGAGGCAGGAGAATGGCGTGAAACCGGGAGGCGGAGCTTACAGTGAGTGGAGATTGCGCCACTACACTCCAGCCTGTGGGACAGAGCCAGACTCCGTCTTAGCAACAGCAACAACAGCAACAACAGAAAATATAATATATCAAAACCTAGGGAATACTGGAGTACAAAAAATAAACTTCAATGTATGCAAAGGTAAAAAAAAAAAAAATCATTTAGGAGGTCATGAGATCCCAGGATAGAATGTATTTGTCAAAATGCACAGAAAAGGCACAAAGAATGAACCTTAATATATGCAAATTTAAAAAGTAATTTAGGGGGTCAGGGAATCCCAGAAGGGAATGTAGAATATGACAAAAGCATCTAACTATATTGAAAATGTATGAAGCAACCTCATATAAGGGGGTAGAAGAACAGATGCTGAACTATATAACTTTGGAAATGAGTGGCACATGTAATACTGAAGGCAAAAGAAACTGTACATAAGCATTGTATTCTGCTTGATGAAAGTGTTTCCCACTAGGGTTTGGGTTAAAATTCTGAAACTACAATACTTGTTTACTGGAATTAAACAAGTAAATGGCTGGAGGATGGTGGGAGCCAGGTTTCTCACTTCTGGAGTGGGAGGTTACAGATAAGCAAATAGATAAGTCGATAAGGGCAGAATGATCCATGTGGCAATGGAGTAGAGTTGGAGACATCAATATGAATGCAAATTTACCTTAATATAGATACGGATGATTACCTATAGAAATATTCATAGGTAGGGGTGTGTGTGTATATATATATATATTAGTATACATATGTATAGTTCTTTATCAGCTAAGAGGGCCTAGAAGCAATGATACCTCAAGCACTCAAATCTTGGTTTCTTTTTTGTTAAAAAGGGTCTCACTCCGTCACCCAGGATGGAGTGCAGTGTTGCAATCACTGTTCACTGCAGCCTCGACCTCCCAGGATTAAGCAATCCTCCTACCTCAGCCTCCTGTGTAGCTGGGACTACAGGCATGCGCTACCATGACTGGCTAATGTTTTAAAAAATTTTCTGTAGATATGAGGTGTCACTGTGTTGCCAGGGGCGGTCTTGAAATCCTGGCCTCAAGTAATCCTGCTGCCTCGGCCTCCCAAATGATTTTAAAGGGCAAAAATAAGAGATAATGAGCAGTGGCTCACACCTGTAATCCCAGCACTTTGGGAGGCTGAGGTGGGCGGATCACAAGGTCAGAAGATCAAGACCAGCCTGGTCAACATGGTGAAACCGAGTCTCTACTAAAAATACAAAAAATTAGCTGGGCGTAGTGGCGGGGGCCTGTAATCTCTGCTACTCGGGAGGCTGAGGCAGGAGAATCTCTTGAAACCGGGAGGCGGAGGTTGCAGTGAGCCGAGATGGCGCCACTGCACTCCAGCCAGGGCGACAGAGTGAGACTCCGTCTCAAAAAAAAAAGAAAAAAAAAAGAAACTAGGGGAAAAAAATGATCAAAATAAACACAAGGCATGTAGAAGGCAGAAAATAATAAAGAGCAGAAATCCATACAATTTAAAATCGGAAAACAATAGAGAAAAAAATCAATAAAAGCAAATACTGGATCTTTTGTAAAGATAAAACTGATAAACTATTAAGAATCACAAAGAAAAAAAGAAGACAAATTAAATATCAGGAATGAAAGGTAATATCATTCCCCAGATATTAAACATAATGTTCATATTATCTGTAAACACAAAAATTCAACAGCATAGACAAAATGGAACAAGTCCCCCCCAAAACCACAAACTACTGAAACTCACCCAACATGAAATATGTAATCTAAATAATCCTATAATTACTATTGAAGAGTGTGATTTTTTTTTGGGATGGAGTCTCACTCTGTCACCCAGGCTGAAGGGCAGTGGCGCGATCTCAGCTCACTGCCACCTCTACCTCCTGGGTTCAAGCGCTTCTCCTGTCTCAGCCTCTCTGGTAGCTGGGATTACAGGCGCGTGCCACCGCTACCACGCCTGGCTAATTTTTGTATTTTTAATAGACATGGGGTTTTGCCATGTTGGCCAGGCTGGTCTCAAACTCCTGACCTCAGATGATCCTCCCGCCTTGGCCTCCCAAAGTGCTGGCATTACAGGCATGAGCCACCACGCCTGACCAAAAGTTTGAAAAGTTTGTAGTTAAAAACCTCCCAAAAAAGAAATCTCTGAGCCCAGATGGTTTCATTGGAAAAATTTCCCAGATATTTAAAGAAGAAATAATACCAACTCAAGACAAACTCTTCAGAAAATAGAAAAGGAAGGAGAAGATGGACTTCTAAAAATGCAGAATAAGGGCCTGGGTAAACTTTCTTGCCTTCAAAAACAATAAAAATATAGGCAAAACAGCTAGAACCAACCACCCCTGACAATTATCCAAAGCCATAGAACAAAACTAAAAACCTCTATGAAAGATAAACTGTGGAAACTACTGGCATCTGTGACATTTTGACTTGGGGCAATTCTCATTCCCCCTTGCTCCCCAGCTCAGGGTTGTGGTAGCCAACAAACAGCAGCACTGCACACCATGGAGCAATCAGACCTCTTTTTGAGCTCCCTTAAAAACACCATTTCCAGTGCACAGTCAATATTTTGCAGCACCCTGGAAAGATTTCTATTTCCCAAGTGTGGTGGATATTTGATTTCACTCAAAGCTCTGCTCACCTGGCAGTGGAAGAGCATAGTGGAATAGAGAGTAGGGGGCTACCTGCAAGGCATTACTGAGACTATGGGAAAGTGCAGGTAACAACTCAGCTGCCTAAGGCTGAGATTTCAGTTGGGGCAAATAAGAACCTAGACTAGAATTAAAAGGGAATTCTGGGAGAACTAGATGACCATATGTTGAAAACCTCTAACATATTCTTGGGAATATAAAAGTCTGACATGCCCACAAAAGACCTAAGAAAGGAGAAGGTGCCAATCACTCACTTCTGGTTGACCTTGAGTTCCTAGGCAAGCATGAAGTAAATCAAAGGTTGTCTTGTCTTGTAAACTGTCTGAAGTTTGATCTCTTAACAGAGATCCCTTTGGAAAAGATATCCAGGCAAGGCACTTAGTGAACTCTTCTGACCAATCATGGCTCATCACTAAACGGTACTGGCTCAGATGTGAACCTTGGGAAACCAGGCTTAAAAATTAAAAAATAAATAAATAAAAACAATTCCAACAGGGAGGCCAAGTGTATTGGCTCATGCCTGTAATCCCAGAACTTTAGGAGGCTGAGGTAAGAGTATCGCTTGAGGCCAGGAGTTTGAGACCAGCCTGGACAACAGAGCAAGACCCCATCTTTACAAAAATTTTAAAAATTAGCCATGTGGGCCCGGGCACGGTGGCTCACACCTGTAATCCCAGCACCTTGGGAGGCCGAGCCGGGTGGATCACGAGGTCAGGAGATCGAGACCATCCTGGCTAACACGGTGAAACCCCATCTCTACTAAAAATACAAAAAATTAGCCGGGCGTGGTGGCAGGCGCCTGTAGTCCCAGCTACTGGGGAGGTTGAGGCAGGAGAATGTCATGAACCCAGGAGGCAGAGCTTGCATTGAGCCAAGATCGCGCCACTGCACTCCAGCCTGGGTGACAGAGCGAGAGTCCATCTCAAAAAATAAATAAAATAAAATAAAATAAAATAAAATAAAATTAGCCATGTGGGCCAGGCGCGGTGGCTCACGCCTGTAATCCCAGCACTTTGGGGCAGGTGGATCATGAGGTCAGGAGATCAAGACTATCCTGGCCAACATGGTAAAACCCTGGCTCCACTAATATACAAAGAAAATTAGACGGGCGTGGTGGTGCGTGCCTGTGATCTCAACTACTCATAAGGCTGAGGCGGGGAATCACTTGACCCGGGAGGCGGAGGTTGCAGTGAGCCGAGATCGCACCACTGCACTCCAGCCTGGTGACAGAGCAAGGCTCGGTCTCTCTCTTTTTTTTTTTTTTTTTGAGACAGAGTCTCGTTCTGTCGCCCTGGCTGGAGTGCAGTGGCCGGATCTCAGCTCACTGCAAGCTCCGCCTCCCGGGTTTTACGCCATTCTCCTGCCTCAGCCTCCCGAGTAGCTGGGACTATAGGCGCCCGCCACCTCGCCCGGCTAGTTTTTTGTATTTTTTAGTAGAGACGGGGTTTCACCGTGTTAGCCAGGATGGTCTCGATTTCCTGACCTCGTGATCCGCCCATCTCGGCCTCCCAAAGTGCTGAGATTACAGGCTTGAGCCACCGTGCCAGGCCGGCTTGGTCTCTTAAAAAACAAAAACAAAAACAAAAACAAAAAAACAAAACAAAAAAACAAAATTGCCATGTGTTGTGGCATGCACCTATAGTCCCAGGTACTAGGGAAGCTGAGGTGGGAAGATTGCTTGAGCCCAGGAGTTTGAGGCTGCAGTGAACTAGATCATGCCACTATACTCCAGCCTGGGCAACAGAGCAAGACTATGTCTCTTTGAAAAAGAAAATCTAGCAGGGA